>NC_133872.1:1783665-1907641 GCF_044706935.1 Curcuma longa | reverse complement strand
TTATTTTTAATCATAGTATTTAATGTGATGATAATAATACATGCGGAATTAAATAGATACTCCATTAATTTTCATGCGGTCACAATACTACATTGTCTATCTTTTTTCAAAAAAAAAAACATACTACATTACCTATATATAAATTTCTTGAGATTAGATATACGGTGTCATTTTCCAATATTTTTTTTATACTTTGATAATTTATAATAGAATAAGATTCAACAAGGGGTTCATAATTAATGGCCCTCAAACATTCAATTTGGGGCCATAATTTTTAACATTGTAAATATATTTCTATTCAATTTTTAAAGAAAACATTCAATTTTAATATTAAATTATTTTTATTTTATTTGTCTTAGATTTTTTATAATTATTATTAATTAGATATTATAAGACCTAATCAACTCTTTCCTTTTTAATATCTCTCAAAAACCCTAGTCGTCAATGGTCAATGATCTCGTAACTTTTTCCTCTCTCATCAATGCTCTAGCCCTTTTCCTTCCTCATCAATAATTCTGTATTTATCGTATTTTTTCTCCTCCCTCATCAGTGATACTCTCAGAGGACTGCATTCTCTTCACTTGTCGGTAATTTTTCTTTGCTCTTTCTACTGAACATGAATTAAGAATTTTTTATCATACAATACAAAGTAGCTAGAATGCTAGTCTTTTTAAATATCAAATTAGTTTTTTTTTCTTTTTTCAAGTTTCGTGAAGTCTTTAATCGCACTATTGGCTTTGATTGTGTTATTTTTTAATGCTCTTTTTGTAAATTTTCAATCTTACCAGAGCAGTGTTAAGATTGTAAATTATGTACCTATATCATCTCATTTAGTCTTATAACAAATATAGTCTTTCCATGTGTCTTGATGCGCTAGTTTATGCCGACCATGGATAACTTGATCTTATACATGATAATTCTTTAGCTGATTAATATTTATTTCTATACTTTTGTTATAAATTAAATGATCTATATGTGAAAGAGAGCACTCATAATTCTTTCATATGATGTGTTTTATAAGATTTCAGATATTTGATATTGTATATTTGTAATAATTTTTTAGTGTAGCAATTTTAAGTTATTTCATCTCTACTAGTCATATATCTATATTGTAAAATAGAAAAGGGTGAGGAAATTTTTTTTAAAAAATTGTTAAAGGTCTATTTTTTTTTATCTAGGGCCTCAAAGAAATTTGAGACGGTCGTGGCACCATCATTAATATTTCTACTTCTTAATCAGTCCTCCTCGGTGGATCCTTCAACTTCGATGGCCGCCGCCCCCATAGAGGAGGACATTGTTCTGGTGGATCTTCCGTTGCATTCAATCGTCTCACGTGGACATCGTATGACGATAGGAGCACAGATCCAGAAAAGTCGTCGCATGATTCCGACGCCGATAGCCCCGCCCCGATTGTTCATTTACTTCTCTCTGCGAGCGATTTATCCTCAGATGCCCCTGGTCGAGCAAGCCAACTCCACCTTTTACAGATCGTTCGACCTCCTCATGCAGAAGCAGGCATGGGAAATGGAAGCACGAAAGATTTTGTCGCATGTGGCGGCCGATTACTTACCTGATAACTTAGACTTTTTCGTACGAGCATTCTGCTGTTACACCTCCTTAGCGATCTGTTGGCTACACATGAAGAAGGATGTTGCTTCGATGGAGTTATCTTCTGTCATTATCGTCCACACAAATTCTTCGGCCATCATTGGCCTCCCGAATAGCAACAATGACGATGATGAGGACGACGACAATGAGGAGGAGGAGGAGGACGACGAGTATGATGACTATGAAGATCATGACTACGACTACGACTACGATGATGACGACGATGACGGAGTGCCCAGGCCAGCATCCGTGGCGGCAGTGGAGGGGCTCAAGATGGTCACCGCTAAGGAATCCAACCCTTGTCCCATTTGTCTGGAGGGTCTCGGGATGACGGCTCCAGTGCCAGCCATGCCTTGCAGTCACCTCTTCCACGAATCTTGTTTGAAGAAGTGGCTAGAGCAGAGCTGTTCATGCCCTCTCTGCCGCTTCTCGCTTCCTGAAGAACAGTAGTAACTCGATATATATAGCTCAACGATCCGTGATTCCTCATTGTTAATATATATCTCATTCGTTCAGTCATCCATTTGCTTTGTTCTCCTAGCTCTAGATGCTCTGTTTAATTAGGGTTTCATTTGCTCTATTTATGATTAAGTGCATATTGATGGCAGGCATTGTAAATATTTTTTACTTGATGATTAATAAATAAATTTTTTGAAAAATGTTTCTGTTGGATTTTACTCATTGTCCCTAGTTTTGTTGGTTTCTTTTCTTCTGCTTTATTTCAACTCGAGTAACACAAATTAGATTGAATGCTTCGGCAATTTTGCAATAATGCACTTTGTGGAAGATGAAATAATAGATTTAAGGTGAATGATCAGATATTTTAATTTATCAGTAATAGATCCGATCTTTCCTCTATAAGGAATTAATATTAATTGAGCTATGTGAAATAATGGTGTCAAATAAGTTAATCAAGTCATAAATAAGTTTTATATTTATATAATTAATAATGTAGCTTCAAGTATTAAAGAATTATACTATTTAATTTCTTGAATATCTTGAATATGTATTGCATAAAATTTATATAATTAATGTATCTTTTAATAAAAGAATTATATTATTTAATTTTTTATTCACTTTAATAATTCTGTTTCCGATAACTAACTCAATTATGTTTCAGAAACATATATTATAATATATATATTTCAACTAATGGTTACAGAGACACTTTTTTTTAGTTTGCTTATGTATTTAGCAATCGATTGCATGGTATCACGTTGTTAATGTTTCGTATTGTCCAGTGTTTTAAAACATGTTTTTTTAAAAATTTAACTAGATTAATCTTAATTGAAATGGTTAAAATCAAAAATTGAAAATCGAAAATAAAAAAGACGCTATTTTGATTTTTATCCTTTGTTTTTTTTTTAATTTTGTTTATGTATTTATGACCAATATGACAATTGATTACATCACATCATATTGTTGATGTTTGACATTGTCTAGTGTTTGAAATGTCTGACATGATAGGCTAGGAATTACACTGTCGAATTAGGAATGATTTGTCAATGCAAACTACGAAGGCGATTTTGAGATGGGGAGGTGATTTTAGAGGTTTAGAATTAGTAAATCCTAAAATCCAGACGAAGGTGACAGGATGTGGCAATGGCGACGATCGGGATGGGGAGGTGATGGCGGCGACAATCTCCCTCGCAGTTCTGCGAGATCGACAGCGATGAAGCAAAGCAGATCTAGAGGGAGCTGACGAGAGAGAGACGACGATTTTTGGGGAGTTTAGGGTTAGTTGCGATTTTTGTTTCGTCACGTCGACCGCTTGCCATGCTGCGAGAAATCCTGCCCACGTTCAAAATCGCGTATAGTCACATAAATTAAATTTAATCACGCAGAATATATATATATATATATATATATATGATATTCTACGTGACCACGTTGCGCGGCCCCCGTGCGCGACACAGCCGACCCCCTCAGCTTCTCGCCGTCGTCGCCGCGCCATCCGGTCACCGTTGACCGCCGGATCGGGCCCATTCGATGCCCCATTCGTCGGTGCGTTGACCGGCGTCGGATTCCGGTCGGAATCCGACTGCAATTGGCCGGGAAAGTCACGTGCCACTACCGGCGTGTTTTCGACCAAATTGCGCCAGATTCCGGCCACAATCCGGCCGGAATCCGACATCGGTCGATGCGCCGGCGAGTGGCGCGTCGATCGGGCCCGATCCGACGGTCGGAGGTGTTTGGACGGCGCGACGGCAATGGCGGGACAGCGACGGAGTCAGGCGGCAGAAGTACTGTGCATTCCCACTTTTGGATGATCGGATCTGCATGATCACACGTGATGAACGATGATCAACCTAGCGCGCACGGAGCACACAGGAGTAGCACGTAAAATATCAATTATATATATATATATATATAATTTTTACTTTTTAGATATAAAATTAATGTTCACTAATTATTGGTATTGAAATCTACATATAACTATAAATAACCGTTGCGTTAGATTCGACAAGATATAATGCAATTATTAACTCAGTTGTAACTTGTGTAATAAATCATGAGTCTTGCCTATCATTGTCCTCGTGTGAATTAATAGTAATAAATAATAGTGTCAACTGTAATTTCTCGGTTGCGTATAGAGCCGATCGTGTGGGACTGCTAAGGATGTGTTCTCGAGAGCAACATGTGAATTAGAAGGCATGATTGGACAAAAAAAAATCATTTAAATAAATGCAACATAATCGCTCTGAAATAGATAAAGTATTCCATTAAAATCAAATCGAATCAAAATTTTTTTTAACTAATCAAAATGATTACAATTTTAAATAAAAATTAAATAAATGATAAAAAATTTATTAATTTAATTTTCAACCGAATTAACTGAAATAATTGAATTAATTAAATATTATAAAAAATTATCAATTAGTTAAAGATTTATATATTTATTTAAAAATTTAAAAATTATTTTTTATTTTAGTTTATTTGATTTAACTAAATAAGAAATTTTAAAATCAAAATCGAATTAAATTAACTGAATTAATTGATTTTTTTAAAAATAATTAATATTCTAAAATAATCAAATTAAAATTTTAAATTCAAACGATTTAATCAATTTAACAGAATTTTTACATGATTCGAACGATTTAATCAATTTAACAGAATTTTTGCTCACTTCCTTCCATTCCATTGAACAGCAACGGATTCATGCTTTCTTTATATATATAATGCCAGTAGAGTATACTCACTTCATATTCCATTGCACCACAACTTTCACTTCTTAATCAGCCCTATCGATGGAGCCTTCACCTCCGAGTCCGACCCCCGCCTCCCCCGTCGAGGACGTTATTCCGGTCGATTTTCCGCCTTGGACAACCATTTCAGGCGGCGTGCGACTGAGTGTGATGATGCGGGGACATGTTCGGCTAGGTCGGCTGGTTCCAGCACCGACAGCCCCGCCCCGATTGATCGTCTCCTTCTGTCGGCGGACGATTCCTTCTCCGGAGCACCCGGGCGAGAGCACTGACTTCGCCTTCTACCATCCTTTCCATCTACTCATACAGGAGCAGGCGTGGGGAAGGGAAGCACGGGCGATGTTGGCCCATGTGGCGGCCGATTACGTGCTGCGCGCTGACCGTGATCTTCTTGCAGAGGCGTTCTGCCAATACACATCCTCCGCCGTCCGTCGGCTACCCATGGCGCGTGCTGTTTTGATGGAGATATATTCCGTCATTTTCGTCCCCGTCAGGTCTTTAGGCGTCAGTCGCCTCCAGGCCTGGCTGCAGCCTCCGGAGGAGTTTGACCTGTTTTTCCAGAGAGAGGGCCGCAACAACGCCCACTCCGACAGAGGGCCCAGGCCAGCATCTGCGGCGGCAGTCGAGGGGCTCAAGATGGTCACCGCTGCGGAATCCGACTCTTGTTCCATATGTCTGGAGGATTTCGGAACGATGGCTCTGTTGGCTATGCCTTGCAATCATCTCTTCCATGCTACCTGTCTGAAGAAGTGGCTGGAGCGGAGCTGTTCGTGCCCTCTCTGCCGCTTCTCGCTTCCTGAAGAATAGTTGCAGCTCGACACATGTACAGCTCAACTATCGGCGACTCCTCGTCATTCATATCTCATTCATTCATCCATTAGCTTTAATTTCTTGTGCTTTAGACTCCCTGCTGCTAGCTAGATGCTGTTTAATTAGGGTTTCGTTTGAAGGTTGTGTTGCTTTTTCCTCCTCATCATACAAATTAACTAGTTTCATTCATCTTTATTCTCTTTTAGACTGTGGAGAACTTCTGTTGCTAATAAAATTCAAGCAGAAGTCTAGCTATAAGAGTATTTATGTCCTCATGAGGCAGATATCAGAAGTTTCTTCATTTTTTTCTGCATGTCTGTATTATTCTTTTTAGAATGAAAAGCATGTACTGCGCGCAATTGTTGACCTAATGATTTTTGAGTAATAAATGAACATCATTACGTACATAATTTTACTATTTTAGGTGGTGTTCTTGGAATTAGATTGTATCTAAACGTACGTAAATCTTAACAGCTGTTCTAGCTAGATTCAATCCGATTCAATCAAGAATTGTTTTTCCAAATAAGTAACGTAGCTTACAATGTCAATCAAGAATTAGTTAACATGATGCAAACCTCCCTTCATATATAAAATCGGAGAGCTGTATCCAATGGAAGTGAATCACTCGTTTAATTCATTTTAGTTAATTTTTATACGCACAATTTTTTCTAGAATGTATATCAATTCTATTCTACTAATAGATACATCAAGTTACTATTATATTATATTATCATAATTATACTATACTACTACTATACATGTAAAAAAAATACATTAGTATTAACTAATTAAGTATCATAATTATATATATTACTACTATACCTTTGTTTTCTTTTTTTTTTTAATGAAATGCCTTCATGTGTCAAAATTTGCTGTTTTGCTGAGTTCAAACATCGACATTTCTTTACAATTTTACCCCTAATTGCTCATTTCTCCCATTGCAATATTTTATCATATTTAATGTCTTGCAATTTCTACGACTATCATCTCTTAGCTTAAAAGAGCTAGTCACCCGACTGTTAGAAAAAGTCAGAACTTATGAACTCCGAAACAATCAACAATCATCGATGTGTTCAACCTAGAACAATAAATAAAACAACAATCCGAACTATTTGTCCTTGTATATGTTTCCTATTCATTCTCATGAACATCGTTGGAACCATGTAGTGACATGCCATTATGCCGAAAACATATTCGCGAAAAAAAGTTTGTTCCACCCGAGATCACCATAAGCAGATATTAGATCTTGTGAACGTGGTAACCGGCATCTTCCGATGTCAAGTCGTCCTTCCAATTCTCAAATTCTGACCCTCCAAACATTAGCTGTTTGATTCCAACATAACTGAATCTAGTGAAGCCAGAGATCATTTAATCAGGTAGGTAAAAAGAAGGAATTTCCTGTGTGCAAAAAAATCAGAGCTATGGTTGGAGGAGACAATTTTCATCTCTTTGTCGGCAATGGATAAAAGAACTAGCAAAATAGTTTAAGTCAGAAATACTAGCTGCTGAGAGGGATTTCTCATGGAGAAAAGAATAACATGGTAATATATATAATGAAATTTAGAGTTCATGAAGAATAAGGATCTCGAGGTTACTCTGAGCTGATGCTTGTCAATGCGTTAATCAGGACATCCAGGAGCAGAGGTTCACTGGTACCAATGTCTACCCTGCAAATATCATATTGAGAATTCATATAAAATATATGTATAAATCTACGTACGAAAATATTGCTACTTGAGAAGGATTTCAAGAATGCAAAAAAGATTTTGATTTACCATATCCGTGCCAGATTGTCTTGAATCTCCAGATCACCAATGTTGTAAAATGTTGCTGGAGTAACATTTGCTCCTTGAATAGGATCATAACTCAGTCTTTTACTCTCAAGCGGTGCTTGTGATAACTGTATATATTTTGAAAGATAAAATAAAATAGAACAGAATAAAAAATCTTAATCATATGTTTGATACTAGGAATCCAATCGAAACCTCAAATTTACTTTTTAAGTTGGTCTGCTTTTCTAGCTGAATTGCAAATCAGAGTTATGAACCCAAGTGCTCAGTCCAATTTAAATACATTGAATATGTAGCATACTTGCAGCTCCTATTTACCAACTTGAATTACTTAATATCATGCGAGCTGTAGCAAGTCTTTTTCACTTCTGATTGTTACAGAGTGAAAATCCAAAACGTGTTGGATGATGATACTTTTTCCTCGCTCTACTAAAGTAGAACATAACCAATGCATCAATTATGTTCTTCATTGAGTGTGAACATATCATGAAAAGAACAAGGTACAACTCTGTTCCTTGATCATGGAATTCAAGTTATAACCCACTAGAACTCTATACTTTTTTGATATAACAGTACTGAATACTTGTCAAGCACATGATTCATAAAACATCACATTGTCAGACTGATATGAGCTGTCGAGAATATTGAGGATACTAGACAATTGAAAATGCACATGCCTAGCCGTATCTAGATAGTTTGTTCAAATTTTGTACCTGCATGTTCATTGAGTTGCATCCTCCAAGGCGCCCAATTATATGCCAAGATCGAATAGTCTGTATACACAATTATTCATCTTTTTTAGAAGTAACTAAATGAAGTCAATGAAGACTCATATGATACACTTACATCACAGATTAAAGTAACGTCTTTTGCTAACAGAACATTGTAGAATTCAAACCATATGTAGGAGTTCGAAAAATCAAACCTGACACAGATCAACTTATAGAAGTTAGAACTGTTTCACGGAATTAAAAAAATGAGAAGGAACTAAATCATCTTATGAGAAATTGGGGAAGAATCATATGGCATAATGAAGCACCTGGTTAGATAAAGTAGTTTACAAAATCTATAAATCTCAATTCAATTCAAAACTTTTGGATCCGTATATTAGTTTTAAGCTAAATAACTTACTGAAATATACATAACAAAAAGCCATGAATCACAACTATTTTGGATTGGCTATATGAATTATATCTCGTGATACTTTATACAAGAATATATTACCAATAACATACAGATCTTTCAAATTACTTTTATGTGCAGTTAATAGAATATTGTTCAGTATCCTTCTCTCACTCATGCTTTCATCTTTATTTGATCTAATTTATCATTAATAGATTCTAGTGTCCATCTTTAAACACATCCATACCGTGTCAAGATGCTCTGCCCACGCTGAGGTATATTTCCATAATGCTGCGATGCGTGGTCATTTTTGCACTAAAGCAGCAGTAACTCATGTTGTTGAGTTATGATCGAGCAGTTACACTATGCTCATTCGTACAGGAAGGTATTCCACATTGATTGACAATTGAGATATATTAGATTGATTGTTTTCTTGTCCTGCACCTTCTGATTTTGCAAGACAGGAGATCCATGCATTATTATTTTTTGGAATAAAATGAATGTTTAGTGTATTATTGATTAAAAAGGAAGGGAAAAAAGGTCCCCTAAAACATGAGAGACTCTGAGTAATAGCATATGTTAAGTATAAGTTAGCTAGAATCAATAGCTGTGCACATTGTGGCTCATGCCCTCAACCTAACCCGAAATATTGTAAGTGTTTCACAAAAAAAATTCGATATCACAAGGTAAGAATTCCCAAGAATCCAGCACGAGTGTTATTGAATGTGATTAGCAAGTAGCCAAAGGCATTGACAGTCACTCACTTGTTGAAGATGATCTTCATTGGTTTAGCAGACCCAGTTTTGGCCTGCAAAATCTTGTGCCTCTTCCTTCTTATTCTTTCCTCAACCTATTAATATATAGAAAAAAAGACCAATTAGAACTGTAAGAGATTTTCCACACCCCCCCCCCCCCCCCCCCCCCCCCCCCCCCCCCCCCCCCCCCCCCCTTTTCTGTCAATACAATAAGCCCTAAACCCTAATTGGATGAGATATTAAAGTGTGTTACTCGAGATTGGCCCTTCATGGGGTCATCGAAGCAGCTACCGAGGATCTCCCCCAGCTCTGGATCTCTATCATAGTCCTCTTCATTACCTCTGCCTCTGTATCCACTTGAAGAATTCAAGAATCCATCCACCTCCATTTCTCCCTCCTCCTGCTCCCCCTTAAATTCATTGGAAGAAGGGAAATAATCGAAACCTTCCTCTCCTCGTCCTTCTGTTTCGTCTACCTCTATCGCCTCCTCTTCGGAGCCTGCAACCTCCAAGGGTTTTTGGAGGGGTTTGTCCCGCTTATTTGGTCTAGCTTTGGCAGCGATGGCAGGCAAGCGGAGTTGCCTTCTAGAGTCGACAAAATAGAAGAGATTTGGAAGAGAGGAAATGGAGGAGGAGGAGGAGAAGATGCCAGCGCCGGTTCCGGCGATCGGGACGGGAAGACGGAGGCAAGACATGGAGAGTGCGGCTTGCGAACGGCGATAAAGGTCTCGTCGTCTTGTCGTATCCCAACTCGTACAAGCAGAAAAGTAATGTGTTCGATTGGATCTGGATTGCGGTTCGGTTCGACTGAAACCGAATCAAATATTTTGCAGTTATGTAGACCAAGCGATCCAAAATATTAATGGTAATCATAAAAAATTCTTTCACTTGGTTTTATTTTTTTCTAAAAATTTAAAATTATAATAATAATAATAAAAGAATGTTCTATAAGTTTAGGTTAGAATAGGGGCAAGTAAAGGGGTCCACGAAATCGAATGGAATAATATGAAAATATTAATATTTAAATTTGAATTCAAAAAATATATATAATATTTAAATTCAATTTAAAACTTAAAAATATAAATAATTTTTGCTTTTATTTAAACTTTAATTTAAATATATTTAAATTAAAATAATATAAAAAACACTCATAATTCGATTCGAATATGACTCACAAGCAATTATGAACAATCAAATAAAATAATATAGATTCAAATTTAATTTGAATTATGAAATGATTAAATATGAATTAAATAATTTTAAATATTAAAATATGAATTAAATATGTTTTTGAACCGACTCGAAAAGTTTGTGAATCCTTTGCATATACTCCTAAGGTTTGACACACGAACCATTTTAACTATAAATACAAGAAGTCAACGGTCAAATCGGTTCCATGTTGGCCATACATGGCAACGGGGAGGAACACTATAAGCTATATTAGTTAAATTATTTATGAAATTTTTTAATATTTGATAATTCGCTTCCGATCAACTTTTTTGTATCAGAGGATAAATTGGCCTTAGCGATCTTAGGTAAGAAATTCACTCATTTTATAATTTTATTTTTTTAAATAATAACTTTATCACATATGTATTTCATTCAATAAAAATAAACGCATCCTAAAAATATCTTATTTTTTATTTATTCCTCCGATTTGTTTCTCGGTACAAACTATTTAAATAACCATTGTATTGATCATGCACCAAAACATTCTTGACAGATTTGTAAAAAATAAAACTCCGCAGACGAATGAATGTATCTTCAACATACAATTTTATATAATTAAATCAATTCAAACACAAGATTATGGGTTAAGAAACATCGACGTAATTCCAGCTCAAATAAGCTAAAATTTATGTTAGGTGATCAAAGAACGATTGCTTCGTCTTCAAAATGAAGGTAATCATGCAACAATAAATAAAAAAATTCCGCACATTCTCAATGGTTAAAATATAGCAATGATCGTGAGTTTCGAAGAGAAATTAAGAAAGGAAACTTGTGCACGAGAAAATGAAAAGGACGGATTAAAAGGTGACAATCGAGGTGACAAAATTTCCAGTACTACGGAATCAAACATCTCGTCTCGAGTCATTTTTTTTTTTGCATTCAATTCAACTGTGTTTTGGCTATTGGAGAAAAGGAATCGAGAGAGGCGTTGAGATTTTTAGGGCGTGCAAGGAATCAATTCATCCAAAGCACCAAAACATGCACAACAATTGATCAAGAGGAAAGGATCAAATAACACCACGCATCTCAATAACAAATCCAACTATCAGCATCTATATACCATAGCCTCGTATTCTCATCTTAGAATCCACATGTAACAGCCACGAATAAGGATCATCATCACATTATTTAGATCTAAGAGGGAAAAAGATACATCGACTCGAATCCAACCCTAGCGAGGACCATCAATCAGAGCGCACTCCGGATCCATCAACGGCGAAGAGATCCGAGGAGTAGGGCGACGGAGGAGGCGATGAACGCGACGGCGAGCGGCGGGGAGACGGCACAGGCCGCAGAAGTGGGGGAGGGGGCGGGAGCCTCGGCAGCGAAGGCTCCGCCTGCAAGGAACGAGGCGAAGAAAACCACGGCGAGGCAGATCGCGAGGGCTTGGGCTCCGAAGGCGGCCATTGAAACTACGGCGAGGTCTCGGAACGAGAGTAAGCAGGAGCAGAGAAGAATAAGCAAGCAAGCGGGAGGCGGCGGAGATGAAAGGAACGAGGAAGCGGGTATATTTATAGCCCGAATGGGTAGCCTAGCGGATCGGGTAATATATTTATTAATCCGACCCGTGACCTGCTGTCTTCGACAGGTGCCAGCTGGTCCACCGCGTTACTTGTTTAATTATTTCGATTTCGTAAAATACCTCATTTATTTGTTTATTATTATTTGAACATCATGCAACAATATTAAGTCGGTCTCTTATATTTTGTCGCATTTATAAATTAATATTTATAGCATTTTGACACATATTGAGTTAAAAACTTCGTGTGTAAGCAATATATATATATATATATGACTTCCCATCAGGGTTCGCCAGGGGCAATAGTGAATCATATTGACGAATGATTACATCGTATTATTCTAAGTTCTAACCAATATAAAATTAATATTTTACCAATAGGCATCATTAATAATCAAAATAGATCTTTATAATTATTCTTTTACCATAAGAAATCACACGAAATTAATTAATTTATGTCTCTATAGCATAATTGAATTTTGATTATGATGGAATAGATTTGTTGAAGTAGGTAAGAGTCGAATTTTGATGAAGCTGAGATAGTAATTTTTTGCATCGTACCTAACTGCAACTTCTCGGTTTATCTCTTCACAAATGATTATGATCTTGAAACTGATCGGGTAGAAATCGCTGAGGGACAGAAATGGAATTAATTAGTTTATGATTTTTAAAAGGTAAAATAATTTTCAAAATTTTTGATTTAGTTTCTTAAAAATAAATGTTAAGGTTAATCGATAATTCCATCACAACCTGCAGGTTATTAATTAAGGTATAATAGAACCTGAGATTAACGTCAAATCTAACCTGTTTAATTATTAAAGCCCATCCGTTGTTAATCTGCTGGACATGGTACCACCGCTACCGTGAGGAAATGCCACTTATTAATTAATTAATTATATATATATATATATATAATTAATTTTAAAATTGTTTCTTAAAAGAACTATTCTTAATACTGGTCTGACTTGAGCTGGTACGTGATCTAGTAATTTTAGTGCGTTAAGAATAATTTGATCGTGTTATTCAAGGAGTTACTCTCGTTGTCATCGAGTGATACAAGGGGCCAACTGTTAGCTTATTCTAAACTCACAAAAATTGACACAATGCCGGGTCGGCCGGCCGCGGACAACCGGCGGCCACGACCGCCTCATGCAGTGCTGCTGGGGTCGGATCTGTCATTGTCGAAGAATGGAAGAGACGAAGGGGAAGAGGCAGTTACTATGCAAAGGAGGAAGGATCTATGTTGACTACAAGAGAGTCAAAAATTTAACAATCGAAATGCCTAGTTAGTCTTTATTTTGCCGATCGATTTTTAAAAATTAGCGACGGAATGTCTTTATTCATTCCGTCATTAATTTGCAATTGAAAAAATTAATCTGTCATTAATTTATTTCGATCATAAATTAAAATAAAAGTAAAAATTAATGATAAAAATTACTAATTAGGTATTATTTTACGATCGATTTTAAATATCAATCAATATATTTGTTTCTTTGTTAATTTATGATTGAAAATTTTAATTAATTTTTATTTAATGATCAAATTTTATTTTAGTCTTTAATTTGGTCATAGATTAAAGTGACAGTGAAATTTTAATGACCAGATTACTAATCAATAGTTATCTTGCGATCAATTTTAAAAATCGATAGCTAATGATAAAAAATAGCAATGGAATATCTTAGCTCCGTCATTAATTTGCGATTAAAAATTTTAATCATACTCCGTTAACACACCTGAAGTACTTAAACCATCTCTAAGAAAAGTTGCTAGAATATCCAATGCTCCTCAATAGGGCTGTAAACGAGTCGAGCCGAGCTCGAGCCAGCCTTGGCTCGAGCTCGGCTCGACTTGTTTTATGCTAGCTCGGCTCGAGCTTGAGCTCGATCGAGCTTGTAAATTTGAGCTCGAACTCGGCTCGATCATTTAATCCAAGGCTCGAGCTCGACTCGAAAAGCTCGAATTAAAAGCAAGCTTTCGAGCTCGAGCCAATCATAACTTGAGCTTATTTTACTGTAATTTTAACAACTTGATCAAATTCACCCATAAAATTGATCAAATACAATTATCTATCTTTCTAATAAAAAAATTAAATTACTGGACATCAAAAGTCAAAACATAATTATTCTCAAACTTCATCCCTAATACTTATCATTAATTACTTAATGACCTAAATTTATCAATATTCACATGAATAGATAAAAATATATTATACATATATAGTTGGGCTCAAAAAAGCTCGACGAGCCATCGAGCCAGTATTAAAGGAGCTCGAGCTCGGCTCGAATATTAAACGAGCCGGCTCGAGCTCGGCTCGAGCTCGGTCAAAATCAAGCTCGAGCTGAGCTTTGACCGAGCGGCTCACGAGCAGCTCATGAGTGGCTTGACTCGTTTGCACCCCTACTCCTCAATCTACAGAATTCAAGACGTACGATATTGAATTGAAGCCATGCATGTCCTCTTTGAGATGCCGGTCGACCAAGTGCTTGCCAACACCTTGGTGTCCTTCTCCAGGGCACGCTTGGCTGGAATTAAAGGAGACGTGACATTCCTCTCTGCATGCCACTAGCTCTGGCCCCCAAAGAGAATGTCTCTCCCTTCCAAGAGCCCCAAAATCTCATTTTACCAAAGCTAGTTCAAACATTAGAAAATTAATCAAGTAGGACTTGGGCTGGATGGATTCTCTTGCATAGTCATATGATTCTCTTGCAGCAGCCTTTGCGCCTCAAAAGCCTGGATGGATTAAAGCTCTCCCTAAAGAAAACAGAAAGGAGGCACTCATGACTCTATCGATCATAATCTTGATTCAGGGTTTGCATGGGAAAGGCCACTCAAAGCTAGCTGGTAAAAGCCATGCACTTTAGCATCTGAGAAAAGGATGGCTGAGGATTAGCAATAAGAGAATATATATATATAGTACTACTATCTAGTAAAATTAAGAGATCAACTAGCTAGGAATGTGAGACTTAAACCCTAAGCTAGCTAATTAATGGTGAAGTCGACATAAATGATATCTAGGGTTTAATTTGGGTAGAAGGGAGAAAAGCTTTGCATGGAAAAAGCTTGCTTCAGTACTCCTGCATCATGGCGTTGATGATTGAACTTAGATTTATCTAGGGTTTCTAAGGCCTTGACTTGAGCTTTGAGGAACTTGAGATAGTTGGCAGCCTCATCGAGCATTGATGCAGTGTCCAATTTGGTGCCCCCTGGGACCAGCCTCTGCAGAGCCCTCAACCTCTCACTCACCCTCTCCCTCCTCTGCCTCGCCGCCACTGTCTGCGGGTCGCTTGATACCCTCACATTCTTCCTCTTCGGCACCGTTCTTGTGGCTGCTGTCGCCTCCGCCAGGCAAATTGGCCTCAGCGCGGCCGCACGGTAGGTCATCTCCTTCACTTGCATGATCGCCTCCTCGTCGGCCTCACGTTCCCCGCTCACAACGAAGTTTATAGTCGTCGAACCAGCGCTCTCCGTGGGCTTCTCCACTCTCCGTCTCTTCACGAAGCTGATGACGCTGGCGGGGGTTTTGATTGCTTGATCCAACTTTCTTTTGCCGCCGCCATAATTTGATGATCTTGAGGAAGAAGCCAAGTCTTCCGCCGGGATCAACTCGGATGGACCCTCGTGGGAAATGTTACCGCTCTTGCAGCTCGAAAAGATGGCTGAAATATCGTCGTCGGAGACTCGTCTACGACCGAGTTCTGACTTCATGATCAGAACTGAATCTGGTGCCGACATGACTGTTGCTGCTTGACAGCACTGCGATGGAGTTGAATTATCAACAGATGACTCACCGTTGATGATCACTGTGTCAAAATCGCAACTTGTTCTTGACGAAGCATTAAGGAGAATCCGTTGGAGTTCATGCACCTCAAACTCGTCGCTAAAATGGTTGCAGCCTTCAATGCTCCACTGGACAGGGTACGCTGGATTCATCTCCCAACCAAAACAATCCATAGCAATTGATTCTATATTCTTCACATACAGAAAAATATATCAAGATTTACCTGGTGAATGAATAAACATATTAAATGAATGTGCATACCTTGCAAAAACTAATGATTTGGTGTCCTTCTAGCTCTTCATATCCGTCTCTCTTGATACTGGTAGAAGAAGTGATTGATGAAAGAGTTCAAAGCAGAAGAAGAGATGCTCCTGGGATCTAGTTTAGTTCTCTATAGCTTCTGCAGCTTGTTCTCTCTATATATGTACTCCGCGATTAATTTATTTGATGAAACAGTTCAGTTGAGTAAGTGTTATTTAAAGGATTTACTTTGTTTAAAAAGCATGAGAGGGAGATTTAATTTCATTAACAAATATATTTTGATTAAAATTTAAAGGAGAAAACTGCACGTACAATGCAGGTAATTGATATATCCATACACAGTCACGGTATACAGGATCATTGTCTTTCTGTATATTTATTTGTTAAATTCTAACAAACTATAAATTCTATTTCATCCAGTCTATCATATGCGTCCATATATGAACGTGAAAGAAGATTTTGTTCAGATTATAAGTTGCAACAGTCGTATCTTTCTCCATCTTCATCTCCAGCTGGGTGGGCTTAATAAAGCAAAACAGTTTGTATTAAAACAATAAACAAAATTAAACATGGCGAGGAAGAAGGGGGTGTAATTCATCATCTCATCCCTGACCCAAAAATTGGATGAACCAGTGCGGCCCTCGTATCATCCCTGGTCGCTTCAGGCTTTGACCTTGAGTGGTGTCACCTTTCTGTTTCAGGATCCGGGATATATTATTACCTGTAAGACACAATGGAGATGGTCCTCAGAGAGACCGTGCATGAGCTGAGAGGCAACATACCTTGTTCTAGTTTCAACACGCTCTTACTTTGTTGTTTGTTTTCCTTGTTGTGCTAATCAGTACGTGTTCAAAATTCATATGCTGTTTGCTGAAAGAGTTTGGAGTCTGATAGCATACCTTAGTTTGCTTTTTCTTCGTGTTGTGCGAATCCAACTTCACGACAAGTTGATAGTCAATTATTTTATAATGCCAAAACAGCATTAGTTAGAAAAGAGTTCAACTTAAATTTATGATCCAAGCTGATCCGAATTGACGTGTAAACAAAATCATAGACTAGACGAGACAATTTTTACGTAAATTGGTGGAAATAACAACCACGAAACCAATTATTATACTGGACAATTTTATAATCCTGCCAAAGATCACAATAATACTGCGATGAGAATTTGATTTTGTACAGAATGAGTTAATGCTGGAAAATTTGGACCATGCAGCTAAAGAATGGATACATACCTTTGCGGCTGGAAATAGCTGAAAGGAAGGCGTTGCAATTAGCACATTACAAGGATCTAACAGTTGTAAGTTGAATCGCACGCTGACAAATTAATGGAGAAACATAATCAGAATCGTGTTAGCTGAAAAAAGATTGCAACTGCTATGCAGAAAAAAAATCAAATAAAATAATTCACAGATGTTGACGGTAATTATATTGCCAGCTCAAATGAGGGCACAGAAGTTTGGTATTGAGATTTGCTCAGCATTTCCAAGAGTTGCATTGTTCAATGCATTTCAACTACTAAATTAAAATGAATAAGCAAACTGATTTAAAAGTACGAATATTTAGCATTACTCCTGATTAACCTGTAGACACGAGTGAATAAATTCACTGTGTTTTTCAAATTAAAATATGAATAATAATAAGAAAAAGATAGTTAAATCAAACCGTAAGTGAGAAAATCCTCCGATCATATTGATTATTTTATCTTTTCCTTGAATAACCCTATCCAATTGTTTCATGAAGAGAGGAACTTCCACAAGTAATCACAAAAAGGCATTCATTCAAATCACAGGAAATATGTTTCCAATAACATTCTACTCAAAACTTGGCATTGCATCAACTCAACTCAATTTTCACGAGAAATATTCATCCTCTAACCTTAACAAATATACAGTTTGAAGCATTGGTCCGAACCATAGTTCATTTTATGCATTTAAATGCAAATACAGACAACCAAAAGCATAATGATTTGAAGTTATTTCCACAAGTTGTCCAATTGGAAATTATAGGAACCACTTGTGATGGAAATGCTCGCCGACATATAATGGCCCAAGCATAGTAGCATACACCGAGATAATTAGCCTGTTCCATTGGAGATAACTGGCCCAAGCAAAAGAAACACTTTCTGTGCACATTGCAACAAACTCTCAGGTGTAATCACCAAGATGGATCCAAAGTGCAATTACCATCGAAATATAAAATACTGATAGATAGGGAACACATATATTTCATGAATAGTTGTCCAGGCCTGGACAACGAAATGTGCACAGATGGCTCCCAAACTGTGTTAAGACATCCACCAGAGCTCCATAGCCACCAACAGCTATAACCTGAAGATCAAGCAGGTATAGTTTACATAATCCAGCAGGAAAAAATGGAAGAGATGTAAGACATTAGCAGAAAATTGCACGGGGGACTGTATTTTTTAATGCTAGCTAACAAAGAAGATCAAATGGCTTGCATTTTAAGGACCTCTGACAATCTTCAGTCATTATTATATCACCTCTGTTTTATTTATCTTTTTTGCTACAATTTCTATGGATTATCTGGTACATTAGACAGATAGTAAATCTATTGCTTACACCAATGTTCAAAGTTAAGTCTAGATAGAAGTAAATTGAAGGGCTAATGCCTTAAATGCAGTTCAAATACTTAACCAAGCAACCGTATAAAATGGATTGTTAAAAACTCATTTAACTGAATTTGATTAAGTTCAGACTCACGTGGAGAAATTCTACTTTCATGTAGCCTATTGTTTTTATCAATGTTATACAACTCTTTTGTCCCTCCATACTCTTCAATCTTCACTTGGCAATGATACTAGATTAAAAATACAGTTGAGGAACCATGCAATAGTGAAAAACATTTTCAGCTCAAGAGAAGTAATTTGAAAAAATAATAATAATGTGAGGTTCCAGCATGTTATTTAAAGATTCAACATAATGATGAGACTGAAATTAGCAAAAGCAAGCCTACGTAGAAGGCGATATTGACCATGCCCGAAGAATTCTAGAATAACTAAGAAGACAAGTACATAATCTTTTAGATAGAAAATTGAAAGTTAAAAGGAGAGGGCAAAATCATACTCCAGAAGGGTGGTGAAGTGAAACAGAAAATGCAGATTGAGGAGCACATTTTAGTTGTGAAAGAGTAGTTCCATTAATACTGAAACGAGTGAGCACAGGTTCCGATCCAACTGCGACAATCTAAATAGTGACAAGGAAAGGAGAAATCAATAGGAACACAAACTAACCAATCATAAGAATGTGCAAAATAAATAATAAATTGGAAAAGATAAAAGTTAAAATTTACACAAGAAAAGATAACTTGAGGTCAGCTACATGGATCTTAAGGTAATTGGGAAATGAACACATATTTCTCATTTCACTAGTTATCACTAATTCCACAGTTCGAATTAGAAAAGGACTAAAGCAGACACCTAGCTCAACCATAAGCAAAATGAAGCCTCCTTATCTAGGCCAGGGTGACTATGACTATATTTATCATATTTATAGCTTAACATGAAAAAGAATTTTGGTGATAACTAGTAAAGTGCTTATGATAGCCTATAAAACTGACCTAATTCTGGATGATACATTAAAAGTTAACCTTGAAAAAACTTCATAAATCTTTCTTCCAGCACTACATTATATTACCTACCTCAACACAGCTGGGAACAAAATCCTCAATGTTCGGCAGAATATCGTACATGTGATATGTCCAAACCAGAACAAGCAAAAAAGGGAAAGTTTAGATTCAAAATGAATTAACTTAAAATTACAAATGCCACAACATAGTGAGCTGTGCCATGTCCATTGGTTCAACACACATAACACTCACATATTGCTAAGTGCATGTAATTCATGTGCTAAAAAACAAGCATGGTACACCTAGTACCAAAATTTTTTATTCAACAGAAAAGGATATTTGTCTATCCAGGTAACAATTGATAAAAAAATTGCATATGTCAGGGGATTCCAAAAGACAAATAGGACTAACAAGAGTTAAAGTTCCTAGAGCTAATTTGAAGAGGTTCATGTAGTCAATCACATATCAAGATGAAGCTCAGCATGTATATTTTGATATGTAGCAATTTACCTGGTTATTGTCAAAAAGCAAATCTTGCACTGGAGCAAAATGGCCCATGCTAAAGATACATTCATAGGATAGCAAACTCCAAACTGATAATCCAGTACCAGTTCCACAAGCCTGAAAGGGAGCATTGCAAAACCTTTCATTTGTTGTACAAAAAGAATGGTATGTCACAGTTCAGAACTAAAAGAACATATTTTTGTGCAAATAATTAAGCCTAAAAAATGTATCAGGAAAGCAATTCAGGAAGATTAATTATACAAATAAATGGCAGCCACAATCCAAATACCTTAAATCCATATGCAACTATGCAACCATAAAGAAGATTACTCACAGTTCAATTTATCTAGAGCTTTTTTATCTTGGTTTAGGCAAAACAACAGATTTGGATCAAACCAATCAGCATAGTATAGAATTGTTGTGGGGCATATCATGTTTAAAGATTCGACAAATAAAACCCCCTTTCATTAATGGAATTCCACTTAGATTTTGCATTTCAATTCTATTTAGATATGGTGTACACATTAACATTCATAAAATGTATAGAAGCATGTGGCACCCACCAATCTACCAGTATGTATATCTAATTGGCATGAAGCATGGATAGGGATATGGAACATATGATGGGTTGAATTTTGCATCTTAGATGTAACAATTGTAGAATCTAGATCATAGAGATGGTCCGACTAGAAGGGAGAATAGACGGTGCCCAAAATTCAAAACACAAACAAGATGTTAGTAGCACTCGTGTTTGTGTCAACTATGATCGCAGAGGATCAAAGACAGTAAATACAAGACACTCTAACACTGCATTTTGCTTTACGTGGTTTGGAGGCCCTCATATGTGTAAGGTAGAGGCTGACGGGGGCTTTGTGGCAGGGAGGACAATAAGATCTCTCCTCTTGCCACAACCTTTTGTCCTCGCCCTCTTTAATGGGATGCTCTCTATTTGTGGCGCTGCAATGATGACCTAACTGATGACGAGCAAAGGAGGAACATTGATGAATTTAGTATCCATCAAGGTGTAGGAAAGTGAGATCTTTATATTTCTAAGGGCAAGTGGCTAAGTGCACCTGCAAATCAGATTGACCATGAGAGCCTTAAAAGCATGATCACCTGAATGACAGAAGCTTGAGGGATGAAAGCAAATCGTGGTTCCTGAATCCCGCAAAAATATAATCTTAGAAAGGAGTTAACACCATCTAGAATTTTGGGAAAATGAATATCATATTGTTTCAACATGTGAAAACCAATACATGGGTATGCATAGACATGATAAAATTTTAATCTAAAAACTACTAATGTAAGACTACACTCACCTAATCAATAGCCCAATTAATCTAATATCTTTAGCATAGTCAAACATAAAACAAGCTCCAACTTTAAATAATGATATATTTCTTGAATAATCTTTTACTCTGAATCAATAAAAAATATAAAATAATCATTGAAATTTCATTAACACGTCTTACTAATCATGTACAACAAAAAATTAATGTTGCTATACAACCATGAAGTATTATATATTTTAATTAAATATTAAAATCTGCACAAGGAGAAACTAGAACTAGAATAACATAATTTCTCAAATGCATAAAAATAGAAAATAGCATATGCTTTTACGATAGAAATTATACCAGCCAACTTTCACTTGAATCAATGTCTATACAACTGACCCAAGAAGACTGCTCAGACTTGAAGTTCTTCCCAGGATGTATAATTTGAGTGCATAATCCACTTCTACAATCTAAAAAATCAAATAATTCAAGAGTGGTATAGATCAGCATATCTCACATATCCATGATCAGAAAAACATAAAACTACATGTACAAGTATGTATCAAGCTATTCTCTGATATTCTGACTGCCAAAAGGATGACAGCCACTACGACCTTTACCTTCTCAATCTGCCTCATTCTACCTAAGCTTTTCACCATCACTTCCAAGCTAACCAAATATGCAAGGACTTGAGGTTTTTGAGATACTATAGTTGATGTTTGATACCAAATGATTTTAGGAATTAAAAATTACTCATCAGAATTCAAGTAAATTTGTATCCCCTTGCAAAGGAAGACTAGGCAACCAATGTAGCCTCATTGGAGTCTTAAAGACAAAAAAGAGTTCATTGAGTAGCCCTAAAGATTACTTTGCATAAGCCAGAACTCTCAGTAATCAATACAGATATCTTATTTTCACTTTCTCTCAAACTGCACTTAACCAATTCTGCATCTCAAACTCGGAGTGACAAAGCATATTTGTAATTGGGAGAGCTCATGCAATGGAAATTCGTCAGACTCCAAAAATATCATCTACAAATTGAATATTGAGCATGGACTACTCATTTTAGCTTTACCAACAGTAATACATTTTATTGTTTCAGTCTGTCTCATCCCAAGTATATATTTAAAGACTTTTGCACATGTATATATATAGATTGTCGGCAATTCTACAGCGCTATACTTTAAGTCTCTGACTCACCCCATATTCGTGTTGTTCCATCTTCTGAACCTGTGATAATCTTACAAGGGAGAAGCATAAAAAAACAAGTTAGCACGCAGAGTGCTTGAGATGTAAAAAACAAGCATATGAAATGTCTAAGTGGAGAGAATAAACTTGGTGTCCAGAGAATTATAGTTGAAAAGGTCAGGCATTAGATGAAATATTGTAGAACTAGTTGTAAAACCATGTTGTAAAGGAATTAAATTTATGTTAATGAATAACAAAATAAAAGGGGCATGCACAGTTTACAGTGTCATTTATGAATATTGAGGTGTCGCCTCATTACATGTATCATATTTATCTTTGATTAACTACTATGAATATCAACTTTTGAAAAAATTTCATAAGACACTTGTTCCCTTGTTTCAGTAAGACAAAGCTTAGGTTAACATTTGTTTGTTATGCATTAGTTTGTAGATGTAAACTAATCTTTGTGGCAATTTTTTTTATCGATTTCTCTTAATAAATATGCAAATCAGGAGCATACCATCCATAAGATGCACAAGTTGTATTAAATGTTTTTGGGCAGTTATATTTTATAGTAGTTTGCAAAACAATAATTATTTTTATGTACACTACAAAAAATCAAGTCCCTCAAGATGTCCTTGCTTATAGAGGAAGGAATCAGGAAGAAAGAATCATAGAGGGAGGGAGGAAAGAGGTTGCTCACAAAAGGAGTATGGAACTCTTTGTTACATTTTGAGAAGGAAGGAATTGGAACAAAACCAGAGATGTATTGCATCTCAAGAAGTTTTCAGTGGTGCCTTTCAGTTGTGCCAATCAACAGAATAATTTTTCTAATCATGCTTGCAAGTTACATTTTGAGTGAAGGAAAATATTTTCTTAAATATGCACCAAACATAGGAAAATACTTTTAATTAAAACATTTTCCTCTTGGTACACCAAATAAAGAAAAAATATATTATCGCATTCAACCAGAAGAAGATAATTTATTTTCCAAAAAATATTTTTCATAATTAAGTTATTTTTCACTAAAATAATGTCCCTTTAGTGTAGCTTATTTTTCCAGCCTTTGTATGTATCAATCGTTTTTATGTTAACTTAAAGCAGGGAAAATATCCCTTATTCCATTAACTAGCTCAATAATAAAAAAAAAACATGGGGGTTTAATCAACAAATAAAAAGAATGGGTTACCAACCTGATGGCTAGATTTGTGAGCAGTGATGCAATGCAAATAGTCTACATGACCCTTGAATACCATTTTTTGTTTCCCTGTTTCCTAAATGCAATAAGGCTCATAAATTATCAAAGGTTTTAACGGGAAAAAAAATCAAGCATATAAACAATCAAAAATGAAATCCCTTTGAGGGTGGATAAGATACATACAATGTCCCATGAGTATGCACGAGCATCACCAGCAGCTGAATAAACCGAGCCATCCTATTTCAAAGAAGTTCATCACCAACATTTTGTAGTGCAAATCAACTTCTAGTGCCAAGATTAACATCTAAAGGAAAGTGTGGTCATGACCTATGACACTTACCATTGGTGGAAAGGAGTAGAACTGATCATTCGAAGCGATGGGCAAGTCAAGCCTAAATTTATTTCTCTCATCATTCAGGTCAAAACGTAATGCCTAAGCCCATACTTAAGACGCATAAAAATCCCAAACCCATGCAGAGTAAAGATATTGCCAAACAAAATAAAAATCATCCAACTTAGCATGAAACTAAAAACTAAGCATAATGAACTATGAAGTTAACATCTACCTATATGCCAAGCTTGAGTCAAATTTTATATATTATAGAAGTAACATTTTTCACAATACTAGAACACCTTATCTTTGACAGGAATGGTATAATGAAAGTGGTGAGTATTGAGGCACTTCCAATGGTGAGATAACTACAAGTTTACGAATTGTCATAAGAGTGCTCAGATTCAGATAAGAATGAGAGGAAGGGGTAATAAATGCACTACAAAACCACCTAAGGCTCTAGAAAGCACATCCAACAGCATTCTTATCTCAGAAAGGTAAACCAATCATCCAAATTTTGCCACTATCATTAATCCAGAACATACCTTAAACACAAATGAAGCATACAAAAGAAAAGAAAATGAGCAACAACCTGTTCATTGACTGTGATGGCATTATTCTCAGGAATTGGAGATAGAGCACCCCAAGGACCTCTGAAATGAGAAAAAGAAAAGGCAATGTTTCACATCATACCAAAAAAAATAAAAAGATGAACACATACATTGAAAACCTGGAAAAAAAACTCTGAAGTTTGAAATACTTGTATGCACCAAAATCACACAAGGAAGAATAGGAGGCTACATAAAGTGAATTCATGGTAAAATAAAAGTGTTTACCTAAAAATAGCAACCTTGCTCAACAAAGCTGGAGTGGGACACCTTCATTATAAAATGAATCTATCGTACATTTTTTTTACTATCAAAGAATGCTTAAGCATTGAAACCTAAACTAAAAAAGCTTAGACTGAGATATTTGAAAATACTTCAAACAAATATGCATGAATTTGTTAGCACAACTACACAAATAAGATGTCGTGCTTCAGAAATCTCACTTGTATAAACTGAAATCAAATAACAACATTAAAATTGTCTCAAAAACAAGTAATATTGAAGAAAACTTACTCATGCTGAGGATTTGCCAAGTCAAGTATTGGCTTCAATGAATTACCTGTGAGGATAAAAAAATGAAATAGAGCAAATGAAAGCAGTGCATATTTCCTGAGAGCATCGTACAGATTTTTGTAAGGATAAAAAAAATGAATTACCAAAGATTTCAGAAAGTGGCATCTCGCACATTCATACCCTGTCTATCTGCAACAATATGTGAACTCAGCAATTCCTTCCAATTCCAAGCCCTCAGTCGGCCATCATCACCACAGCTGCATGATATAGACAATTATATCTAACGTAGAAAGAAAATCGTCAATCAAGGGCATAACTAAGACGCATGCCCATCATATGTACTCATAGATATTCATAACCAAGAAATGCCAAAGCTAAGGAGCTAAGCAAAAAAGATAATAACAATCATTAAATCAGAGACCTGAAAAGCAAGCAGTCATCTCCATGCCTATAGAACTTCAAATCATAGATGGGTCCTTTGTGTGCTTGAATAATACTATGTGGCTCTGCTAACAATGGATCTGCTGCAGCCCTGATTTGAAAGGCAAATGACTATTAAGTGAGAAACAAATGACACTGTCATAAATCACAAACATAATTTAAGAGGAAAAACGTGCATACCACTGCTCGGTCACTGTATCTACTTGCGGGTGCTGAAAAAAAATTAAGAGACAGGGAAAAAGATCAGTGAAAAAATATCTTGGAGAAATAGCATTAGATAAACCTGCCCTAGCATATTAAGATGATATCATGCATGTTTACCAGGAAAGAGTAACCACATAAATCAGTAACAAAATGAGGTGATCTAAAATTTCTTAAAACAGAGAAATAACTATAATTTTGGTTCGACTCAGTTTCCAGTTTTACAGAACTATTAACGATTGAACAAATGGCCCATAAACTAGAAACCCGAACACTCACAAATCCTGAAGATGATAAAAATGCCCCAACCACAGTCACCCAATTAAATCCAAGCAATAAATTTTAACCAGCATCCCAGAAAATAACTCACCAACATGCAATGTGTTGAAATTATTGCTTGCCAAATCCTATTTAAAACTCCTAAATTCCTCTTAGGAAATGTTTCCTCTATCCAATCTTTGTATCTCATCGAATGCATATTCCAATCTTTTGGTAACCCACGTTAAAAGAAAATTTACTCAAGTTTCAACAATATTAGGAATCAATTATCAAAACTTTGCAAAGGCAAATATACAGAAGCTTGTACTTTTCAGTGCATCATTAATAACAAAAGCATAGTACTGACACACCTGCTATTATTGGCCAACTATGACCAGTAAGAGCATCTATAATATGTAGAAGCTTTAATTTCCATTAAAATATATAGTTCTAACATGTTTTCTACTCTTTATTTGCAATACAAAGCTATTAACTTATATTTAAACAACTCGAACTATAACACCAACAAAAGGTCAATAAAACGTGCCAAATTGTAGTGCGTGGGATGCTCCCGCCTCCAAATTTATGTCCACGTTAAGACGCCAGTAAAATCTATATTACCAAGCAAGTGGAGTGTTATTGCCTTTCAATTTTTTTTTCCTCTTCGACCTATTTGTCCATTTTCCATCGTGCGAGTAGTAGATAGTTGGGTAGAAACTAAAAGTTACAGAAAACAAGCTTTAAGACCTCATAACAAGAAACGTACCGCGATGTGGCATTCAGACTTACAGCTTCTACGTCAGGGTAACATCGCAGTATAAAAGAACAGAATCGATTACCTGATACATGGAGGCGATGCACGAGGCAAGGGAGTAAGAAGCCAAGGAACCATCGCTGGAGGCCACGACGAGGGTTTCAGGGTTAGGGTTTGACGAAGGGGAGAAGGCAGTCCGGAAGACGGTTCGACATCGCAGCTCCCTCTCCCGAAGAATACTCTTCTTGTAGCCTTCTTCGTCCCAACCCCTAGCGTCTGAACCAGCTCCGCCCTGTCCTGTTGTCATTTCCGGCATCGCCGACGTAGGCCGCCGTTGCTTCTCCCTCAACTGCGACGAGCGGGAGGGCGGCTTTTGGGTTGCAGGGCCCATTTTTTTACTACTTAATTAGTGTTTAAAAGAAAGAAAAAAATATTTAAAAAATAATGTCGCTTATTTTCATTTCCATTGTAGCGGCAGCGTTTTATTTTAAATTTTATTCTTAAATTGTGTTTTTACGTGAATAGTTTGAAGTACAACAATATTTAATCGATTTTAATTAAGTAAGAATATCTGTTAATTTAAATATATATATATTAAATCATTTTTTATAAAAGAAATGTTCGCTTGAAATTTATAATAATTTTGATTAAATCTATTATAATAATATTAAACTAAAGATATTTTAGGATGAAAAAAAAAACTTTTGTATTTCAATAAGGCTTCAATTTCTTCCTTTAGTTCCTAACAAATAAGTGAAAAAAATTCCCTCCTATTTTAGCCTAAAATAAAAACAAAAAAGCTCTAAAATAGCAGAAAAATAAATAAAATAGTAGAAACAGTAATAAGTTAGACATATATAAAATAGCAAAAAAAATAGTAAGTTAAACATATGTAAAATAATAAAAAAATAGTAAGTTAGACATGTCTATGTTAATACTGTCTATGTTAGACATGCCTATGTTAGACATGTCTATCTTAGATGCAATAAATGTCTAATGGTAAGGAAATGCAATGAATGTCTAGTGGTAGGAAAATACAATAAATGCTTAGTGGTAAGGAAATGCTAAGTTGAAAATGCTTACCCGACACTCGAAAATGTTGAATATGCCCAGTTTATCTTCGCCTATCTTACATGCATTATTCCATTCTATTTGAGTATTTCTTACGTATATGTGTTCTTATTAGGAATAATTCACATAGGATATGCGAAGATAGGCTAAGTGTATTCGACATCTTCAGGTGTCGGGTAAGCATCTTTGGCTTGACATTTCCATACCACTAGACATTCATTGTATTTCCTTACCACTAGACAATCATTGCATTTTCCTACCACTAGGCATTCATTGCATCTAAGATAGGTATGTCTAACATAGACATGTCTAACATAGGCATGTCTAACATAGACAGTGCTAACATAGACATGCCTAACATAGACATGTCTAACTTACTACTTTTTTTGTTATTTCCCTACCACTAGACATTCATATATTGCATTTCCCTACCACTAGACATTCATTATATTTTCCTACCACTAGGCATTCGTTGCATTTAAGATAGGTATGTCTAACATAGAGCAATGCTAACATAAACATATCTAACATAGACAGTGCTAACATAAGCATGTCAAAATCTCCTCCCACTTTAGCCTAAAATAAACATAGAAAAGCTCTAAAATAGTAGGAAAATAAATAAAATAGCAGAAAAAGTAGTAAGTTAGACATATGTAAAATAGCAGAAAAAGTAATAAGTTAGACATATCAATGTAAGTTAGACATGTCTATGTTAGACATGTCTAGTTAGACATGCCTATCTTAGATGCAATGAATGTCTAGTGATAGGAAAATGTCAAGCCGAAGTCTACCCGACACCCGAAGACTCCAAATACGCCAAGTCGAATACACCCAGTTTATTTTCGCCTATCCTATGTGCATCATTCTGTTCTATTTGTGTATTTCTTATGTATATGTGTTCTTATTATGAATAATGCACATAGGATAGGCGAAGATAGACTGAGCGTATTCGGCTTGGCGTATTCGACGTCTTTGGGTGTCAAGTAAACATCTTCGGTTTGACATTTCCCTACCACTAGGCATTCATTACATTTCTCTACTACTAAGCATTCATTGTATTTCCCTACCACTAATCATTCATTGCATCTAAGATAGGCATGTCTAATACTTTATCAATAGTAGTGTTTATGATTCAAACATTCATGAATAAATTTGATGTTCTATTTGTTAAAAATTTATTTATGTTCATTCAATACACACAAAATTAATATTCGTGAATAATGTTTATGAATAATATTCATAAACTATATTCATTAATAAAATTTTTATCAATATATTAAATAAATTTAATTTTTTTAAAAAATAAATAAATAAATTTATATTATCAAATTCAATAACTAACCAAATAAATTTAAAATATAAAAATTTAAATAATCAAATAAATTTGAATTAAGAGTTTATATATAACATCTAAACCAACTAAATTTAAACCATGTTTAAACTAAACTCAAGCTTATAAAAAAATAAAATTAATAATATTTTAACAACTTAATTCATTTTATATTTGACTCAGTTACTTTATCAAATAAATTTAAACAAAGCACCCCATTCTTGGCTATGTCATTGCCTGTATCATCAGTCTTGATCCTTGATGCCTTCCTCTCTGCCTCAAGTAGTGCAACAGGTCCAACGAGACTTCGATGCAGTAACAAGGGACGACTGTTCCCATCAACCAATACAAATCTAATCTGTTGGTCAATAATTCAGAACTTCGTAAAAGCTCAGAATGATTATTACAGTACGTCTTCACCAGTAATTAAGTTTGGTGGTAGCTATGAGCTATCTACGCAAACAGTAACATGAGAAAAGCACCAAGTGTCTTGAGCAGCATTACAACAGTTTTTTCTGTCTGTCAATTTCACTCATGATCATCTATGAGGAGGTAAATCGAGAAATTACAATTGATCACGATGCAGGAGGATATTGTCCGACTTCGTCAAGCATTACAACAGTCAATATCGAGGCACTGAAATCTGCAAGACTTACATATTTTTTTCAATCTTCAAAAATAATCTTTGAAATCTGCAAGATTTACATATTTAAATTTAATTTTAAATATATAGATAAATTTACTGCACGATCATGTTCTAGTCAGTATTTAAATTTAAATTTGCAAATGCATTTTATTTTATGAGAGAAATTGAAGTTCAATGATACTTTAAAATTAAATTGACCAATCGATTTAAAAATAATCATGCAATGTAATTTGATCATTTTGTCTACAAATTTGAACCACTATATTTATGTATCAACTTTAATTAACATTATTATATTTACATAACAAATTTAATTAATCTAGAAGTTTTAACTAGTCAAAACTATTATACAAATGATTAAAATTATTATTAGTTATTTTTAATTATTTAATCACGTATATAAATTGTAGCCATAAAATAATCATATAGCATTATTAGCAAAAAATAGTACATGGTTATTTTAATATAATTTTTAATTTATATTTTTTTTTACATTTTTAATTTATATAACAATTTTAAACATTTATGATAAATCTTATTTCATTTCACTTTATATTATTTTATAAATTTGTATATTATTGTTGTTATTATTATTTTTTAAAATTTAAAATTTATGTATCAAATTTGGTAAAAAAAAATATGAACGCGGCCCAATTAACATTAACCTGCGGCAGTGCATCAGCAGACTACTTGTGGGGAACAAAAATCAAAGTTTTTGAGATCAAACAATGTCGTCCAAAACCCTAGCTCGCGCCGGAGCTTCGCTCTTCAGTCGCCTCTTCGTAGCCAATCCCTCTAAGCAAATCGGTGTTCCACTGCTTCCCCGGATCTCTTCGTACCCTCCGATCCAATGTTCTCCTGCGAACTTCGTGGCCGCTTTCCCTCCGCCGTCAACAGGCAGGAACGGAGGGGTCGATGAGACACAAAACATTCTTGCTTCCTCTCAGGAGATGTTGTTCCCCTGTGGCCTTCCGTCACTTCGCTTCTTCATCGACGAAGGTGAGCAGTCGCTTATGGGAAAACTGATCAAATAGGTTAATTCTTCTCAACTTTTGCATTTTTTTTTAAGTTACGAAGGATTTGTTTAAGAAAAAATTGACAAATTTGCATAGTAATTCTTTTATTTGTGGTATAATCTAACTGGTCAGAGTGACTCGATAATATCGACTTAGTATCGAAAAACTCATTGGTTTTGTCTCCTTTAGTAATCCTTCCACCGTCATGGATGCTGCTGAATGTTGTTTTTTTGGTGGGCATATTTCATAAGATGATTTTTCATGTGCAAGATCACTAGCAATATAGCCAGTTGTTTGTACTTAAACTAAAAGCGCATACTCGCACAAGGTCAAGAATCTGAAGGGCCAAAAAACCCCATAATTGATGAAAATATACCTTCTTCTCCAATCACTCAATTGTCAGAACAGGAGGAGTTAATAAGACAGCAAATATCAGTGCAGACCACACGTTGGTAGGCTATTGTGAAGAAAAGTATAAAAACACCAAATTAATTTAAATGAATCTTTATTTGAAGTTTTACACGTAGTTAATGTAAGCAAAAGAAATCAAAATCACAAATAAAAAGGTGAAAATGGCCTTGAGGCACTTAACCAAACCTTTTATAGGTTTAGTTTACCATTCACTTGATGCAAACAATTTGTTGTTTCATGACAATTGTGCCTTTGGCACTCCATAGTCAGGTATTATGATTTAGCACTTATTATGTCTACTTGTGAATGTGAGCTTTCTTGATGTATTTTTGGAAGACTTGCTTATTCTTGTGTCTACTATAGGAATTGATGATGGAACAAAGGAGCCCATGCAACTTCTTCCAAAGAGAACTTACCAGCCAAGCCACATTAAGCGGAAGAGGGCTCATGGTTACCGTGCACGGTCTCTCTCTCTCTCTCTCTCTCTCTCTGTAGATACACTGATGATTTAATTTGATTTATTTTTTCTTGCAACAAACCACACCAAACACATTGCATTCTTACATTGGAATCTTGTGTCCCTAGTGTATTACGTTTTTAGTTCTACTTTTTGTATATGATCCTTGTATGGATCTTGATGTACAGTTTTTTGCAGTGTGTCAATTTAGTTAGCTTTCCTTTTTATTTTTCAGTTGGTTTGTTAAGAATTAAGTCTAACTGTCAAAGGGAGTGCTGGGGAAAAATTGGTGAAAGAGATTGGTGCTTTAGATCTTCGGTTGCCTAAATGCAACTATATATACACTGTAAATCACATTTTCATTGGTGATGTGACAGCACTGCATATGTTTTAATCAATTAGCTCACTCAATTCTGACTGCCATCACTTTTTGGTGATTTTCATTTTGTTTATATGACATTTTCTTTATTCCTTGGCACTGGCTTTATTCTCAGTAAGGCAACCAAGGGAGGGCGTAAGGTAATTGCTCGGAGGATCGCAAAGGGGAGAGCAAGGATTGCTGTTTAAGATGTTTATGGATTCTGTTGACGCAGAATGATAATGGTATTATCGATGTTAGGTTTCAATATTTACAATAAGTAGTGGGAAAAAAATGCAAACCTCTAGGCTGTTTGCAACTTTGATTACTTTTTTCCAGGCTCTTGTTTGCAGCCTAGTGTTTCTCATCGTCTTGTAAAATTTGTTATCAGAAGATTCACCAATCAATTGTTTTCTTAAGTCATTGATGTATTCAAACTATCTTTTGGGTTACTCCCATGAATTGCCACTCTGATGCGTGTATGTCTAATCTGTTTGTTGCAAGAACAGGTTCAAGAACTACATCTATGGTCAATTTAAGTGATGACTTAGTTGCAGTGCCTCGAATACTTTGGTAAAAGTGATATCTTTTAAGATGAATGAGCAACTACATCGTTCTACTAGATTATTTTCAGAGAATTTTATGTTGTCCTCTAAATTTTACTTGCAAGATACTTTTCAGAACTTCTCTTTTGCTTGTTAAAGACGTTCTAGAGTTTCATTATCTTCACATGTTATTATATATGCCTTTGTTTACAAAGCAACCATGGAGTTCATGTTTGTAAGATGCTATTGTCTCATTATTCACTTTAATTAAATTTCATAAAGGCATTTTCCATGCAAAACTAAAATTTGAAGATATTTTGTCAATAAGGTTATGTTAGGAGGCTGAGAGCAACAAACAAACATTGGCTCCGGGATATAGTTGAGTTGGTTATGACAGAACATACTTGCAGAAGAGGGCAAGGATTCGAATCTCAGCAAAGCCAAGACAATATCCTCTTTGTCGTGGTTAATTGTAATTTTTTGATTTACCTCCTCACAGATGGTCGTGGGTTGAATAGTTGAGTTGGTTACGACATAGCAGACTTGTAGAAGAGGGCAAGGGTTTAAATCTCAATGAAGCCGAGATAATACTTTTCTCTATCGTGATCAACTGTAATTTGTCGATTTACCTTCTCACATATGATCGTGAGACCGATCGTGTGGGGCCGTTGGAGAGGTGGATTTCATCTTTTTTGTAAAAATAAGAGCAACAAACAATGTGAGGTTGTCGTGGGGCCGATCATGTGAGATCGCTGGAGAGACGGATTCTATCTTTTTTATATAAATGAGAGTAACAAATAATGTGAGGTTGCCGGGATGGCCTTGGGATGTTCTTCAAATAGTAAGAGCATCAGAATAAACTCTAAAGAAAATAATTTAAATTAGAAAATATACTAACTTTAAATTTAAATTACCATTATCCTCTGATTATTATCAAAATAAAAATATAATAATTTTAGGATAAAAATTAAAAGGCACCCATTATTTTTATTAACATTAAAAGAGCACAATGCCTATTATTTATTAAGTAATATCTTTATTTTTTTACACAAGTCTTTTGATTAATGTAGGGTGCTGTAACAGTTTTGGTAACTAAAATTGTTATAATATTATTTGATTAGTTATGACTAAGACAAACTAATTTTGAGTCAATATTTGAGTAGTTTTAATTAGTATAAAAATATTTTTTTACCAAAATTAATTACAATATTTTTAGTATGTTGTAGTAATTTTAATTAAAAGGTGCTTTTTCAATTTTATCCATAATTTTAAATATTATTCAATTTTTTTTCTTATGTTTGTATTAAGTTGAATGATTTATAAAATACTTTTAAAAATTTTAGTATTTTAATTTATATTATCTAACTTCTTATAACGGGGAATTTTTTTTGTTTTATTTTTATTTTTTGTACTTCTTTTTCATCACGAAGAATTTATCCCTTAATTATGTTCTAACAAATACGATCTGAGGTTAACAATCTCACCAACCGTCATCTTTGAAAAAACCGTTATATTCTATGACATGTAGCGTTATCGTAACCGTTATATTCTTTAGACACCGCGATCCCGTTTCATCAAATCCGGAGACCGAGAGCCGAGGGAGAAAGCAAAGATCAAAAGAAAACCCTCAAACCCTAGCCACGAACCATTTCCGCCTCGTTCTACATCCGAACCATTTCCGGCAGCGGTGGCAGGTCCTCATTCGATCCGCCCTAGGCCTAGTGCTTTCTTGTTCTCTTACTTATGTTCGCTTCGTTTGAGTTCCTGAAGCGAGCTTGCTTGGGAGATCAATCGGGTTTCCTTTTGCGAAATAAAATTTGGTGAATTTGTTCCGTCGGGAGGCATAAAGGTGAAATCTTGTCCCTCTGTTCGCGCTCACTTTACCACTACTTCTAGGGTTTCAGCGTTCGAACGTGTTTGAGGGTTTTCCTGTGGTGGGAATTAACGAAGCGGCCAGCTCGCCTCGTCCTTCTCTGGGATGAATAGTGTTTTCAATGAGCAGATACTAGCGGATAAGCTGTCTAAGCTCAACAGCACTCAGCAATGCATCGAGAGTATCCTTCTTAATTGATTTTATTCATGCTTCTTTCGGTACTATATTAGACCTTATTCAAAACTGCGAGATCTTTATTTTTTATGCATCGTACGGTTGATTTTTTTTTTCGTTTTTATGGAATTTATTCTCTTCGATTGTTCTGTTGTAGAATTCAAATCCTTGACTTTATTTAATCAACAGCTTTGTCACATTGGTGTATTTTCCACCGTAAGAATGCAGAACAGGTAACTCAAACCTGGGATAAACAATTCCATAGCTCGCAAAAGGAACAGAAGGTGCCTTTTCTGTATCTAGCCAACGACATACTGCAGAATAGCAAACGAACTGGAACTGAGTTTGTCAGTGAATTCTGGAAGGTCCTTCCAGCAGCACTTAAGGATGTTCTTGAGAATGGTGATGAGCATGGAAAGAATGTTGTGTCCCGGTTGGTGAGTTGTTGTGTGCTTCCCTTAATTCTGCAAATGTAGTGTTTCCAATTCCTGCTTCATTTGTAATTATTTTTCCATCAGCATAGCAGATTGAATTTGAAGCAAAATAGGTTCCTTGATAACTAGCGTGCTTACATTTTTGTTAAAATTGGCATGTGTAGCATTGATTCAAATGAGAAAATTGGACACTTTGAGTAATGCATTTGAAATCCTTGGTAGTTTGAGTAATGCTATTATTATGTTCAAAGTGGACCCCTATTTAATTAAAACAAAGACACTCGAGTAATTTATTTGAAATCTTTGTAGATTTAGCTAATTAAGTCACTCTTCATCTCCACCTATTTGTGTTCATACCTTTTGATCATGATTGTGAAAATGCTAGTTGCAGAACTTTTGGTAACTCTTTGGCTTGCTTAATGCTAACAACATTTTCTCATCAATGGTTTCTGTCTTCCTGCAAAAGAACTTTTTGAATCTGTCATTGAGGTGATTCTTCTGTGTCTCATCTTCCAGTGTATATGTGTATGTGCTTCTGGTACTTATTTAAGCATTTACTTATCACACTCTATTCACTGCCCTCAAAGTTCTATTGTCTCCTGAATAATTCCTCCCAATGGAGAACTTTAAAGCATATGATGTAACAATATTTACTGGCTTAGTGAAAAAATACTCTATCAATGAAATTAATTGCACCTGGCCTGACTAGGATTGGTAAAAAGAAATTAGTCTTTGAGCCAACTTTCCAGTTAGTTGCATTTACTGAGCTAGTTATGTATTTAATTATGAATCATTGATTTGTCTCTATGAACCGATTTATTTTTGTTGGTTCAAACCACCCACAAGCTTACAACTATGAATGATTTTATATTGATTGTACTAGCAGGCAAGGATATCCCTCTTATGCACTTCATTTGAATAGTTATTCCAAAAGCCCGCAATGCTAGGACCTTTGTTTTTTTAAAAAAAATGTTATGCCTTGACTTTTTAAAACTTCACTTTCTAATGTTATAATAACCTGTAATGGCTGTTAATAGCTCCCTTGTAATGTTGATAGTTAACCTATAATGACTCTTAGCAAAACCAACTGCTTCATTTTATGCTAAGATGTCAAAAGAAAAGATTGTGTGAATGATTTATCAACAAATATTAGGCAATGCCATCAATTTATACATTGCTAAAGATCAAAGTTGGAGTAATTTCAATTATTAAATTAAGAATATGTTATTCATGGCAAATGTATCCTTGATTTTTTTAGGTTGGCATCTGGGAGCAAAGGAGAGTATTTGGGTCACGTGCCCGTGACCTGAAAGAAGTGATGCTTGGGAGTGAACCTCCTCCTTCATTGGATTTGAACAAAAAACGGTCACGTAGTTCTGTCAGAATCTTAAGGAGAGATTCCCGTTCAATGAGAATAGTAAGTTATTAGTCCTTTATATCCCATTCTTTGTTAAGCATTTATGTTTTCGGGGACCAAATTCAGAATTAAATGGCTAAATTTTAAAAATTTGCAAAACCAGAAATTATCAATAGGAGGAACAGCAGAAAAAATCATCTCTGCTATGCACAGTGTGCTCAATGAACACCCCGGGGAGGAGTCTGAATTGAACAAATGCAAAGCTGCTATCCGTCATGTAGGAAGATTGGAAAAGGATGTTGAACATGCATGCACCCGTGGTAAATAAGGGACCCAAGCAAATTTTCTGTTCCTTCTTGCAGAATTCTTTGCTTTGTTATTGCTTTGAACTTGTTTAATTGATAATTTCCATTTTCTCAGATGAAGATCCCCGCAGGGAGCCATTAGCAGCAGAGCTGCAGGTGCAAGAGATAGCTCTGAAGGAGTCAATAGAGAAGCTCAAATTAGTTGAAGCAACTCGTGCAGCTCTTGTGGCTCAATTAAAGGAAGCAATATGGGAACAGGTTTGTTGGGAATTTGAATTACAATTCATGAAATTAATGTATGCCTAATGACTAATCAGAAAAGATAATGTGCATTTGCTTTTCATTGTGACATTTGCTCGCTGTGGGTTTGTTCAGGAATCAGAATTGGAGAATGCCCGCACCCAATTACAGGTATCAATTTTGATCAAGAGAACATACAGATTTACTGTGATTGGTTATCATCTTCTACTTGAAAAATTGCATGCTTCCACTATGCTTTTTTTGCTCTGATAAAAAGAATTGCAAAATGGCAGCTGGCACAAGCTATGGTTGAGGTGGCTGCCAACATGCAGAGGATGCTCAACAATGAGCCACTCTTGGTGTCAAGCAAACCGCCAAAGCCTGACTCAAATGGATCCTCAACCAATGGCCAAAAAAAGACTGCTGCTGCTATTGCTGCTGAGGTGGCTGATAAACTTGCAGCTTCCACTCATTCCCAGCAAATAATGACATCAGTTCTCTCCACCTTCGCTGCTGAGGCGGCAAAGAATGTAGGTGTTGCGACATCAAGTAATCCATCTAATTCTTATTCCATAACCCCGCCTGATAGAAGGATGGCAGCTGAGAAGCCCTCACCAATCACTGATACCAGTGCATCAGCCTTAATTCCCCTTCAGCCGATTGTCGTTTCCACACAGCATCAGCCTCAAGCTGTCTTGGTGCAGCAGGGTCACGTTCAAAGCCAACCTTCAGCATCCCAGACACAATTCAACATGTACCCAGTTTCAACACAACAGTACCTTCAGCCTTCTGGTGGTGTAATGATTGGCCTACCATACACTTTTAACACCTTGCCTCCACCACCACCATCACCTCAGATAATAAATCTAGCAAGACCATCTCCGATGCCACAGCAGCAACAGCCAATGTCAATGATGCAACCACCACCGCCGCCTCCGATGCCCCTGACCATGAACCAGCCCTTGCCTATGAACCAACAACCACCTCAGTTTACCTTTCAACAGCACCCAGCACCTCCAAATTATAGGCCACTGCAACCACCTGGAATGCCATTTTACCATTCTTAAACATAGTAATAAGGGACGCTGAATCCCTTGTGATGTACACACCTAACTATCACACTAATTTATCAAACCAGAATGTGGATGTTTTTTGCTACACTAGCATTGAAAATGTTTCCCTGGCAATAATTGTTCCAGAATAGATTGGCTTGGGTGTTCAGAAATGTGGCAGGGCTTGCATTTCTCACGACGTTAAGCAGCCTCAGCTACCAGGTAGAGATGGAAGTTACTGTAGATTTCAAAATTTATAGGGACTCTGGATTTCACGTTTGTATGCAGGTTGTATGTTAAGCTTACTATTTAGGACCAAGAAAGGTGGCCAGTTTTAGTTGGAGAAAAAGGTCTAAATATTAAACACACGGTCAATGGATTGTTTGGGTATGTGTTTTCTGATTAGGCATGTTTCTTTGAAGATCCAATATAATAAAATGCTGAACGCTTAATTGTTTTGAGTTTGTGATGAACTTTGATGCAGCTTGAAATTGATATAGTGACTAAACATCATATGGTACTTAGCAGTTTATTGGTCGCTTTCGGAACATAGTTAAGTTGATTATGACGGAGTAAAGTTGTAGAAATGAATAATTTTCGATTTACCTCCTCATAAATGATCGTGAGATCGATTGTGGTAGTTGTTAGGTGGTAGATTTCATCTTTTTACAAAAGAATTGTCAATTTATTGGTCATGCAATCTAATCAGTTTGAGATTTGAAAATTATTTTGCAAACACAAGATACATGATAGAACTAGAAATATTTTACAAAGTAAATTAAACTTCGGAAGTAAAGTAAAATTCACTATATTAAATGTTACCTAAAAGAAACTGGAATTTTATTTTTTCAGGGCCAATGCCAAATGCTCGTTTCTTACTCAACAAACCGAGAATTAGTGACATTATCATGGCAGTGATGAAAAAAGGCATTTTGCTCAAAGCCTTGAACCAGGAGGCAACTAGCAATTTGGCAGGCATGGACATGGTAATGCCATCATTTCTACATCACAATCGTATTTTATTTGCTCATAAAACTGTCTGCGGAAATTAACACTTAAGCGCCCACCTATAGATGTAATCTCTGATTGACAATGGAAGGTAATAGAAAATAGCCAAAGTAGTGGAAAGTTGCCCATACGAGAACCAAGCTGGTGGTTCCTTCTTGAGCACTGCGGCAACTGTCTTCTTTGCAAACTCCTCTGATGGTGTTGCCTTGGGGCCTTGGGATATGACGGTTCTTGCACGAATTGATGCCCCAAAGGTTTTGTAGAACTTCCACTCTGGCATTTCGTTGTAGGTAGCTTCCGAAGAATTTCCTAGGTTTGATCTGACAGCCCCAGGAGCTACACTAATCACACTGATGCCAAAGGTCCTAAGTTCCAACCTGCAAGATGTAAAAAAAGGCAAAACATTAGCTGAATAAATAAGCAAGTTTAGAACAAATTACCTACCAGTGAAAAGGAAAAAGTCCTGCATGTTGCTACTCAAATGGAAAGCCATGTTAAATATGCAAAAAGAGCTTAGAAAGGTTTTATCTCATAAGTTGCTACCAACATTCAAACTGTCCAGAGCCTACTTTGTTAGGAGGACCTTCACAAGTCATTAATCATATTCTGTATTCTCAGACCCATTTAACATCCTCTAGTGCATGTCACACATTCCATTGTGAAGATTATTAGGCGAGAAAGCTAATTCAGGATGGCCAAGAATGGAAACCAGATGCTGATAGTAGAGTGCAAAGATCTCATTATAAAAGGGCAGCCCGGTGCACGAAACGGGGTCCGGGGAAAGGATGCTGTACGCAGCCTTACCTTGCCTTTGGCAAGAGGCTGTTTCAATTTGAACCCGATCTCATTTACCGTTGCGCCAAGGCTCCCCTTCTGCAAAGATCTCATTATGACATATGAAATTCAATCTTAGAGAAGAAAAATGAAAATGGAAAAAAAAGGACCTCAAGGTATCCGTCAAAGCATGAAGTGCAGCCTTTGATGCTGAATAAACTCCTGCCCATGGTCCTGGGGCTAATGCAGAAATGCTTCCCACATTGACAATCTTACCCTTTCTCCTAATGATCATGTGAGGCACTACGGATTGTATTAACCTCATAGGGCCTGCAGACAATATGGAAATAAGGTAAACAAATTATAACTCTGTGATGAACCATTTTAACGGAGAAATTCTCTTATCAAAATTAGTCAATGTTGAATGTAGCATGTTTGTATGAACAGTCTAGTAGAACAAATGAAGCAGTATCAGGAAAGGATTGAAAACATGTTACTAGGAGTTAGAATAGACTAACCCAACTGGTTTAATTTGCTTAAAGCTTTTCAGCTCACTGAGAAAATGATTAATGGTTTTATTACAAAGAAGATGATATTTAATTCAGAAAATTTCCCACAAAGTCATTGCAGCATACAGAATTTCCTTTTGCTGTGTTCAAGATAATTAATTCCTAGTGCAAGTTATTGGACAACGATCAAACAAAACAAAACAACACAATTTAGACTTCCATGTTCTATGGCATAAATAACCAACAAAGGTATGCAAGAGAAGTAAGGGAATCATTTACCTGGAATTTACGTTCATCCTGCGCAAGCAATCTTAACACCTAATATATGCATAACTTCAAATGGATAGATATTGCAATAATTTGCTTATCTCCGTGGAAGGCATTTGTCAATGCATCATTGTTAAAATCAATCATACTATAGACATAAGGAGTTAATCTGAAGGCTAGAAGTGTAATATATAATTTGCTGTGCACAAAAGAGTGACATTCTGGATGTTTTCATGCATCTAGCAGCAGAGAGCAAGCTCATATATTTAGAACATCGGCTGATATATAGATTTGCTTATTTGTAGATAAGTCTATGATAGAATGATGTCATCATATTGAATTCATGAATGCTGATTCTCTTTATCCTTTTTCTCATTTTAAACCTTTCCATGGGTTTTATTGCAACAAAAGACAATTCAAGCACAGGAAGTGCTTGCAAAGATGTACCAGCATAACTGTTTAAAATCAAGCGATTAAATCCGTCATTACTTATGCCGAATAATATAACAAGATAGTGTTAGGACCAGACAGAAAAATAGATTCAACCAATTTCACCATTCCCCTTAAATAGGTCAAGGCAACTTTAGGTATGTCACATATTAGTATATACAGAAACAATAGTAGGTCTTTGTTCCTCTTGTTCATAGTTTCCCTGCACATCCTCTGATTAGATTCTAAGCCTATGCTCTTTACTTTATACTATTCACAAAATGAATGAACTACGAGGTCTACAACAGGAGTACCAAAGGACCCTCAATGGCAAGAAACAAATGACTACTAAATCGAAAAATCAAGATAAGATTCAACAAAATAACTTAAATCTTCTTTCAATTAATCCACCTCCCTGCAGATTTTCTCCTAACAATCAAGATGAATCCAAAGTTGAAGCGGAGAGTTAGAAAAATTACCATAAACATTCGTCTTGAATACATGCTCCACGGACATCATGGGGACCTCAGCGAGCGGCGCCACCAAGTGAACCCCGGCGTTGTTCACGAGCACATCGATCCAGCCAAACTTATCCAAGGTGTTAGCGACCGCCTTCCGAATGCTCTCCTCCGAGACCACATCAAGCTCCTGGAGGAAGAACCTTGGGTCGCCCTCAAGGCTCCTCATCGAACTCAGAGACCGGCTCGTGGCGACGACAACGCACCCTTCCGCCGCGAAGGCTCTCGCGAGAGCGTACCCGATGCCTCCCTCGGAGCAGCCGGTGATCAGAACCACCAATTTATCTGAGCCCGCCATGAAATTTGCCGGCTTTGAACTGCGTAATTTATCTTTTTTGCCCCACCTCTTCAGATCCCGGTACCACTATTTTAGTACAAGAAGAACAGTGCAATCCAAGAAGTGAAGTGATCGTTACGAATCGAAAAGCAGAAAAGTGAAAACAAGATTTAAGGGTTTGTGAGGGTAAAACAAAAGGGGAACAGTAACACGGGCATGTCAAAGTGCAGATTCACAAGTTAACAGCTGAAATCTATTAGAAAATGGTCCTTTTGCCGATTACAGACGATGACTAGAAGTTGGGTGCGTAAATCAAAGCGAGAACAACTGGATCTGAGAAGAAACGGAGAGGAGATGATACCTGAATCCTGATCGTCGTCGTCGGTTTCCAGGAAACAAATCTGCTTTTCCTAGAACGCTTTGAATAAGTTCGATTATTTATAGGATCATAAAAACTCACCTTTCAAAGATCTCTCCTGATCGAACATCGATTGCAACGATTCCATAGATAGCTCATTGAAATAGATGCACATCAACAATTAATCTCTCTCACAGAAACGTACATACCACAAACCACCCAGTTGATGATATCCCCAATCGCCATTAATTAGCCTTGCTAAAATCTCGCAAGCATTGCCCTATGAAACACCAATCAACAAATTGGTTACTTGCAAGAAACTCAAATGCAACAAACGTTTTACATTTTTTTTTAATCTAAAACGTAAGCATTGTCCAATAAAATTGTGAGCCTTCTAATTGACAGTTTTATGTTAAATCTTTTTTTTTTCAAGCTTGATTCTCAATGAACAATGGATGTGTTTCTCTAGTAGGAAAAGACAAAGATTTATAATGCTAACTCTTTAGAAAGTTTATTCATATGAGAGTGAGAGATTATTCAAAATAAATTTTAAAATAAAAATAAGTCGTTGAGAAAATTTCATAATATTTTTGTAGTTTTTGTCACGTTCTAATTATATTATTCTTTTGTTATTATTATCTTAAAAATTATAATCTTATTTTTCATCTTAATTATTTTTATTATTACGGTAATACTCCTCTATTTTTTATTTTTTATTTTGCTTCTTCCTATATAATATAACTTAAAATTTAAGTTTTTTTATCTTCTTTTTATCTATTTTATCTCTAATGAAAATAAAATATTATTTTTTATGTAATTATGAATAAGACAGAGCACGTATTCGATTAAAATCGAATCGAACTAAACCGAATTAATCGAAATCGAATCAAATTAAAAATTTTTAAACTAACAAAACCGATCAAATTTTTAAATAAAAACCAAACAAACCGAACCGATGAAATATCGATTAATTCAAATTTCAACTGAATTAACCGAGATAATAAAAATTTTTAAATATTATAAAGAATTTATCTACGGATTTAATTTATAAATTATTTTTTATTTTAATTAATTTAATTTATTTGATTTAATCGAATAAGAAATTTTAAAATTAAAAATGAATTAAATTAACTAAATTAATTAATTTTTTAAAAAATTTAAAATTTTAAAATAATCAAATTAAAATTTTAAATTTAATTAATTCGATTGATTTAATTAAATTTTTACTCACTTTTAAGTATGAAAGAACTCTTATTGTGAAGTTACAGTGGACTTATAATATGTTCTTACAGAGAAGGTGCCTTGTTTTTATCTAGCCAACGACATACTGCAGAATAGCAAACGAACTGGAATTGAGTTTGTTAATTAGTAAATTCTGGAAGGTCCTTTCGGTATGAGAATGATGATGAGCATGGAAAGAATGTTGCATCTCGGTTTGGTTAGTTGTTATTCTTTTTCTTTTTTTTTTTTAATTCTGAACATGTAGTGTTTTCAGTTCCTTCTTCAATTGCAATTATTTTTCCATCAGAATAGCAGATTGAATTTGAACTAAAGTAGGTTCCTTGATAACTAGCTAGCGTGCTTACATTTATGTTAAAATTGGCATGTGTAGGCTAGCATTGATTCAAATGAGAAAATTGGTAGTTAGGGTAATGCTATTATCATGTTCAAAGTCGATCCCTATTTAATTAAAATAAAAACACTTTGAATAATATATTTGAATATATAATATGCTGTATGAAATTAATTGCACCTGGCCTTATTATTAGGATTGGACAAAGAAAAGAAATTTGTCTAATTTTAGCCAACTTTCTAGTTAGTTGCATTTACTCAGCTAGTTATGTATTTAAAAAAAGTGTTATGCCTTGACTTTGTAAAACTTCACTTTCTAATGTTATAATAACCTGTAACGGCCATTAATAGTTCCCTTGTAATATTGACAGTAGTCTCTTGGGCATAGTTCAATTGATTATGATGGAATAAAATTGCTAAAGTGGACAAAGATGGAATCTCGACGAAGTCGAGATAATATCCTCCTTCGTCGTGGTCAACTGTAATTTTTCGATTTACCTCCTCACAGATGATCATATGATCAACTGTATAAGATCGCTGAAGTAGTAAATTTCACGTACCTTTTACTGAAAATACTGAAATAATATTGACAGTAAATTGTTCAAACTCTTTTGATGGGATGAAAGAAAGTTTATTAATGGAAGGGTATGAAAAAGAAAGGAAGAAAAAAATAAAAAAAATAAAATATTTATATTCTACTTATTTTGAAGGATATAAAATTCATTAATGTAAATGTGTTATGGAGGAAAGGAAAGAAAATAAAATTTAAATATATAAAATTATAAAAATATTTTTATTTCAGAATTATCTGTCTCTGTTCTCTTAAGTTTTGTCCTCAAAAAGATTAACAATGAGGGTCGACATTGACATCGTGGAGTGCAAACAGTTGGACACTGGATGGTAACAACGCGCATTGTATGAGGAGTGACGACGCAAAGATAAGATATCTAAATAGATGAATTAATTTAAAAATTAATATTTTAAAATAAAATATTTTTAAATTCTTCTTCCCCTTCTTTACAATCCAAATTAAAATGTAAAAAATTATAACAATTTATAAACATACTAGAGTAAAATTTATCCTTCTCTTTTCTTCTCCTTCTTAACTCATTCTATCTTAAATAATATGAGTTAAAATTCTCTTTACCTTCTTCTCCTCTTTCCTCACCTCCTCTCAAACATAGCGTTAACAACTGCTTCATTTTACGCTAAGATGTCAAAAGAAAAGATTGTGGGAATGATTTGTCAATAAATATTAGGCAATATTATCAATTTATACATTGCAAAAGATTATAAAATTGGAGTAAATTCAATTATTAAATTAAGAATATGTTATTCATGGCAAATGTATCCTTGATTTTTTAGGTTGGCATCGGGGAGGAGCAAAGAAGAGTATTTGGGTCACGTGCCCGTGAAAGTGATGCTTGGGAGTGAACCTCCTCTATTGGATTTGAACATAAAAAAGGGTCAGTCCCCTTATCCCGTTCTTTGGGTCTCTGTCAGAATCCAATTCTTTGGATCTCTGTCAGAATCCAAGGAGAGATTCGGGAATAGTAAGATAATAGTCCTTTTATATCCTATTCTGAGTTAAGCATTGTTGTTTTCAGGGACCAAATTCAGAATTAAATGGCTAAATTTTAAAGATTTGCAAATAAAAAATTATCAATAACAGGAGAAAAATCATCAATACAGGAGTGAGCAAAAAAATTAATTAAATCAAATTAATCGAATTCAAAAGTCTGATTTAGTTAATTTAGAAATTCATTTTTTAAAAACAATATATTGACTTTTTTGATTTATTTGAATATTCAATTAATGATGTTATCAATCCACTGATCGGTTAATTCAGCAGTAATCGATTACATTAATCAATGTTCTATCAATTAGATTTGTTCAATTTTGATGGCATAATTCGATTGATTCGATTTATCTAAAAAAATCAATTTAATTGATTTTGATTTGTTAGATTAGGTTGATTCGATTTTGAATCAATTGCTCACCCTAATGAGTCAAGGGAATTCTAGACGGACTTAAAAATTTAATGGCAAATTGAGAGCATTTTCAAATTAAAATTGAGTGTGCAGTCGCATGCTTTCTGCTTGGTTACAGAGAACGCCATCAGGCTTCAAGGACCCTGCAATAGCCTCACAGAATGATTTTTGATTAGTTCTCGAGCAGGTCTGTGAATATCAAAGTGTAGGCCAATAGTTAGGATAAAGAGTAGAAACAATATGAGTAGTTATTTGAGGATTAGATTTGTAGAATAAAATAGACAGGATCCAAAAATAATAAATACTTGCAGATTTACTCACAAAAACTTAAAAGAAAAAAACACACATTTCAGTATTACAGGGGCATTATGCAACTCCTTGTCTCGTTAAATCAGCACCTTTTTCACAGACTTGATGAAGTGTAATATATGAATTACAAAGTGTTTGGGAGCTTCATATTATCACAATAAAAGATCCAATTCTAGGCGGGGAAAAATTAGTTAATCTGTCTGATAAACCTAAACAACCTACAATGCCCAAATCCTGATAGTCAGCCTAACACATTCCAATCTGAGATTAAAACAGGCAGAACAGGAAGGACAGGCCTTTGTGGACTGTCTTCAGACAAGCTATCAAGCTCTTGTCTTTTGTTCAATTTCATAATTTTTATACGATACGATAGATTTAATAAGGACAACATATACATACATACTTACATGTAGACACACACACACACGTCTTATATTTTAGTTAACTTGGGGGAAAACCCACGCAAAGTTATTGCTCCATTCTTAAACCTAGATTTAAGGTTCCAAGTTTTCAGGGGTTGTGGCAAAGAAGTAAAATAGCCTTTCTAAGCCAATAATTCTGAATAGATGATGATTTTAAGAAACAGATGTGATATAGTATTCCAATTTACTAAAAGTCCATTAGAGGACTCATACGTTTAAAAGTTATATAATTGTTCTAATTCCCAAATAGAGTCAGTCCTAATTTCTACTTCAAATTAACTTTAACCATGTGAATACGTTGTCATTATTATTTTATCTTTAAGTATAAGGTGTTTTTTGGTATTTTCAATAAAAGTGACAAAGTTTTAAAAAATTAATTACAGATATAAACTCTGACGTTAATTCCATTTATTAAATTTGAAAATTTTAAGTACACCACAAATAAATCCGCATCCGATCTGATCACGCAACGGATCAGTTCTTATAGTATCCGATCGTGTGGTTGTGGTCGTTCTTAAAGTACGGCGCTGATCCAAGGGCCAGAAAGTTTCGTAAAAGGCACTCTCCACAAATGGACGGTTGTAATCCATCACGGGGCAGCAAGCGGAAAAAGGTTGATGCCTATTTATTTCCGCCTCGGCCTTGTCGATGAGCGCTCTCTTCTCCGAAGGATTTGGCGGTTGGGTTTGGAAGTCATCTTCGTCGCAAGATCTTCTCCCTAATCTTTGAACCGATCCACGCAGCCTCTCTTCCTCGATTTATATCGCCGGTAGGTGTTGATCTACCCTTCCTTCTCCGTGATCTTTTATTTGGGGGTTTCCGTTCTCTTCGCCGAACCCTAATTCGTGCTCTTCGTCTTTGAGCCGTCAAAAAATGCGATTATTTTGGTCTCTAATGTCTTTCTTCGCATGAGCAAGTATGTCTATTCGTAGATGCATATAGAGATTTGAGCGGATTCGGGGTTTTGTGCTGCTATGACGGATTTGGCTTTCGAGAGAGTAAAATAATTTTATGTTTTTCATGCTGTATTATGGTCGGAGTATCCTCCGGAGGCTATAAAGGAATATAGGTTTGACGATCGCATGTGATTACTGGAGGATTGGCATATCATTGAAATTGTAACTACCTGAGACTAATTTTCGTTGTGGTACAGGTACACTTGTTTGGGATGGCTCGTATTTATGTTGGCAATCTGGACCCCAGAACGACTGCTAGGGAACTTGAAGACAAGTTTGGGGTATTCGGGGTTCTAAGAAGGTAAAATTTGGAATCTTGTTTATCCTAAGGCCATTTGATTTTTTAAAACCTTCCTAGGGTAGAAACCAAATGAAAACTACCACGTCGTCAACTATAGAGTTTTACACCATAATTTGTTTTGGCTGATCTTTCGTACTATTCAAGGGTGAAGGTCTCAATTGGTTTCTGCAAAGCAAAAGTTCTTTTGTGGATGATAACTTCGATTGATGTTTCCATAACGATAGAACTCAAACCTACAATTCATGCATTTGGCTGTTCCATTTTGTTAAACTTGCAGTGGTGTAGTTTATCAGCACATAAAAACTTAGAGAGTTCATATGATATATAAGTGATTCTATTAGTCTGGTTAGATACTTAACTACCATGTTCAACTAACTATCAATTATGTTGAAGCATATAACCTTTAATTCAAAAGGAATAATGCTACTTTTACAACGTGAAAGAAGTTTATTTCTAAATATTTAAGATTGATTGATTTACTTATAATCTTTTTAGTAAACTTTTCTGGGTAAATATGCCAAGCTACATTATATCTAAACTAAGACATATATTAATAGTCATAGTATAGTTTGCATCTTGTTTTCATCTGAGAACTTGGTTGCTACTTTATTTTTCTAAATTCAAGGAATCTTCATAGATCAAGGGGAAGTAGTAGATGGAAGTGTTTATATCAGTCCATTATTTTTGCAAAATTCATTACTAAGAAAGGGATTTGATAGCAATCTAACCTATGTTCAGAATATGCAATTCAGACAGTGTCAAGTCGTGTGTAAATTTCACTAGAGTCTCTTTTTCCTTAGTTTAGTTTATTTTGTTTAATCAAGCTCTTTTCCAAGTATATGAATTTACAGTGGTTCATAAGTTTCCTCAGCTATTTTCCAAACAGTGTAAGGCAAATCAAATGGCAGTTCTTTGTTTTTTTTATTTACCGAGTTTGTAAAATGTAAGGATACTTGCTAGTTAAATATAATGTATGTTGAAGTGCAATTTCTCTGAATAAGAATTGTATTATTCACTAGCTTCTGCAGTTTTATTGATTATGAGAATTTTCCACTCGTTTTGAACAAGAATACCCTTAATTGTTTCAATTTTATTTTCCTTGATATTTTCAGTGCATAGACATTTCTCCCTTACATGTGATTGACTAACAAGTTGCATATACTCGTGTACTTGTACAATTTCATTTCCAACAGTGGTAAATATGTTCTTTTCGTGAAGCAATTCTGAAAGAAAATGCATTCAAATATTCTTGTTTGAATCTCTAGCATTGGATGGATGGTGAATTCGTTGCTTTAATCATAGTTCAACCTGAAACATATTTATCCACTAGGTCTTCTTAATTCAATTTTGTCTTAACTGTTTAACCTTCCTTTTCTATACTAGTGTTTTGACATGAAGTCATAGCACCATGACTTTTTTAGTTAAACAGAAATAGGACTTCTTTTGGATGCAGTGTTTGGGTTGCTAGAAAACCTCCAGGCTTTGCTTTCATTGATTTTGATGATCGGAGAGATGCTCAGGATGCAATTCGTGATCTAGATGGTATGTATCAATTATATAATTATCTTTTTCTTTTTCAAAATATACATTTAATTACTTTAGACTTCAAGAGATAGATTTGAGATTAATTGAATCAGCTTAACAATTGTTTTTTTAATGAAAAAAGATCCTTCTTCAAAATAGATATGCATTGTTGAATTGAATAAACTAACATCCTATTGTCCGTAAGTTGGAGACTATAATCTTTCAAATAGAAAAAAAATAAATGTACTTTTAATTATGTGCTTGGCACTGCAATTTGTAGTCCACCATGAATGGCTAATATTTTCTTTTGAATTAGTTTATGTTGCAAATTGCTTCTAATATGATTTCTCCCATCTGACTCTAAGTTAAAGGTTTTGAACTTCATCTCCTTCCCTTGCGTACATTGCATTTACATCACAATGTATTTACTGTCATTAGGCTTGTTCTATCTTATATTACTTTGTATCTTCTTGTAATCCTAGGCAAAAATGGATGGAGAGTAGAATTGTCCCGTAACTCAAGTAGCCGTGGTCATGATCGTCATGGAGGATCAGATATGAAGTGTTATGAGTGTGGAGAAGCTGGTCATTTTGCCCGTGAATGTCGTTTGCGAATTGGTCCAGGAGGATTAGGCAGTGGAAGACGCCGGAGCCGGAGTCGGAGTCGCAGCAGAAGTCCTAGATACCGCCGGAGCCCTAGTTATGGTCGAAGGTAATTTTTGGACTTCAGAAAGCTCTTGAATTGGCTAGCTAGAAATCTGTTTGCTGTTTATCAATGGTCTCTTCTGCTATTTATTCTCAACTTATTCTATCCCCACAATTAGTACCTGATTGTACTTGGATATCTCCTTGTTGAATGATGATTATAGAAAATGTTGCCCAGTGCATTAGGCATTTGATACATGGAATCTGATATGTTTAGCCTCATTTGATCAGTTAGGGAGATTAAATCACAAATAAAAAAAAAGAATGGTGAAGGATTAGGCAGTACAACTACATGCTGAAAAAAAATATATTAAGAGGGAAAGCATAGTTGTAAGGTGAATATTTCTTGGGTTTAATTGTGAACAAACAAAGTTTCATGAATTCTGTCTTAGCAATTATTATTATTTTTTGTATCTGGTCACTAATTTATTGTAATCTAGTTTACATATATAAAGTTGGAAATGCAGAACAAGTAAAGCCAACTACTCTATAATCTAATACAGTTTGACCTGTTCAATATTTATTTATAAGCTCGGATATGTGGTAATAAATGTATAATAAATATTATATGAGCGCATTTAATGTTTCTATAACAAAATCAATAGGGCACATACATATTTACCCTCCCAATACTGCAAATTACATATATTTGCTATTGCAAGGTCCTTCTTAATTTACATATTTCATGGAAATGTCATAGGACAATTTTGTCAAATTATTCTCATTATGTTTTATACTAAGAGAGAAACTATGATGTCATTGTGAATATTTCCATAGCTAAGATTTGACGTGGCAAAAAATGGAAAGTATATATTTATGGATATGCATGCAATTTTTCCTAAATAAAAAATCTAAAAGATTATATTTCATTATATCAATGTCTATATAACTAGGGAGCACATTGAATTAAACATTTTTATGAATAAATTAAGTTTGATTGTAAATATTTTTTTGTGTGCTAATGCATGGTATGTTTCATGTTTCTCTTTTAATATGATTTTGAATGTAGTCGAATCATATTAATGATTACACTGTATAAATAAGGTACTGCAATAGTTTTATGTTTAATTTCTTATAAACCTTGTTTTTTTTATTTTTGATTTTCAGTAAATAGTTGTACTTTTTTTTGCCAAATGCTTTTATTAATATAATTAATTGTTAAAATTTACACATTCCCTTGCATAGCAATGGCATCACGTGCCTCAATTGAGTGCAAATGCAATTTCTATTTGGCCATTACAAAGCAGATTGAAAGTATAACTTAGATCAGTGAATTGAGCATTCATCTTTTGTGGTTATCCTGTTTTCAAATCTGGCTTTGGGTTTCATGATTGTTTTGTTGTGGTTGGCCATTGTACAGGAGTTATAGTCCTCGTGACCGCTCTCCAAGAAGACGCAGCCCTTCCCCTCCTCGTCGGCGCAGTTATAGCAAGTCACCTCCTTATGACAATCGTCGTTCTGAATCACCACATACCAATGGGTAAGCTCCAATCCTTTTATCTATTACCAAAGATTCTTCGATGTGTTCATCTTCTCACAATGATATGCTACTGTGGATGGTACCCTTGAGATTTTTCATTGGCAGTCTGTTCAAAATATTGCTTTCTTTTTTGACACTTGTCTCATATGACTTTTTGTTTCTTTTCCTTGGAACTTGGATATGTCAGATCTGAACGTCGCAGCAGGAGCTAAGTACTATTTGCCAGACTGGAAGTGTCTGCGAGCTGTAGCTTTTGGGGGGTTTGTTAAACTTAATTTCATCTGTTTGAGCTACACTCAGCATCATGGATTGGTTAAGTCTCTTTGAACTTTCCATATGCATGTCTTTTATTATCATGATGAAACTTCTGGTTATTAGATAGAAAGTAGACAATGATGTTTATTAGTATGGTAAATTGTATTCCGACTAAACTGTATACATTCTTTGTCTTTTGTGTCGAGGAGGCATCATCGACTGCCCATCTTCGGCATTCCTTGCTTTTATGGCTCTACTGCACACGGCTTGTCCGTCTTCGGCATTCCTTGCTTTTATGGCTCTACTGCACACGGCTTGCCCATCTTCGACATTCCTTCCTTTTATGGTTCTACTACTTCATGTGGTTTTGTCCTTCGCGCGCTAACACCATCTTCAACAATTTGAGAATCTTCCTTCGTCTACGTGCTTCTCCATGCTTGATATTCTTCGTCATTGATGCTGCAATAATGTGTCGTTATAAATGTGAAGTCCAAGGTGATACTTCCTATTTGCGCCCCCTGTTAGTGGTCAATTTCTTACTCCGCAAGTTTGGAAGGTCAGATAAAACTTAAATCTTAATTATTTGGGGGTTGTGATAATCCTATTTCCAACCTCGATAAATCAGTATTTAAGAAGTTGTTGCCCTCCCTTCATGCTTCAAATTCATATGCTATGTTATCTCTGCTATGTTTTGAGTTTTCAATCAACAATTCTACTACTTGGGTAGGTTTTAACTATGAAACTGAATGTGTTAGGCAACAGTTTTTCTGGTTTTTTTTAATTATATTATATTTCTTATGGGGTAAATATGATTTGATAATGGTTAAGTTTTTTTAGTCTGATTTATATGATGATTTGGGATAGCTAGTTTGCAATTGGCTTATAGTTTATAGAAATATCACTAAGAGTAATTTTTTGAGATATTTTTTGACTCAGTCTAGTTCATATGATTAGCCAATCTACCTATTGATTGTTTTTTTTTTCAATTTGATTGACTTGTCAATTGGCGTTGGTTTGAGTCATCTAATTGGCCTATTCAACATATCTGGTCTGATTGGCCTGTTCAACTTAACCTAGGTGGCTTCATGGAATTGTCTTTCTCTCTCATCACTCATTTGGACTAGTCTAATATGATTGACTTGTTTGAATCCTCATGCCTACCTATTTAGTTTGAATGATTGATCTTGATCCATCTGACTCATGCAGTTAATTGATCTAATTGATACAATAAGATGTTAGTTAAGTTAGAACATCTTTGAACGGAACATGATAAAATTATTAGGCAGTTAGTTCTAGTGACCAAATGATTGACTTAATCATGAGATATGATTCTTTCAAAGAATGTTGACAATAAGGAGTATCAATAAAATATTGATACTTCAACGGGTTTCACTATTTATTAGAATCATAAAGTTACAATTTTTTGATACACAATGCACTCTAATGAATAAAAATCCTTTTCGATCAATTAAGCATAAGCATACCTTGGATTTTGATAGATTCGAATCGTGATCAACTTCAAACTATGCAAAGACTAAATAAGGTATCAACTTTCGTAAACAAAGACATAGTCAATCTAAAGAATGCTAAAAAATGTGGTTGGATGGGTAGAAGAATTCATGGAAACTGATATAAATAGGAAAAAGTGTACCGAATGAAGCAAGAGCGACCCTCTTGAAGGTTTCTACAAAGGATTGATTTGGAGTACAGTCCCAAGACAACCAAAAACCCTAACCCTAAAACCTACATTTTAAAAAAAAGTAGAAATAAAAATAAATGTGATTGAAATTATTAAAAATTATGTCAAGTTTTAATTGAAAATTTATTTTTCCATTTGTTATTTTCATGTTGTTAAGTTTGATGGAAATGAAAATCACATGTGAACAATATGTATTGTGAGATTGAAAATGGTATTAAATTCATTTCTTATTAATAAAGTAAACTAATTCTTAAATTAAACATGTTAAATGTGATAAGGTATTAATATGATCGACATAATGAATTTTTTTAGTGAATTAATATATTATTTTAAAAAATAAATAAATGAGTTAGTATCATACTCAAAAAACTTGCCAGTTGGTGTAATTTAATGACATATTATTCATTGTTTTTATATTTGCACTAATTTTTCGTTTTTGTGGATTTCAACTAACACTTAGAAGCTGAGACGGATCATTGAGTTTATTATAATCTCTTTTTTGATCATTTTTGTCATTTAAAAAGTTTAGATAAATATCCTTTACACGATTTCTCTAGTTCTCAATCCCTCTTTTCATATTGTAACGTATTTAATAATAATAATTATTATTAAAATTATATTTCATTTGCTTACTTTGAAGCTCAAAAATTATTGAACCCTTAAAAGTTCTTCTTCTGGTGATACTAAGAAGTTATAGACGCATTTGATTTAAAGCTATTCCCATCACCGTGTCACAAATTCACACAAACTCGATAGTCAAATTGGTTGACTTTGATGGAAAAGTCAAATTGGTTGACTCCTACGCAAAAATAACAACTCCATCGTGCTCCCCAGAACTAAACCCACTCCAAACTCCATAAACCTCCCCTGCCTTTCAATTTTTTTCTGAGTTCGCTGAGAAGAGAGCTAATGCGGGGCCCGCGGTTTTGGATAGTAGAGATGTGGGTGGGACCGCTGAGTATGAAGGTTGAGTACTCAGGTAGGGTTCTTTGGGCCTGCAGTTTTGGGCGAATCATGAGGCGGGTATTGATCGGGGAACGGCCGAGCGAAAATTGAAGGGATGCGGAAGAAGAGAGAGAAGAGAACGAAAAAGAAGACCAATTCAGCTCGATCAATTCCCAATTCAACGCGACGTTGAAGAAGAGAGGTGTGGGATTGGTGGTACCTGCGCCGCCTTCTGAAAGCGGCGCTTCGGCATCGACTCGCGACCAGAGGTTGCCGCCGCCGCCGTTTCTTGTAGGTCGTGCAGAGGCTAGGTGAGCTCTCCTCCCCCCCCCCCCCCTCTTTCCCTTCTCCGCACGAGGTTTGGGTTCCCTTTTTCTATTGGGCTTATTATCTTTGTGTCGGAGATCTGCTTTGCTCGATTCCGGGCTCGCTGGTTGCAGCTCTAGAGCGGGTCAGCTTTTGTTTCTTCCGTCCGGTTCCGCCTCGCAATGAGAGGTTTTGTGATTGGCCGGTGTTGTATTGGTCTTGATTCCGGCTGTTTATTTATTCATTAGGGTTTTCGCTGTCTCTCTTGGTTGAGAATTCATCTTCACGTTTGCAATCTTTTGTGTCAGGCTTCTCGATCTCGATCTGCTTGCGGGATTTCCCTTGAAAGGCACTGTTACCGCCTACATTGCCATTGAGGGGCTGCGGATCGTGTATAATATTTGTAAGAAAAGGTGCAGGCTCTGAAAAAAAGGCTAAATTTGCAGACTTACTATAAGTTGGAAAGTCTAGTTATGAGTTATTTAGTGGTTGCTTCTATGGTTAGTGTTTACTAAAAGATGCCAGTGCCGCCGCCACCAACGTTGCAGCTACAGCCTCAGCCAACGCCGTCACTATCAGGGACAAAGAACTCTCGGATTGACCTTGATGACCTGAAATCTCATATATTGAAACGGATCGGCCAGGACCGTGCTGACAGATACTTCAGGGCTCTAAATGGTTTCTTGTTGCAGAAGCTGAGCAAGACAGAGTTCTACAAAATCTGTGTTTCGGTACTTGGTAGTGGGAATATCCCCTTGCACAATCAGCTCATTCGTTCAATCCTTCAGAATGCCACTCAAGCAAAGGCACCTCCGCCACTTGATCGTGGCAAGTTTGCCCCAAAACAAACTGGGGATGTGTCAAAGAAATCACTTCAAGTAGATGATGTTTCAAAAGCTCCGTCACTAGTGCTCCAAACTTTGTGCAATGGGGACATATTGCCACCATCACCCAGCAAATTCAGGACTGGCATTGATATTTGCAGGACAAAAGACTGGCCAAGTCCTCTTGGAACAAGTCCAAGAGCTGATGTTGCTATACATCAGCCTTCAAAACCACGTGGTGAGACAGTTTCTACTGAAAATGGTCATTTGAATTTTTCCAAGAGATTATTGCAGCAACAGGATGCTAACTCTTACCAGCCAGCAACAAAGAAGAGGAGAGAGGGGACACCTCTGCATGACCGGAGCACTGTAGATAGCAATCCACATGCAGAAGCAATACCCGTAGGAGTTGAGAAGGACATGGGCCATTCAAGTTATTTGTATCCCTTCAGAGGCCCTCTTCAGGCTCCACTTGGGATTTCTTTGTCTGCTGCAAGTGTTGGTAGGGCACAAAGGACATTTTTCTCAGCAGGTACTTCTACCAGTGACAGTTATTGGAGAAACCATAATGCTGGTGAACTATGCCGTACTGAAGTTTTGAAGACAACAATGTTGAAGATAGCTGAAGCACAGGGCGTGGAAGCAGTAAAATTGGAATCAGCTAACGTTTTGAATAATGCTCTGGATGCTTATTTGAAACGGCTTATTAGGTCATGCATCAAGTTGAAAGTAGGTAGAGAACATGCATCAGTAAAGCAGCTAAGTCCTAATATTCAACCTTATACAATGCACGTCAATGGTATTTGGCCAAGAAATAACATCCATTTACCAGGTAATGTTGAATTTGTGGAAGCATGTGTGATTAGTATGAACGATTTCAAGTTAGCAATGGAATTAAACCCACAACAACTTGGGGAGAACTGGTCTTTGCTTCTTGAGAAAATATGTGTGTGCTCATTTGAGGAGTAGGAGAAGTTAAGTTCAATTCTCTGATTTGCAAGAAATTTAGGCACTTCAATGTTCTTTAACTTTTAGGGCCCTTGGTTGGGTCTTCGATAGGCAGATATAAGCTCCTTGGGCAAAACATACATCTATTCTTTCAGTTTTGAAGAAAAAATCTTCCAAACCCCCTGGTATGAATCTTTGCAAACAATATTATGCTAATTATGCTAGCCCATGCCAATTGTGGAAACTATTCCTATTTGAATTTTAATTGTAGATTGGCAACCTCGAGGAGGCCCCTTTCTAACACTCAACCAGAAGTCAAATCCTCATGCCATTGGATAGAAGACTTTAAATGAACATTGCAGAAGCATTCCCTTGTGTATCTTCTGGAGTCAATCTTCTGCAAGCTTGCAAGTTGCAAGTCCATACTCCCTCAATCGGTAATATATCCACCCAATCTCAAACATACACAAATTTATACTGATTGTTTGCAGTGTTGTTTTGTTGGGGGTTAAGGTCACTGTAGTACCTCTTGTTGCTATTTGGCATTATAAAACTCACTAATAAATATGGAAAAGTTTCTTTTAGAAAAACTAAAAACAGAAAACTATTTTATATCCAGGAAGATCTAGAAATTAGTTTGATTAATCTAAAAAATCCATTTTTTATGAAACAAAATAGTCAGTATTACTTCATTTCTCTCTTTTGACTCCAAATTAACTTTGATTTAATTCCCTTTTCATTAAATTCAATCTATGATTAAAATAATTATTCTTAATTAAAATATGATAATTCAATTTTTTAATTAATAAAATATTTAAATATAAATAAATTAAATTTTAAAATAATTTAATTAATCTAAAATCTAAATAAATTTAATTAAGTAATCTATAGTTTAAATCCGATTTAATTAATTTTAGATTAATTTAATTCTGATTAGTTAATTTAAAACCTAATTTAATTGAAACAATTTAATGAAATCCAATACTATTAAATTAAATTTATTACTTAATTTAGTTTTATTTAAAATTAATTCAATTAATATACATATTTAAATTACTCTAAATAAATAAATTAATTAAATTTAGGAAAACATAATTAATCTAAATAACTTTATTAACTTTAATTTTTAAAACTCACCAATATCAATTAAAGCATTAAATTTATTATTATTTATTTCTTAAATTTATTAATAATAATTAAATATAAAAATGAATTCCCTTATATGCTCCCATGCCTCCTCCATTTCTGTGCATTCTATGCCTTCCATTTCCACACATCCTAAATCTCCTCCTATTTCTACACATTCCAAATCTCCTCTCATTTCCACACATTCCATGTCTTTGGCACACTAAAGTTTGTTGCAGTTCCCACTCCCCAACTCTTGAATCCCTAACTCTTGAGTTTGTTGCAGTTCCTTCCTCCAACTCACAGGTAATACTCGTTGAATCCTCTCCAATTTCTTCCATTCTTCGCCAAAATTTCATCAATTTCTCCTTCATTATTCAAAATTTGACAATTTCTGTATGTGGGTGGGTGGGTGGGGATCCAAGTTATTGGTCAGATTGGAATCTTCCAATTCTGATTCAACTGGTCATCCACATCAGGATCCGGATCGACTGAGATTACTAACCATGGTATTATCTAGCAAAACAAGCATACAATTACAAGTAAATAAGTTATAATTGATAAGTGAACAATAATAACAAAATTTGCCATCTTTCACATGGCAATGAAGAAAACACATGACATAATAAAATATAAGTTCATAACAATGTATATTAATAAAACAAGTTATATATAAATGTAAAATTCATAATCCATATTAGACATTGCAAGAAAACACATAACAAAGTTGTAATTATTATGTTCATAATCAGTTTCATACTACAATATTATGCTTGGTTGGGAAACTGAGGATGGTTGGTTGGGAAACTAAGGTTTTATTATTTTATTCAGGTGTAGCAATTGCTAAAAAAAATATTGTTTTCCTAATGAGCCCAATTGGATTGCCCGAGCAAATCCCCTAGGTCACCTTGGAGGTCTATTTGAACCATTTTTTGAAACATAATTGTAACTGCTTAATTATTGAATGAAGTGGTACCCTTTCCAAATTTGCTTAGGCAACAACCTTACTGTTTTTACAACAATTGTAACAACTCTACCTACTCAGCCAAGTTTTTTTCTTCCCCAAGATTCAGATAACAATTTTGCCTTAAATTGTTGGTACAAAATTCTCCACCAAATAATCTAACACAAAAAGAAGACAATAAGTAGTAAGAATCAGAAATATGAAATTGGAGATATTTAATTGTTATCTTAGGACCTTTACCTACTCGACCAATTTTTTTTATCGAGATTCATATAACAATGTTACTTTAAGTTGCTGGTGCAAAAGTTTCAATCAAATAAACTAACACAATAATATGGATTGATAGCAAGAGAGAGTTAGAAATCTGAAACTAGAGATGCATAAATTGCTCATCCTCCTGTTAGATGATTGAGTGGTCTTACCCCAATATAAGATCAATATGTTTGTCATTCTGCAAGTTGGATCATGGAGATGATGATGAACCTCATTTTCAGTGCTGTGAAATCAAAGTAAATGAAAGAAATATTAAAGGAAATTGGGGGATTTTTGAATCTTACCATTGTACTATGAAATAATATTAAACCTCCTTATAAAGAGCAATTCTTTTAAGATTGCAGACTGCAGCATCAATATTACAATGGAAAATTTCAATTTAATGGTGAAATGTTAACATTGTGGTGAGACGTTGCACTTCAGCGTTAAAGACAATCCAATGTTTCACATGGCAACATGGTTGATTAAATATTATTATTATTATTTGTTAAAGCTTTGCCAGCACATATAGCCACAAAACCTATGTTATTGACTAATGACAGATTTTATGCTATTAGTAACGTTTGATAGAAGTAGATATAATTGAATGTGAATTGAGAAAATTCAACTAATAAGTAGAGATGAGTAAGAATTATGAAGTTTCAACATAGTAACATTATGAGCACAAAAAAGATTTTATTTCTGAAAAAGAATATCACACTGATAGGACAAATGATAACAAGTTGAATGCCAAAACAATAGTAGATGATGATAGTATGAAGTTAAAATGCAATCTCAGATGTAACTAATACGGAATATAAACAAACATTAGTTAGACATTTATGCTTGCATATTTACCAAGGAGAATTTCTTTTGCACCTAAAAGGCTTATGTTGATTTCTTTATTTTTTATCAATTGACTAATGAAGTTTACATATATAGCCATAAAACCAGCATGGTTATATACTTTACGGTAACCTAAGGTACGGTGCATAAGCAAACATTGGAAGAAGTTTCATGGAAGGAAGAACAATGAAGTTTCCTTCTTTCGATACTCCAAAGGTTACTCTTCAGCTAGTTTGATGTACATGAACATACCATTATTGTTTCTTACTAATTTATACTTAGTTGTTTATTGCCATGATTATACTTTTAAAGTAGCCTCAAGCTATGTTGCGCAGGCCAACATTGCTAGAAGCTTTGTGAATGGAAAAACTATGAAGCTTCCTTTTCTTATGACTCCAAAGGTTACTTTTCAACTAGTTTTATGTACATCAAAACATTATTATTTTTCTTACTAAGTTGTGTTTATTGACATAATTATACTTTACAGTTGCCTCAAGCTATGTTACTTATACAAACATTGCAAGAAGTTTCATGAAAGGAAAAACTATGAAGTTTCCTTCTCTTATTACTTCAAAGGTAACTTTTCAACTAGTGATAAGTACATCAACTTAATTTTATTAGTTTATCACACACAAAAAAATGCCTTTATTAATCAGAAATGAAAGTCATGTTTTTTTTCATAAACCAGTCACGTTAACTATGGTATTGCTAGAAACAAGTATGCATTTGGCTTTTCCCACATAAGTTTACTGTAATACAAGCCTAATTTACGTAGGCATATGACATAGCAGCATGCATTTCCTTCAAAAAGATATTATTGCTGATTAATATTATGTGAGCTAGCCTTGTATCCAATCATTCCACATAGAGAATAATCCTTCATCCCTGCAAGAGGAATTAGTCCTATAATTTGGGTATAAATAATTTGTAGTATAAATCACATGGACCAATAAAATTGTTCTCTTTGTACCTTAAAATTAACAATCCTAATTGTTCCCGTCAAGATCAGCCCTTGGATGCGCGGCCTCTCCTCAGCAACGGGCCGGAACGAAGATGGATGATGACACGACGGAGAGGTCACCTAAGTCTGCAAACACAGACACCGTGAGAAGGAAGGCCGGGATGACCGGCGCGACCACTCCGATGCCTAAGTCAGCCTCTGAGGGAGGAGGAGAATGAAGTGGAAAACACAGAAGCCAGAGAGATGGAGATTGCATACCTCAGCCCGCCGAGGGGGCTCACCTTATATATTAGGAGTGATTGTCGTACCACGAGGAGAGTGAGGTGAAGGTCACTTCTTAGGCGAGGTCCGTATGGGTAGGGGAATGGCGTATAAATGGTGATTGTACTCTCAAGGACGAAGGTGTACGTTAGGCGGCGTGTTGCCATACCTAATAAAGGGGGTGTCAGAGGCCGGACTATCGTACGAGCGGAGGAGTGGTCAATGGGACGGAAAGAGAGAGAGGTGTACAGTTGAGGAATTGGCGCGGCTTGATTTGACTCGGACAATGTGATTCGGCCTTATTTTGACTCGACTCTTGGAGCGGCTCGGAGACTTCAACTGGCTTGCTCGCGAGGAGTTGGCTCAGCCATATCTTCCGAATTCCAAACCGATGAGCCCGCCTTGAGGACTCGAAGAGGACTCGAATCGGGCCTGCTCTGAGGGCTTGGGCCAAGTTTCTATCAGGGGATTCGGATTCGGCTTCCAGGGCTCAGCCCGTATGCTCGGGAGCTGTCGACTCGGTTCGGGTGCCCTCCGCAATCGAATCCGGCTCCGTCTCTTACGACCGTAACACTAATGAATAAGTTTTGTTTTGTTATTGTATTTCAACTCAGACTGAGGTAAGTTATCATGCCCAACAACTCTGACCAATATAATCCATTTGAAACTTTTTAAACAAGCTCTGAGTTATCGGATGATTATCACCATGAAATGCTTAGTTAACTTGAGTCCACTCCTTTTATGGTATCAGCCTAATGGCTTCTCTTTTGCATTGCCAAGTTATTCGCTAGAAAAGTATGATTATGTAATATGTAAAACGGTGCAAGATTGCTACAGACACTGGGAGGTATGCTGCCTTTCTTAGTAGATGAAGCAGGACCTTATTGTGTGAACATTCATGTCTCTGTAACTGTTTATGAAGCCCCATCCAAGTGTGATATTTCTGAATTAGCCTCCTGCCTTTGGCACTGATCTTGTGTGGATTCTCATTGGTGTCATTTCTCATCAGTCTCGCTAGTATCTAGATGACCAATGTATCAAAAGGAAGCTAAGGAGCTAGTCCATGACCAAAGAGTGCAAAGCTGTTAGTTAACAACTTTTTATGTTCTTTATGGTTCTTCCTGGTGTTCCAACAAATCTCAAGACGTTGTTTATGGTTTAAATTTTCAGCAAAATGGAGGCAGTCACTAAGATTTTGCTGCATGATATACTTCCTAGAAATAAAAAATCTTATCACTTTTATTTGGAGCCTCATTGGCAATGAAAGGAAGCGTTTTTTGGAGCTAGGAATCTGGAGTCCATGCGTTGAAATTTGAATTTTAATGTTTATGGTGAAATCAGTGCTTTCCTCTGTTCAGTTGTTGCCTTGCAGGAGAATGGAATAGTGCAACTCGTGTTTGCTAATTATGCTACTAATTGTTGCATTTCTCTTTTTCTGATGAGAGCAACCATTTTATAGTTTGGAGTTGCAAATAGAAACATAATATATATATTTTTTCTTATTAATGCAATCAAATTTAACTGTGGGTCTTTCCATTTTTAATTGGCAACTCATGGATCCCACATTTTATTGCCATTTATAGGATGTGTTCTTGTGGGTACATGTCCACTAGTGTTGTTGTTTCGAGTATCCACAGCCCGTGCAGTTATATTTATTCTTGTGGTGTTCTGAGTACATGCTTCTCTGTTGGAAGGCTCACCTAGGGGCCAAGGATACGCGAAGCAGCTCTTTGCAGTCATGCTCCTGCTTGCTTACATCTCTTGCTCTGGTACATCAGTTGACCTTTCTTTACTTATGATTCATTGGTAGTGTATTTGTGCCGTGAATCCTTGTCTGATATGATCTATGTCTAGGTTTATTGGATCTACAGATTGACTTCTGACAGAACACATCCTTCTAGAAAGATGCATTAGGTAGGAGTGATCATCACCCTTTTGTAAGTATTCTTTTTTAAAGGTTTTTATGATTTTTCTAGCAGAAGCAATCTTTTGTTTTCGGTTTACCTTTTGTTCTTACTTCCTAGATCTAGATCTTTTTACTCTGTGGTGCATATTATAGATTAGTTGGTGATCCTGCACTATTATATATCTTCAACATCAGTTTCCTTGCAAAATGCCCCGCCAAATGTTATCTTTTTGGTTACAGCTAAAAGATTCTGATATAGCGTCTCATGTTTGCTGATGGTGTTTGTGACCTGCTATTATGCTTACATCTCCAAATATATCAAAATCCTATCCCAGATAGGTTATAAATCTCCTGATTAATTATTGCTGAAGAACTGTTATCAAACCAGAAAAATAACCTTCCTCTTAAAGTGAATGCAACATGCTCCTATCTGCATTCTTGATACTTGTTAACTTATTGCAAGAGGAAAATGTGGTATAATGTCGGTTTAAGTTGTTGTCATCTTAATTTTACCTGAATTGTTCAACAAAAACATCTTAGTCTCCTCTTTTTCCAATGCATTGGCCATAAAAATCAAGGCGATCAAGTGGACACTAGTATTTCCCCTCACAAATTTCTTGCCAGCTTACGAAATGTCTTTTCAAATCTACTCAGCTTCTTTGATGCATGTTTCTACCATCCCTTTTCCTTTAAACTAAAGGAAATGCCCTACAATGACAACTTGACGAAGTAACAATGACTAATAATAAAAATGTGGATCAAATCCCTAATGGCACATCTTCAACTTGTGGCTGCACAATTCAAATCTTTTTCCATATCCATCACTCTCTCAATGGACATGTAGTGTAGATCACAACAAGTGCCCTATGTCACTTATTCCAGAGATGATAAGGTCATGGTTTATTTGCTTCTTCTGAAAGAACATCTCTAAAGATACCTTGTACAGAATAAAAGAAAAAGTTTGCATTTGTTTGGCAGATTATAAAAGTTCCTGGCTAGGGATAGAATGTGACCTGGTGATGTGTGCCCATCAATTATGTCCCAAGTGGAGACCACAAACTCAGCAACTTCACGTGAACCCAACTCTTTCTTCTCCAGTTCTCTGCTTTTCTAGAGAGAAAAATGCACTAAATTTAAGTTGGACTTTAATATGGCAGGTTAGTAGATTACTTCTCTTATCTGTACAAGTGGTAGACAAACGTAATTAAGTTGATATGTATTGGAATAAATTTGCTATAGGATGCAATTATAATAACTTTTGGACATTAATCACATTGCAAGGTAAAAAAAAAACGTACTTCAGGCCCCTAAACAAATTTAAAACAACTCATTTCTTGTCCCTTCACTTGTGATTTAAAACTGAACTATAACACAGTCATGGAGACAAAAGCCTTACTTTGAAATTATTATAAACAGATCTCTTTGTACTTCAATTATTCTTAATTGTCGCTCCTGATAGTTGGCATCACTTAACTATTCAATAGATATGGACCACGCATGCAACATACATGCAGTAGAGATAGAAAGTGCAGGGTAATTAACTTCAGTAATTATATGATATGCAACTGCCTCTTGGAGAGAAAACAGAAGAGTTTGTGCCCCATGTGAATCGATATTTTCCATCTCTTGGCATATTTAGATATTAAGTAAAAATAAAAGTAAAAACATTTAAATTGTTAGTACCACATAAAACCTAGCAATTATAACCATATTTTACAGCTACTGTACTCTTAAGATACAGGAATACATAAAAGTTAAACAAATTAATGACTATGTCTAATCTCAATTCTCTTGAACTCCAACCTTATTATAATGACCATAGCTTTGTAACTGGAGATCTATTTTTAGAAGATTCCAAGAGCAATTCAACAATATTAAAATTTCAAAGAGCTGTAAAATTTGATATACCTTTTTGCAAAAGGTGGAAGTTGCTATCTCAAAAACACTAATCAACTCCATGATCATTTGTGAGGAGGTAAATCACGAGAAATTTAGAGTTGGTCATAACGGAAATGGTATTGTCTCGGTTTCATTCCAGACTGTTATCAACTCTTATTTTTTTTTACCCATTAAAGTCATAACCAATTTAACTATGTCCTAGAGGCACCTATCCTAATATTCTTTTGAAAATTTTGGAATTTATCACTCCAATAATCCCATATAGTCAATCTCACGACTATCTATAAGGAGGTAAATTAAGAAATTATAATTGATCACGATGAAGGAGGATATTACTCGACTTCATTGATATCACTATTCCTATATTCTTCTGCAAGTAAAGGTGGATCCCACCTTAGCGGCCTCACACGGTTTGTCCTACGACCATCTGTGAAGAGGTAAATCGAGAAAGTGCAGTTGGTTACGACAGGAGTGTATTGCCTGGCTTCATCAGGATTTGAATCCTTGTCCTCTTCTGCATCTGCTGTATCGTAACAACTCTTGTTGATTTCCTATATTCGTATCATGCTTTGTGGGAACAAATGACAAAGAGCATGTAAAATTTGACTGTACATTACATTTAGCAGCAGGACCAGAAATATTGTGGAAAAAAAAACACTAATAAATCATCGTGAAGCAAATATCTCTCATGGAATCTTTTCACGTGGAAATTTAGAGAATGAGTAAATAATTCAGAAATAATAAATGTTCTATTCCAAACTGTTATCGCTCCTGTCAATTAATTAGAAGCAATGTCAAAGTCTAACCTTATTAAATATCAAACAGTTGCTATCGTGAGCAGGGCTCAACAATAGAGAGAGAGAGGAGAGAGAGAAAGAGCGCTCCAGCTGCAATGGCGGCGGCAAGCGGCGACCGGTTTGATCTCATCATCGTCGGCGCTGGTATTATGGGGAGCTGCGCCGCTTACTACGCGGCCAAGCGCAGCCTCCGCGTGCTGCTTCTGGAGCAGTTCGACTTCCTCCACGGCCTCGGCTCCTCCCACGGAGAGTCGCGCACCATCCGCGCCACATACCCGGAGGACTACTACACCTCCATGGTCCTCGAGGCCCGCTGTTTGTGGGAGGAGGCCCAGGCCGAGGCCGGCTACCGCGTTGTTACCTCTACCGCCCACTTTGACTTCGGCCCCGAGGACAAGAAGAGTCTCCAGTCCGCGATTGACTCCGGCGGCGATCATAGAGAGGTTAACATCCGCCTTATCGACCGAGGATCTGCATCCTCCGTCTTCTCCGGAGTGTTCAGCCTCCCAGAGGGATGGATCGGCGTCGTCTCCGACATCGGCGGCGTCATCAGGCCGACCAAGGCTGTGGCGATGTTCCAAGCTCTTGCCCTAAAAAAAGGGGTGATTCTGAAGGACCGCACCCGAATAATCGCGATCGAGAAAGACGGCGAAAACAGAGAAGGTGTCCGCGTCTGCGCCGCCGGTGGCGAAATATTTTTAGGGAGCAAATGCGTGATAACAGTAGGCGCGTGGATGAGGAAACTTGTCAAATCAGTTGCCGAAATCGACCTTCCCATCCAGCCCTTGCACACCACCATCTGCTACTGGAAGATCAAAGCAGGGCACGAGGCGGAGTTCACAGCGGAGGGAGGATTCCCCACCTTTGCCAGCTACGGCGACAGCTACATATACGGAACGCCATCTCTGGAGTTCCCAGGGCTTATCAAGATCGCGCTGCACGGCGGCCGGCCGTGCGACCCCGACCGGCGAGACTGGACGGCGAGCAGCTCCGGGGCGATGCTGGACTCCGTGGGGGAGTGGATCCGGAAGATCCTGCCGGGGAAGGTCGAGTCAGGGAATCCAGTGATGACGCAGGCGTGCTTGTACTCGATGACGCCCGACGGCGACTTCGTGATCGACTTCCTCGGGGGCGAGTTCGACAAGGACGTGGTGGTCGCCGGCGGGTTCTCCGGGCACGGGTTCAAGATGGGGCCGGTGGTGGGGAGGATCGTGGCGGAGATGGCGATCGATGGGGCGGTGGAGGGGGTGGAGATGGGGCCCTTCGGGATCAGGCGGTTCGCGGAGTGCTCGAGGGGGAACGCCAAGGAGTTCGAGGAGCAAGTGTCGTCTCATTAAAATCTCTCATTCTTCAAGGGTAAAATTGCAAATTTTTTTAAGTTTACTAGTGAATTATTTTTATGCATCTTGCTCCGAATTATTTTTATTATTCAAACATTTCAATGTTGCATGCAATTTCTGCATTCTATTTGCTGTTCAAGTTTCTTGAATTATGCAAATAACACCTGATTCTCTTTCTAACCGTTTTTAGATGGGAGTAAATTTCTTTAAGCCATTAGCCAAGTCAGCTTATGACCTATAATTGTAGGGACGAAAATGACTCTATTTAGAGATGATGAGTTGGAGATTAACCACGACTATAGTTTATTGAGCTTAAAATGAATGGAGAGCTTTGGAAACATCTTATAGAACTCATGTAGAAAATTTAAGAGATAACTTTGAGATCGAGATACATGTCGATATGTCGACTTGGTCAAAGAAGAAATCGACCTTTTAGCCTAAGATCTATGGATGCATAAGTGATATGTCGACCTAGTGTAGAATCATGTAGACATGGGTTGTTGTTCCTGGGGCATGGTTGAGTTGGTTAGTATGAAACAGACTTATTGAAGTGGACAAGGATATGGTCAAATTTTGAAATCAAAAGGGTCGAATTTTACCGAGGCAATGTTCTTCCCCGTAATGGTCAACTGTAGCTTTTCGATTTACCTTTTCACAGATAATCGTGGGATCGACCGTTGTTGGGGTGGCGGATTCGCTTGTTGATATAAAATGAGATTGCTATTTTGAGATATCAATTGATAAAAAAAATGATATTAAAATATTTTAAAATTTTTTAAATGTGTTTAGAAAAAAATGTAGAAGTAATTTGATCATCAATATATGTAAAAGTTTTATAGATATTTAGATAAATAGAAGGATAGTTGTTAAAAATTTTGTCAATGAAATGTTATAAAAGTTTTTTTTTTTTGGATGTATTAATATTTAATAGAAGGATATTTTAGAATTAATGTGTGCTTCGAAGCAATTTTTTAAAATCAAAACTGAAAAGGACACTGTATCATAATTTTTTGTATCATGTTAAAATAAACTACTTTTAATTCATCAAAAATACTATACGTGTAACACTTTTATATTAAAAATTCTTTATTAACTTAATTAAAATCATTTAAACTTAATCAAAATTACTTTAAAAAATAAAATTGTTATAGCAGTCATTTAATGATTGCTACAGTAATATTAAAGTAGGACTATTACATGTTATAACAATTAATCAATGACTGCTATAATAATTTTATGATGCTGTTAATATTGTTAAAATGTTTTTGATCAAATTTAAATTTTTTTGATCAATTAAAATATTTTTTGATTTAAAAGTATTATATATATATTCTAAATTAAATTTAAAAAAGAGAAATGATATGCAGCATGAAAAAATGGAGCATGAAACCAATATTATACACTCAACTGCATGACTGTGAGTCACATTAAATGTGAGATCCACGCAGTGTGTCATGTTAATTTCATACTACATTTTTTTTAATGCTACATGTCATTATTACTTTATTAACAACATTATAGATACTCATGAGAACAACACTAGAATAAAAAAATAATATAAAAAATATAATGTGTTTTCTTTTTAATTTCTTTAAAAAAAAAAAGTTGTCGATTCAAATAATCAGAGTCTCCTTTTATTTTGGGCAAAAATAATCAAAAGATGTCCTTCCTTTAGCTTTGGAATAATCAAGATGACATCTTATTTCAATTTTTTTTTTGTTAAAATGGTTATTTTTATTATAATCTCCACTTATATAATTATTACAACATAATTATAGTAATTATAATTTCATTCCACTATATTATTTTTATTATTATCTTTCTTTTAGATTTTCTATTTCAATTTTAAATTGAAAGTGTAATTGCTCCACACAATTATAGTAATTATAATTTCATAGTTGTTACAACTAAGCTACCACACAATTGCTACAACTATGCATATTAGATAAGTTTTAAAAAGTCATAATTTTTATCTCGAGTTGAATAATAGACGTATAATATATTAAATTAAAGTTCATTCAGAGATCTTTATTTATTATAGGGTATAACTCCGTAACGGCCCAGTCTTAGATTTAAAAAATCATTTAAAGACTTTTTAAAAGTTTCAAAGAATTTTAATTCTTTTTATTTAAGATTATTTTTCATGTTATGATAATTATGATTTCATAGTTGCTACAACAATTATAGTTATAGTTGTAGCAACTACGATACCATAATTACTATAACATGTATAATAGTTATGGTTTCATAGGTACTATTGTTGGCGCACCAGTTAGTTTTGATGTGATCAACCGAGTTAAGTTATGTCCTGTGTTATTCTAATCTCTTTGCTAAGGGTGCAGGAACTTAGGTACGGAGGAAGTCGAGCGTAAGACGTAGCGAACGAGAAGGGTTGCGCAGGGAAGTGAACCGACAGGCTCGGTGCAATTCGAGGGACGCAGAAGCTACGGAAGAGTACATCGGTGGAGCGAGAAGGACGTGCGCGACGTCCGAGGGACGAGAAACCGGGAGGAAGCATGCTCGATGGGCGAAAGGCCGGAGTCGGATTCGGGTGAGCCTAACTCCGATTGACCAGAAATCACTCAGAAGATCTACCTATAAAAAAAGTCAACTAAGTTGACTTTAGCCAAGTCAATTGAGTTGACTTTGACTAAGTCATCTAAGTTGACTTTGACCAAGTCAACACTTGACTTGGCCAGGCTTGATCAGTTGGAAGTTGCCCGTTGACTTTTTTACTATTGACTTTGATCAACTTTATCTTTTATCAAGATAAATATTTAATTTTTATTAAGGATAATTCTCTTTATGTTTTATTAAAGATAAAGTTTATCCTTATTTAATCAACGACTACGATCAAAGTCTATCTCTGATCAATGGTTAGGATTGCATCAACGGATCAACAACCAAGAGAAAGTTTATCTACGATCAATGATCCAGATCTATTCTCTTAGGCTATAAATAAGACTTAGAGTTTTAGAAGTGAAATCATCAATTACTTTTGTAATTTCTTTCTAAGTCTCTGTGCTACAATTGTAAAAGCTTCTTTGCCTAAATAAGTTTTTTGATTGAGCGTTACTGTCTTGATATACTCGAGTGCGATTCGATTTAGGATTTAAATGGAAGATATAGATGAGATAATAATAATAATTAATACAATAGTATAGTTATATTATTTTAAACGGAGATGAAGTTTTTTTTTTTGATAAAAATAAAAATGAGATGTAATTTGAAAAAAAAAATGACGGCTTATTTTGAACTCTTTTATTTTTAAGCTTATGTCTTTTTTTATATTTAAATAATATGAAATAGAAAGGAATGATGTCTTACTTGTGATTCAGTTTCATCATTAATTTATTAATGGAGCACGTTTTATAATGTAAAAAATGAAATCCCATGAAGGATGGTCGGTCCGGTCTCATTTCCCACCGAGGTAAATCGTCAGATGCCCAGCATCCTTTGATTGCGTTCCTTATTTGGAGGAAAATTCAGTTTAACCGTAAGTCATTAATTTATTGTCCCATTGCTCTGGAGCACGTTTTATAAAAATCAAACACATGGTGGACCCTTACTATTATTACAATGGTCATATCAACATTTAATTTTTATATATCAATTTATTATGAAGGCTTTGGTGGAACTGGAATCTAAATTTAATATTCACCCTTGTGTCCACGTCAATGATTAATTAATTTAGTAGAAAATAAAATAGATGCTGAGATTTTCTTAATTATTTAAAAGACATTCTTAATTATTAGTTTTAAAATACTCATATCTCTGTATTGTTATTGCAGATGATTAACAACTACTAAAATTTTAAATGTTAATTAAACTAAAGTAAATTTTAACTTAGTAAAAAACATTTTAATATAAAATTTATTATATATAATACTTTTGAGTAAATTGAGTTAAAAAATAATTTAGTTAATGTGTTACATCATTTATCTAACTGTTATAATAATATTTTTAATATAAAAATTACAGTAAGATAATTGATAATTGGTAGACACGTAAGGACTGATGTGCCTGCCTCTCCTGTATATGATGATTCTGATCTAGCCTATTTATAATTTACTATATTTTTCTCTAAATATTATTTGTGTGGGTCCCAGTGTTCTTTCCCACTGTACGTGAGGCACGACGGCGTAATCCGCCGTTTAAGTTCACCGTCCTGCGCTCTCCGTTCTCTCTCTCTCGATCGCAAAAGTTCGATCTTCTTTTTTTTTCTTCGGTTCCTCTCATTCACAACCTTGGAGGGTTTGGCGAGCAGTAGTGCCCGCGCTTGCAAGCATTCTCTCGATTTCTCCAAGGTGGTGCTCGGTGGTTTGTTTCCTGCAGGTTTTGGGGGCTTCTTGCGAAAGATCTCGCATTTTTCTTTGGTGTTCTGTGGTAAGCGCCTCGAAAGTTCGATCCTTGGAACCTCTCCTGCGTGACTTGTTCTGCGTTTTCTTGGTCCTGACGTTGATCCGGACAAAAATTACTTGGCGCGTTGCAACTTTCTTTCTTGTGTTTGTGTTTTCTTCCTTTTTTTTTTTACTTTCACGGGATTAGGATGCCTTTCTATACTTGATTTGGTGAATGTTTGATCTTACTCGGTTTTTCTTCTTGTGATCTGCCAATTCTTCCGTCAGTTGCGTCTTTGAGCAAAATTCGCCCTTTCCCCTCTAGGCGTTCCGTCATTGGAGAAGGTCGCGTTCCGCAATTTCTCTTCGGTCGTTTATTTCTTCTCTTTTTTCTTTTGCAGATTTGGGACGAGGAACATTATATCTTCTGAATTGGGTGAGTCCTTAGTCTCCTTTGGTTGTCCTGCTTGCGTATTTAACACTATTAGATATCCATTTCTGCTCTTCTCGAAAAATTAAATTTTGGGACTTGAAGAATTCCTTCTAGTCTCCGTTCATTACTTTTTCAGAAAAGAATAAGTTTGAATTACAACCGCACTAGTTGTTGCTCTCAGTGTGCCAATCCAAATTAAGGTGCCATTTCGAGATATAAGGCTAATTGAGAATTGCACGGTTATTTACGGTTCATAAAAGAGATTATTTCATACTTGTTCGTCAGTTGCCTTCTTGTGTTCACGGCGTCGTTTCTGATCCGAGAAAGTTGGTTGTAGATGTTGGACCCAGGCAGTTCAATGTGGCTATTTAGGCTTCCTCGGTCTATCGGGATCCCAGTCCTCATTGTCTGCTGCAATTACCCTAGTAGTTCTTTCTCATTCATTCCTAGGAGGAGGATGGGCTGCTAACCAGAAGCTCGAAGTTGCAGTTAGGCCTCTGTTGAAGGGGCCTTCAGATCCTCCAGTTTTTGCATATTGGATATCCGGTACTGGCGGTGATGCTCGGAAAATTTTGAGGCTTTTGAAGGCAGTGTACCATCCTAGGAACCGTTATCTCCTTCACTTAGACTCAGGCTGTGATGATCTTGAGAGGAAATACCTGGCACGCTCCATTGAATCCGAGAGGCTATTCAGAGCTTTTAGAAATGTTGATATTGTTGGGAAGAGTTATCCAGTGGATCGAACTGGACCATCAGCAGTCGCTGCAACACTTCATGGAGCAGCAGTTCTGCTCAGGCTTGATGCAGATTGGGACTGGTTCATAACATTGAGTGCTGTGGACTATCCTCTTGTGACTCAGGACGGTGAGTGTTATGGTTCTCTTTAAAAATTTACCTAGTTATGGTTAGGCTTGTATTTCTGATGGCCGCTGAATTTTGTGTAATTTCATGGTATTACCTGCATTTGGAATACTGGAAAAATCTTGGTATTACTAAGGATGTGTCTTCACACAGAACTCACGGTGGAATAAGAAGTGAGAATCATGTGCAAGAAAATCTCATTAACCTACCATTTCGAAATTCAAGCAACAAAAAAATAAGTATTGAGTTACTATAGTTACAGAGTGATCATGCTACAGTCTTCAGCAACGTTGATTAATGTATCTGTGTTCTGAGCTCCAAGCTGCAGCAACTGACAACAACAAGAAAATCTTGGTATTCCTAAGGATGTGCCTTCACACAGAACTCACAGTGGGGAAACAAAAATCCATGCGTCTAATAGCTGGGAGCCTATATTATTTATTGTTGTCAACTGTTGCAGCATGGAGCTCAGTTCAACGTTGATTTTTATTGCTGAAGACTGTAGCATGATCTCTCTGTAACTATAGTAACTCAATACTTTTTTTTTTGTTGCTTGAATTTCTGGTAGGTTAATGAGATTTTCGCACATGATTCTCGCTTCTTATTTGTCTAACACTTGATTGTTTTGAATATGAAAGCAGTATCATCTTATTTTGGATGATAGGCAGTATATGAATGCAGCATCATCTACAACTATTTGTTTGTTTTAAATGGCAGGCACTGTGATGTGCTGATCTACAAGTATTTGAGGCTGACAACATATGTACTGCGTGGTTAGTTGTAATTGAGCCCTAAAACCATTGATGATAAAGACTTCTGCTGTGAGTTAGGATCAGGTTATCTAAGGAATTATAATGGCCTGCAGTAATTCCCCCATTAGATGCATTTGATCCAATATTGGAAATCCACAGAATTAAATGTTCCCAGATTTATGCGTTCTTGTATATTTTTTAAGGAAACATGCATCCAATGTTGTCACATGTCTTTATTTCCAAAACCTTTTTTTATAAGGGTTATCTTGTCTTGTATTAATCTTCATGAATTCATTGCTTTCTCCTTTTTCTGTCTCTTGCACATAGACTAAATACCTGATTTTTAATCAGAAAATATTTCTTATATTGTGTCTAGCTTATTTATGGCAAGAACATATTTGGTCGTCTATTTTCTAGAAGTGAACCAAAGAAAATGAGATGAATGTGTATTTTATGTATTGTGCTCTCTCAAGATATTTTCCCAATCATGTGATGATATTTTTATAAGAGTTTGTGGTTTTCCACTTGTACAAACTATATATTTGTGCTTCGAAATTTTTACTTGTTTCAGAGTCAGAATATTTTATTGTCTAGCATATAAAGCATTGATCATGGCTGCAGAAATCCATGTTTTCGATGTTTGTTTGATCAATCTTTGGATTTCTGATCCTAGATGTTTCATATGCTGTTTCCCTGCTGTGATGCTTAAAATTTTATGTTTATGCAGATCTTCTTCATGTTTTCACCTCTTTGCCTAGGAATTTGAACTTCATTGATCACACAAGTGATCTAGGTTGGAAAGAGTAAGCCTATCTCAATGACAGATTACAATTCATATTTTTTTCAGTCGGAATATTTTCAAGCGTTTATTCTTTTTTGAAGCTAGGTATGAGAGGTTTGACAAAATTATTGTCGACCCCAATCTTTTTATGGAGAAGAATACACAACTTTTAATCACTTCAGGAGATCGCAAGACACCAAATTCCTTCAAGTTATTCACAGGTGCACCAATTTGCATAATGCAAACAATCATATTGTTTTTGTTTCTTTATTTAGTTTGTCTATGATGATGTTTGATGTCTTTGATATTGAATCTAGAATTTCTTGGTATAGTTTCATAGCGTTTTCTTCAACTTCAAAAGCCAAATTGTTATCAGATATATTACAATGGTATCAGTAAGAAAAAAAATTTGTTTTTGCTGTTTTAGTACTTATCCTTTAGATATCGTAAACAGGTTCTCCGTGGGTGATTCTTAGCAGACCTTTTGTGGAGCACTGTGTGCATGGCTCCGACAACCTTCCTCGCAAATTGCTTATGTACTTTGCGAATGTAGCATACTCGATGGAAGCCTACTTCCAAACTGTGATATGCAACTCTCCAGAATTCCAAAACACAACAGTCAACAATGATCTGAGGTACTTTGTTTGGGATGATCCACCGGGATTGGAGCCTATCTTTCTCAACCAAACACACCTGAAGGACATGATGAGGAGCAGAGCCGCGTTTGCTAGGAAGTTCATGGAAGAAGATCCTGTTCTAAAGAAGGTGGATAAGAAGATGTTACGGTACAAATCAAGACAACGGTGCTTCGGAAAAAGTGGATATAGAGCAGTGAAGAATTCGGAAGGTGATCCCTGTTCGAGCCAGGTCAATGTCAACATTGTGAGGCCGAGTATCTCAGCGATGAGGTTGAGAAGTTTGGTGACAGAGCTCATCTCCTCAGATAGGTTGTATTCAAACCAGTGCAAAATCTGATATAGTGATCTATCTATTGTTTCAAAGTCCAGCAATGTTCTCATCTCACTACTAAACATGGATGCTGTTTAGCAACAGCTGAAATCGTTATTGAAGCTAGCTTCAATTTCAGGAAACAATTGAAGCAATAAATGATTCATCTTTTCCAGCTTTTTGTTTACTTATCACACATGTCGATTGAAGACTAATCTTCACCCTCTCCTAAAATAGAGATATATTCATTCATAGTGTTTCATATTCATGTAGTGCACAATACTATCAGATTTGTTGTCTTGCTGGTATAACTTGTATCTCTCACTGTTGGTTTACTAATAATACCTTACGTCAGGAAAGTCTTGTATAAGGTCATTTGTTGATCTACCTTCTTAAGCTACCCTATCTTTTAATTGTCCTTTCTTCTCGTTCACTTAAACTAATTACTGAAATTTCAAGGTTAATATTATTCTATAACTTGCGTCACTCGACCATAAACCAATCCATTCTCTTGAGTAAATTAAGAGCCTTTGGTCTGCTGTAGACTTTTGAGATGCCATGATCCTCCAAAACGAAATTTAGCACGTAAACTTGGATTAGCGTGCAATTGTTGGCATAATGGCGATGCCAATAATTCATTTTTTACCTGCATACCAAACAAAGATGTAAAGTTGACCAACCAAAGATACGATGTCAGAGAGATATTATTGTGAATAAGAATATTGGCTTCCTAAATATCAAAAAAGAAATAGAATCCTAAAAAACATAATTTTTTTTTATAATCTATATACAAGTTTTCGATCTTAGAAAAAAAAAATGATAATCCAGTAGCCACATGGACTAAATTCTTGGGGGTGACCGGTCCGGTCCCACGGAAGTTTTCCATCGACCACTAGGGTAATCGGGAAACACATACGACGGCCAGTTTGTCCAGCATCCTTTGATTGTGTTCCTCATTTGGAAAAAAAATACGCTGTAGCTAATCCCAGTAGCCACATCTCTGGGGGTGGCCGGCCCGGTCCCACGGAAGTTTCCCACCCACCACCAGGGTAAATCATGAAGTGCATACGGCGGCCAATCCAGATGCCCAGCATCCTTTGATTGCGTTCCCCATTTGGAAGAAAATTCCTGCAAATACGCCGTAGCTGGGGATTGAACCGCGGGTCCCTGAGTTACAACCCGGATGTCCTACCACCGTTGTCCTGGGGACAAAGTTTTCGATCATTAATCCCAGTAGCCACATCCTGGGGGTGGTCGGTTTTCGATTAATCTTAGAGATAGACAGGAAGGTGGCTTTTGAATCATCATATAAATTTGAAAGTATGAGCGGTTCCTTATGCGGTAGTTAGTGAGAAACAAAATTTTTTTATAATTGAACTGAGAAAGTAGGTTTGATTCAGTTTGATGCTGAATATAATTAATAGTTGTTTGGAACGTATAAATTATAATTATTATTAGTAGTTGTAGCTGTTGTCCAATCATAGAGTTCTTCCAGCCTCCGCCATTTCCCATCTCTTTTCTCTAACGTTTCTGCTGCTGCTGCCGCCTGTGGATTTCTTCAAGTTTCGTGATTCTGATTCTCTTTTTCTCGCCTTTGATCCTTCTCTGGATTAAACTACATCCTCTGAACAATTCTCCTCCGTTTTCTAATCTTCTGTGACGCTAGAATGGTCGTTCTCTGTTATTTTTTGTTTCCGTGATTTGATTTTAAAGAAAGATTGGATTTTTTTTTCTCTTTGTTTTTTGGAATTTTGGCAAGGTTGGGTTTTGCTGCAGCAGAATTGTTTTCGAGCTAAATCTACTCTACCATGACGTCGTGCCTCCGAGGCGGCGGCGGCGGCGGCGGCCTACCTACGTCTTCGATCTCGACGTTGTGAAGACGTCGTCTTCGTCGTGGTGTCGTTCCTCGCAGTCTTCGGATTCTTCGTACCCTTCTTCCACCCTCTCCGAATCGAGCAACTCGCCGCCGCTAGCAATATCCACTAAGAGGACGAGGACTCCTCGGAAACGGCCCAACCAGATCTACAACGAGGCCGCCGCCCTCCTCTCCGCCACATACCCCGCCGTCTTCTCCGCCGTCAAGACTCCAAGGTTTCTCCTTTCCGATACAACTAACCCATTCCACCCCTTTCCGGAACCCCCCGATCTCCTCCCCCCTCTGCCGGTCCTCAACGACGCCGCATTCCTAATCCCAACCCCCAATCCACCGTCCCCCGCGGCCGCGGTCCACTTCCACCTCAAGCGCAAGACTTTCTCCACCGCTTCCGAGGAATATTCCGCCGCGATCCCAGCGAGCGACGTGTCCCGGGAGTCGAATTCGCCGGAGTGCCCCATCGAGGACGACTTCGACGCAGAATCCATTCTCGAATCAGAGGTGGCACAGGGCATCGACAGCATCATCGGAAACCTCACTGTCGACACTTCGACCACCGACTCCACGAATTACCACATCCCCATCAACTCCCTGCTCCGTAGCCTCGTTGGACGCAGAATCTCCAGCAATTTCGAGCTCGGCTTCGGATTGCGGCGGGCACTGAGAAAGAGGGATGAGGACAAACAGTGGAGCTCAAACTCAGTGCCGATGTCAGACATAATTCCAAACTACAAGCCTCCTTCTCCTCCGGCGCGGGTAGCGCCGGAGAAAAAGAACAAGAAGGTGGGTAAGAAGGCAATCGTGGTCGTGAACCCGGAACAGGAGAGGTTGAAGCTCAGGCTGAACCATGAAGAAGTCGTGAGAGATTGGGCCGATCGGGGTTCGGTTTTCTCCGACCGGACCGGCTCCTGAGAATTGTAAATAAATACTAATAAGAATTTTTATATTTATTTTGTTGCACATGAAAAAAAAAAATCGATATCAGAGCAGTGACAGCGTTCAGCATTACAAAGAGAGGAGGATGTAGTGATAAATGAACTAATCCAAGATTTCCAGTAAAAGCTTAAGAGTTTAATTTTATATTTTTTATATATCATTAGGGGAATTTAATTTTATTTCTTCGAACTTAATTGTCTTATCCATAAGTATTTTTCATGATTAAAGACAACAAAAATAAAAAAGAAAATTAAATATGACCAACACTGACCAAATAATATATATTAGATTTTTTTGACTGCTTAATAAATTTATTTATTTTTACCCTTGTGGTTTACTTGCATTTTGGTCCGACCCATATATAAAATCCGGTCTTCTCACCTGCAAGAGCCTCCAAATAGTACCTCTTGCGGATGCTTCATTTCCTCTTGCCAACTTCCATATCTTTCCATCTCGTGTTAAGTGTCTGGTCGATATTTGATTTCTCACTATCAAATATTCAGTCAACCTAGACTTACTTGACATCTTGTCAACATATTATCAAACATCAAAATCCAACTCGACTAAACCGAGCTAACTTGCATTAACCTGAGGTTGATTGCACCAACAACATGGTCCAATCTTTCGATCCTTGAGTTTATTATAATTGCCAGTCGGGAAACGGTCACGAGTCAGAACTGCCCAAACATAATCATCAACATCAAAAAGTATCTGACAAGATGTTTGTCGACCTGAGACTTATATTTTGTATTGCTGTCATAAATAGCCAGTTTCACTTGCTCTTGAATGCCCCGAAGATACTCTGACATCTCTTCTGCTTTTGGACAAGCTCGTCCTATATGGGGAATAGGGGTCAAATCCCACACTGACCAGCTTTGAACAGGAAGATGACTCAGTAACAAATTAACTAAGAAGCTATAAACAACAAGTCACTGAATGACAAATATGACTTATGTAAGCATATATAATCGATAAAGATTCACAAGATTTGTATGGTATTCAAATAAATTAAAATTAAAAAAATAATATTAAACTGTTATAAATAATATAAGGCCTATAATTAATAAAACGAACACATATATCTAAGTTTCTGGCACTTACCATTATATAAAACAAGTAATGTGCAGCAAAGATACTTATTATTCTTATAAATCATCAAACATATATTCATTAGCATCACAGTGATATTAAACATATTATTCTTATTAAATCATCAAACATATATTCATAATTATGTTTTTCAATCTTTAATTTCTTTGTAGAGACACAGTGTGCTTGTCCTGAAATTAAAAAATAAACTTATAAGTGAAATTAATTAAAATAAATAAATAAATTACATCGATAGATTGAAAGTTATTTTTTAATTAACTTTATGAAATATATTCATAATAAAATAATATGATTAACTTATACCATACTAAAAATCATTTCAACAAAATAAATGAAATTATACTTCTAATATTGTTAATTATATAATAGCATAACAAGTTGGGATTATATCTCTTTTAGACCGATTGATTCACTACTTTGATATTTAAAAGTAACGATCAAATTCTAATAATAAAATTATACGATGAATGAAAGATAGGTCCACAGGTGTCGCCGGCCGGTCGGGACGGTCATCATCATCGCCGTCTCGTCTCGTCGACTAACTTCGCTTACGAGCGGTGCCAGCTGGAGGAGACGCTGAACTCACCGACGAGGGCCGGATATGATGGATGTCGCCGGAGTTACATTGAGAGGTGTAGAGTGTAGAAGCTGAGGAAGAAAATTTAAAAGGAGAGAAATAATAATTGCTTAATCCTAAATATTTATGGTACATAATCACAATTATTGTAGAAACGATTATATTTGATCAATTACAACACCATTATACGATTGAATAGAGAAGTAGGAGCCAGACACACATACTTTTATATTGGATAAACACAATACAATACAATGCATCCGCGCACCATTACGGATGCCTCATATCAGAGCGAAACCGCTCTTCACCGGACTAACCGTCGGATGAGCCGTGGATCCAGATCTAACCATATGGTTTGAACCTTAAAACAAAGGAAGTGGGTGCTCCCGTGTCTGAATCAAGAGGACCAGACACCAGGTGAGAAGTCCTAGTAGGTCGGGTGGACCAAGGGACAAAAAGTCCTAGTTGCGACTAGGTGGGAAGTCCTAATAGGTCGGATGAACCGAGAGGCAAAAAGTCTTATCTACGGCTAGATGGGAAGTCCTAGTAGGTCGGGTGGACCGAGGGGCAAAAAGTCCTGATGGGTGTTTGACCAAGCTAAAATTTCAAAGCTCAATTCAAGTTTTGATACGACCTAGGTTCAAACTCCAAATCACCCTTATGCATTTTTTGATTCCATCTCCTTTTCAAAACTAAATTCTAATGTCCACATTGAAACAAAGGTTAAATGGCTGCATACATTCAATTAGTCCCTTTTAAAATTTCATAAATGATAATGAAGAAATAAATAGTTGAATCATATCGATATAATTTTAATAATTTTTAAAATAAAAATATATAACACACAAAATAAAATATTAAAAAAAACACGAGCCACAATGAAGTAACATCAAAACACACAAACATAATTTTATATTTTTTGCTCTTTTTTATATTTAAAAAAATAAGAAACATTTTTTTCCTCATCCTCCCAATCTTTCTTTAACTATTTTTCTTTTCCCACTTTATTACTCATCTTCCCACTCTTCCCCATCACTCTTATTTTGTACATTTTTTTTTCAATATTTCAATTAGTTGAGTGAAAAAAAATACATAAAAGCTCCATTATATATATTAAATTCATTTCCTCCTTTACCTCATGTATTCCCACGTAATTATAGCCGTCAATTTAGATTAGGCCCCTTTAGCCCGCCCCGTCAAGTAATTTAGACGGATTGGATTGAAATTTTATTAACCCATTTTAAGATGGATTCAGATGGGTTGACCCGCTTAGGCCTACGACCCATGTGGGTTGGCCCGCGGCGGGCTTGGGTTGACCCGCGGATTGAGAAAGTTTATTTATTTATTTTAAATTTTAAAATTAAAATAGAAAATTTAATGAATACGTGAGTTTGATCTATTTAAAATACAATTCAAACTTAAAAATTATAATTCAAACTTAAAAATTTTAACTTAATCCATTTAAATTATAATTAAAATTTAAAATTTTTAATATTTGTAATATTTTTTTATTTTTTAATAGGTCCGCGGGTTGGTCCGCCTTACCCGCGGCTTGACTTGAATTGGGTTGAGTTGGAAATTTTATAATCTGCCTAATTGATGAAACAGTCCGCTCCATCCCGTCATATGATGGACATATTATGGGTTGACCCGTCCCATCATGAATTGATCTGTTTAACGGCTCTACACGTAATTACACTCTTGATATCACAGAGCTGCACCACTCAATTTATAGCCGAACTATAGCACGCTACCGCCATCGATTCGACGGTGATATATCATATACATGAAGACATGAGGGTATTCACGTCATTTCACGAACTCTTCGTCTCTTCCTCTCCACGTGCCGCCTTCTCGTCCGTACTTCTTCCGGCAGCCTCACCGCCTCCCCTCCTCCTCCTCTACCATTCGTCCTCTCTCTTTGGTTCCATCGAACTCTCCAGAAACCCTAGCTCTTCGTCGTTTTCTCCGCATGAACCTCCGGGCGATCCACTACCATAGTGATCCTCAGGTGACGTGTGTCCGACGGAGGAACTTCTCGTCCTTTCGCTGGATCCCTCGTACCCGAGATTCGATCGTCATCCGGTGCCAGCGTCGCTGGCGGAGCCGGCGGCCTCTGGTCGTCTTGCGAGTCCGCGCCTCGCTGGACGACCTCTTCCGCGACCTCATCTCCGTCTTCCCCTCTCCAACCTCGCTCGACCTCGTCTTCACCCCCGCCATTGGATTGGCCGCCGGTGCCTCTCTCTATTTCTCTAACCTGTGGAATCGCACGCTTGAAGCGGATGCCGTGGTCGGGGATTGGGTCTTGTTCACGAGCCCGACGCCATTCAACAGGAGCGTGCTCCTCCGATGCCCATCCGTTTCCTTTGAGGACGGCGGCGTTCTTTTGGAGGGAGTGAGTGATATGCTTCTGAGAGAGGAGAGGCACTACGTGAATTTGAGCCGTGGGAGGATTCCTGTCTTGAGAAAGGAAGGAGAAAAGAGGCCAGAAGAGGAAATTCAATACCAGAGGCTCTGTTTGAGGACTGATGATGGTGGAGTGATATCGTTGGATTGGCCAGAAAACTTGGAATTACGGAAGGAGCATGGACTGGACACGACGGTGCTCATTGTGCCGGGGACTCCTGAGGGAAGTATGGGTAGATGTGTCAAAGCATTCGTGTTTGATGCCCTCCAACATGGTTATTTCCCCATTGTTATGAATCCAAGGGGATGTGCTGGTTCTCCTTTGACGACGCCAAGGTAAAGAAAAATATTTATCTGGGTTCATTGCTAGGAAGACTTGATATTCATATGGTCAATGTGATTGCAAGGATTTAGCCAGCTGAAGTAATTTTTGGTTCAAGCAACAGTTAAGGTACAACAGATGGTTTTTGGATAAGTAAGTTGGTAAACAATATAGAGACAACTAAACAAGACTGTATGCCTTTAACCTACAATTTTGTGTTACATTCTTTTCTGAGCTTACTTGTGCATTGGAGTGCAATGTGAAGCAATTAAAGGTGATAAATGCACAACCAGTCCCATAAAATGCAATACCAACTGAAAGATTAATTATGCCTCGTTTGACTTAGAAAACTTCTATCAATGAATATGCCAAATTTATCTGAAAGATTAGAAAATAGTACCGTTTAGATGTAATATTTCAATTACATTTAACAATGTTTTGATTGAAGCAACAAAATAGTCTTTATACTTTTTCATAAATTATGTGTTTATTTGTCACTAGATTTGTTAAATTGCTGTGGTTACTTCGCCTATGAAATTCATTCCACATTCTCTTTCTGCAAAATAAGTTATCTTTGGAGTTGAAGCCATCTTCACAGAATGAATGAAACTGTAAGAGAATATTATTCCATACTGTTTGCTGAGGTAATCTTGAAGTAATCTTGTCACCTTCATTTATAAGACAACTGAATCGTTTAATATTGAAACTGAGTAGATCCTTGAATTTAGCATAGAGTTGGCTACCAACCACTGCGTCAAAAATGGCAAATTGCCTTGCCAGACATATTATATTATCATCTAGTAACTGAATGTAAGCGGAAGCAGGAGCTTTGTGCATTGGGATGCCCTAGTAACTAAATGTAACCTTGGACATATCGTTCAATTTGAACAGAGAGTTGAAAATAAAATGTGTGAAATTGCTCAAAGATGTCAAGATGAACTCAAGAACTACTCAACTTAATGCTAATTGCCTCAGTCATTATTCCAGGAAATTTGGTGTCAATCTTGTTAGGCGAAAGTTAGATTGTGATGTTGCATTGTTAAACTTATTCTTAGTCTTGTGATTATGCAGGTCAGGTTTTATTATGTAAGTTTTTTTTTTTTATAAATCTAGCTGATTGAAAAATGACAACAGAAAACTTTTCTCCTATATCACTTTTGTTGGTTGAACAAAATATTTGTTATTTGAAATGTCTTTTCACTGTTTGTTATCTCACTTCATCTAGCAATTGTTTTCTTCCATTTGCCTACTCAGTTAATTTGTTTCTGATTTTAGAACACCTTTTTAACTGTTTATATGCTTGCTGTGTCTAATGTACAATCTTCATGACAGAGTTTAAAAATAATTGTAGGATATTCACAGCTGCTGATAGTGATGATATCTTGACAGTGATCCAATTTGTCAGCACAGTAAGACCCTGGACAACAATGATGAGTATTGGCTGGGGTTATGGTGCAAATATGCTTACAAAGTATCTTGCTGATGTAGGAGACTCAACTGTTTTGACAGCTGCTGTTTGCATAGATAATACATTTGACTTAGATGAAGCTACAAGGTCATTTCCTCATCATATCACTTTAGACCAAAAGCTCACAAGTGGATTGGTGAATATTCTTCAAGCTAATAAGGTGGTTGATTGTTTCAGATAACAATAGTCCTGACTGCATCTTTTTCTAGGGTGGTATATAAATTATAGTTATTTGTAGAGAAACCACCTTCAGCTTTTTTGAGAATGGAGAAGAGATGGAACCAGCTTTTATATTTTTAGATTGTCATTTGTCCAATTTTGTTGGTTAGGTACTAAAATTGCCTCTATTCTTTCAGGAGCTATTTCAGGGCAAGGCTAAAGGCTTTGACATTCAAACAGCCTTATTAGCAAAGTCGGTTCGGGATTTTGATCAATCTATATCAATGGTTTCTCATGGTTATCATAAAGTTGAGGAGTTCTATTCTATGGCTAGTACAAGGAACTCAATTGGCAACCTTAAGATTCCTGTTCTTTTTGTACAGGTATGTTTCAGACTTATGTCAAGTTTGGTTGGCAGTAGAATCATTTACAAACTGTGCACAGCATTCATGTTCTGTTTTCTTTATGAAACAATTAAATGAGTTATTTTTCATCTTAAAGGAGATTAGTATAACCTCACGAACACCATCATAGATATTTTGGCGTTATTAGAGAACAAATACTATAAATTTAAGTGTTGTTTTCTTGTTCAAAATACATGGCCATTATGGCTCTTGGATCTATGTTTTTCAAGGACACTATTGTTGTCTATGCAAACTATTGCTAATAATCTTTATATAATTGCATGTCACATTGTTATTGGTTGACAAGAAGCATTCCATTGCAATATGTACAGAGTGGTAACCCTTGACCAGTAGAACATTGTAATGTGCATTTTTTTGTTTTGCTTGTTTAACTTGGTTTGGAAACACATGCCTGTGATTCTTTGCTGATTGTTAATTTTACTTGCGTCTTCATTCAAACATGATCAACCATCGAGTTGTGTTTTTCTTCAGGAATTAACCATATAGTTTGTCCAAATACTATTTCTTCTTTTATACCTATGCACTGTGGTACATTTTAGGAAAGTTTCCTTAAGTCCGTAAGGCCTAGTTATATTTGTTTGTTTTAAAATTCAATTTTATAATGTTAAGTATTTAATACCATCAAGCACTTAATCATGACTCAGAAAACTAATATATATCAGTGCACAGTTGCATATTTTTATTATTGTAGGAAATTGGTTGCCGATTGACCAGAATGATGACTTGTGAACTCATAGCAAATGTCGATCTTGAAGCATGTAGTCACTTTTCTTAAGTCTTTAAGTCACCCTCACCAACAATGTGCAACTGAATTCTGTGAATTCGCTAGGCTACCATGAGATAAACAACCCTTTTGTCTTTTGCACTGCCAAGACAAGCCCGTGCTCTACTCGACTCAGAAACAATGTCACTAGAATTGACCATCAAAGTTATCAATCTGATAGTTTCACATACTGGGAGGAAGTAGGTTTCCATTTACAGAGAGAGAGGAGGTTTGCTATGAAATCAGTTGATTCGAGTGAAGTTTACACAACCTATTTTAGTCCTTGTATAGAAGAGTGCATCTTCTCTTGATTTTGGTTAGACACTCAGACTGCAACTATGCTGCTTTGATATGGGCCCTTGCATGATCTAAATCACATCAGTTTGAGAGCCCGGTCCACTTAGACCTGTTGGTTTGATATGTGTCACCACTTGAGATGAAATCAGATCGTTAGCACATGCAACTTGTTGGCAGATTGATCATCTTATATGGTGGTGCAGATAGAGTACACTTTCCTACATGACAACAAAATAAATACGTGCCTCAATGTAACTCAGGAGGATGTTAAAGTGCATCAACAAAGTGCCACATTCCATCTAAGTGCCTGTCACACCTATGCAATGCTTAGCAATGCATCATACTGCTCATGTGTGTTGCATATGGCCTCACCATGGTGACTCCATTAATTCAACGTTTTTAAGACATGATTATATGCAAGATGGTATAATTGATTGCCTCAATCTTCCACCAAAAAGTAGAAGCAAGACTAAAATTCTCATGTAAATTTCCTGCTAGCTCCAAGAGCTCAACATACATATAATGTGATGAACAATAGGCATATCTATTATTGAAAGCATTACAGCAATTGTCTAATACATAGTTCCCAAACTTTATCCTCTCTCTCTATACTTTTTTAAATTCATGGCACTTTCACGTTGCTTTGTCTTTTCTCTTAAACTCACGGTGTCTATCATTTCAAATCTCTGAGAGTATTGACCTTGTTTAGGAAGACAGCTTTTAAAAAAATGAGCTGGCAGTGTCTTGGATTTCAAAAATGCTGATTCCTGTCTTTGAGATCAAGAGAGTGTGGTAGACATCTGAGTCTGAGATTACTTTTTTGATAGGTCAGCCCTATTAATCAAATATCTCTAACAGTGTAGATTAGTTGAATTTTCCTTCTCAGATTTTGACTCTTCCTCTGACTTATTCACACCATTTCTCTGATATTTATGCTGACTTACTGTATTATATCATGTAAATCTCTATCATGGTTCTGGAACTCTGCTTGCTAATTCACTGATCAGTCATATTGAGAGATCTCTCTGGGACATATATGGTTAATCAGTTTCTATGAAGTTTTTCTAGGTTAAAGAAGCTTCTTCTTTTTCAATACCAGAAATAATGGGTGTTTTTTTAATATTCTTATTGAAACAAATTATAAAAGGATAAATATCTTTTTAAAAGATTTGAAAGTGTGATTGATTAGATGTATGTCTATAGCAATGTATAAAATGTGGAGTGGTGTCACGCCAATTGGCATAATTACATTCTGGAGATCCAAATTATGGTACTGTTTTGAGTTGGGATTGAGGCCAGTGCAGAAACTGATATTTAGAACCTCATTGGTAGGCACAGTATGTATAATCCCATCTGCATTTCTTCATTTATAAAATTTATTTTTCTGATACTTCTGAATAAATATTCATAGTGGCACATGCATTTTAAATTAGTTTTGATTCTAAATTAATATTGACACTATTTCATTTTGAGGTGCAACTTTACAGACCGATGATGGGACAGTACCATCTTTCTCTATTCCACGTGGCTCAATAGCAGAAAATCCATTTACAAGCCTCATTCTTTGTTCTTGTTTGCCATCGACCATTAATGCAGCCAAGAATTCTGCTACCATTTGGTGTCAACAGCTTGCTATTGAGGTATCCTTTGGCTATTTATCTGATTAATTTATGATTTCTGACTTTAGGCATGCCCACAGATTGGAACTGACAGTCCTCGAGCACTTCTTCTGCATATAAACATGTTACTATTGATGTCCAATAGTTGAATTGGTGCTGGATACTTCAGTTAAACACCTTGTTACTTTAACTAAGAATGAGCCTATTATTACTTCTTCCATAAACAAGTATGATAATACATTGCTAATACATTGCTAGATGTACAAGACATTCTAAAAATCTTTTAGTTCAGGAAAGGGACAATTCTCGACATTGGCATTAACATATGTAGCTTATGATACTCCTGGAATCTCATTCGTCTATATGGGTGTTCTTGCTAAGAATGTCAAGGGTTATAAAACATGGAGATCCCACAAGGGATACAAATTAGAGAATAGTTAGCGTGCAGTTTGGTCGCATAAAGCTTGTTCTCATTACATATTTCTGCTGGCATTCAAATTTTTGTTAGTTTATTACTCTGTATATTTGTTTTTAACTAAACTAAGAATTCTATATTGAGCAATATACAGTGAAATTTAGAATAAAATTTGATGGATAAATAAGTTTTACTACAGAATACTATATTCATTATTTGCAACAATTTGTGTTGCTTAACATAATGGTTTCTCACAATTTGTCTTAAGAGCTTTTAGTTTCTTGTAGTTCTGTCATCACCATTTATAGTTTCTCACCATAATATACCTATTTTGGCAATCTTCGACTTTAATTCCGCATGCACTCTGTCTAGTGGATGTCAGCAGTGGAACTCACACTTTTGAAAGGTCGCCATCCTCTTTTAAGAGATGTTGATGTCACAATAAGTCCTTCAAAAGCCAGTACATTTGTTGATGAGAAAACACCAGAAAAGAGATTTTCAAGTAGAGAGAATGGGCATTATGATTCACGCCAACTATATATAAGCCAGGAGATGGCAGATAGGAATACTGCAGGGAAGCTTATCCATACAAAAAATTTAGGCGCGCATGGAGCAGATACTATCTTTGATCCATTTTCACAACAGCAATAAGTAGCAAGGCCCCTTTTCATTGACCTTGTCGACCAATCATACAAGATTGAGGGCTTATCTTAAAGACCATGCTTGTAGGGCTGCCACGTGAAGCTCATCGGATGACAAATAAAGAGCCTGGCTATCTTCGCATCGAACTTCCCGGCTTCAATGTTCTCAATTGGAAGGATCCCCGGGCCATAATCTTTTAGCTTCCCCAGGTCCGGAAGCGGCAATCTCATTAAGAGCTTAGGAAAAGACTGGTCCAGCCAGTGATCCACTTCGAATAGAACTCTACGTTGTGCGCTAAGTTTCAAGGTCAGATAGGGCTTTGAAGATAGGGGTTGGCAGAAGAAGTAAAGGAAAGAATTCCCGATCTCCTATAGAATGAATTAGTCTTAGTAATGATTCCGTCAAGATATCGAGTAGTTCACATAGATGGATCATAGGCCTGCCTATGCCTTCAGGCGAGAAAGAAAGAGTCGAAAGATAGGTTTTCCATCGATTTGTCTCCGGCTTAGAAGAAGACCAAAGTCACATTTCTTCAGGGGAAGCTGCTCACACTTGCTCATCGGCGAAAGCATTAATCGTTCTATCTCCGATGACGTACCGCCAGCTGCAGAACAAAGAGTAGATGAATAAAGGCCAGAAAAACATCCAGCCTTGACTCCTGCTTTGCTTCTCGGGCCGGAGATTCTAAAGGGAAAGGAGTTGCCATAAGCCCAGCCGGTAAACGTTCGCGTGTCGAGCCTAAGAGCAAAGTTCCTTCTGAGGTGACCATGGCTAGAAGTTAGTGAAAGGGAGGATCTAGGCTATCATCTCTGACTATTGGATTCATTCAAGTAGTAAGCGGATAGCTCCTATCAATTTAATTTAAATAGGCACATGAGAATAGACTGAAATGCTTCCCGAGAAGACTCTACCGGCGGACATCGGTTGCAGTGTACGGAAGATGCCGATCCAAGTTGAATCAAAGCCCGGCCGTCCTCGTGCTACAAAATGTGTCTTTCTGGGTAAGTTCAAATATCTCTCGAAAAAAAGAGTTCTCGTTGTTATAGTCCGGTTCTTCGGCGGTACTTTACCTGTGCTGATGTCACCGAGTTTACAAAAATCTTTCCCAGATCTAAAAAAGGTCTCAGATGGAAAAAGCTCGGCTTACTTCTTTCAAACCAGTAGATAGGTTGTAGGAAAGGGCTAGACGGGATGAGGAGATCAGATGCGGAAAGGAGAGTCAAACAGAGCCGAGTACTGATCAAGAGAGCTACTATCCCATCCACAAGCAGCTGGGAATAGACCAAAACAGGAGCTGATCAAGATGCGTTCCAAAGCAACCTGATCGTGTCGACCAACAACAGAGCTGAGCAACCGGCTGAGAAAAGATGAAGCTAGACTATAGAGGTGTATAAGCATCCTGATTGGTTGTCCTTCTTGTATTGTAAACGAGAAGAAAGGAGTTGTTAACGCTTCGCTTACGCGTGAGAAGTCAAATCCACTGACTGCGGGCTTTTTTTTGGTTAATAAAGATCCCTTGGTAATCATTGCCCGTGTTCGGACCGGAGTGTCCTACTGCTGTGTTGACGAAAGTGCTTGTCTATTTAGCCCTAATTGATCCGGTTTCAGAGCGCGCTTAAAAAGCTCTGCTTTATTGCCTCTTGTCTTAGGCTAGCTATTAGCCAAAGCGGCAACTCCCGACTACACAACGTTAACCCTTGCTTGGTCGGTCTTTAGATGCATATGAATCAGAAATCGAAGAACGGGATGCTTGGATGGCAATTAATTGGCTTCAAAGTCAACAGGTATAAGCTTTCGATGGAAGCGCTAGGCAAACCTGTAACAGAATAGGGGTCGAGTAGCAGATCCAAAAGAAAAGGACTCAATCCTTGGCTAGACCTAGCCCTCTTTTTCAAATCATTAATTCCACTCTTTTTTCAACTTATATTATAGTAAGGGCGGTGGCATCAACAATTCTATCAGTTCTTGGTTTTGTGGATTAAATTCCAAAAGAGAGGGCCCCGGTAGAAAGATAGAAATCGTGTTCGGGCACCGCCCTTAATATAAGTTCCTACAATAAGACGAAAATCAAATTCCTAATTCCATTCTCTAAGACGAACTAAAGGGATGTCTCTAAGCAGCCAAGGCCAAGAGCAAGCAGGAGTAGTCCTATCTGCCTAGAAGGATTCGATAAAGAGAATGTGAGTGTGAGTGGGCAGGAGATCAATAGACACAGAAAGAGAAGACCAAAAGGAGCAGAAGGCACTCAGTTGTTTATGTGAAATCAAGGAGCAGCAGGTTACACTTTTACACTTTCCCGAAGAGAGCTCGAAGCAATAAGATGAAAGGCCGAGGAGAATCTGCTTGTGCCAACGGTAGCAGAAACGTATCCCAGGGGTGCTTAAACAGAGGTGGATCCGGCGGCAGTTTAGGATCCGCCGGCGGCAGTGTCGTGGAGGAATTGTCGGTCATTCATCCTTCGATACTCAATTCATGAAGATAAAGCTTTCCTTTTTCCTTATACTAAAAACCTTAACCAACAGCAATTGATTCACACGGGTCCCAGTCGGACTCTATCAACCAAAACTTTGACGCACAGTACAAAAGATACCTGTAAGACAAACGAAAGACTGAAGGAAGATGGCCTTCTACAAAACCCCTACCGGTTGCATTGGTTAGCAGATCCCTGCATCATCGCTCGGAATCAGAGACCCTCATATTTAGGCTTTGAACCACACACAACACTCTTAAGGCAGATATCACTCGATGCCATGCCATAAGAAACCTCTATGCGGTTAGGGAGTTGCTCCTGCCAAACTAAAAGGATAAAGCGAAACCAACTGCACTTTACTTTATCGGATAGGTCTTCCTCTCTAACTCTACCGGATGCTTGTACCGATCATGCGAAACAAGCTAATCTCTATTGAGAGGTCGGTAAGGGAATGCAATTTGCTAAAGCCAAAGGCTATCGGTGGAAAAAAGAAAGGAGATTTTCCAACATGATATTGAAAGCCATCCATGTATTGGTTTATACCGAAAATACAAACCAATTTATCTGAATACAATCAGTAGTCTTCCTTACCCGCCTTATTAGCTTTAAATACTATCCTTTCTTCTAGAAGATAGATTCTGAATGAGCTTAGATAGGAACGAGCTTAGTGAAATCATTATTGAAATAAGTTAGTTTGAGCCAGAATTCACTCTAAGAAGGAGAGCCCCTCAGCCAAGAAGAGCAGGCCGGGTTTCCGGATGCACCGCTCTTTCTATTTCTAAATAGGATGTGAGCCTCTTTTCTCAATAAAATGAAGAAGTGAAAAATCAACTGAATAGTACGTAAAAGGTTTTTCCTTGCCAGAGTGTAGCTCGAGACTAGAGTTCCTAAAGCTATTTCCCTTGGCCTTGAGCCTGCTTCATCGCCTTGACTTAGGGTATATCTTTTGATTGAATCCGTGATAACTGATCTCAACATCGGGAGTGGAGTTCGGGTGCTTGGATTGCCCTTTCATCATTTCACTACTAAGCAAAATAGGCCAACTACAGGCACTAAGGTCAATGAAGTAGGTGCCGCACCATTGACATTTGACCGGTGAAAGCTTAATCTCATCTCTAGTTGTACCAAGGAGGAGAGTCAATCTCAAGCGAGGATCGAATCGAAGCCTCTCCTATCGCTCTTTGCCCCCTAGCTATTGCAGTTCATCAGCTATTTCATCGCTGTGCGTGCGATGCAGCCTTGCCGATTTCTTCTTCTCAGCTGGCCATCTTACTGTCAAATCAGACAATTGTGAAAGGATAGAGGAAAAAGACAGTGGATCAAGTGAAAAATCAGTTGTAACTGCATCCAATTATAAGTTAACTGAGGTAGATATTTACCCTAGAAAGGTTATGGAGAGAAATGATAGTATGGCTGGTGAAGGAAATACTTCACAAGTTAATTCTTCTGCAACTAAAATTAGCAAAATTGATCCTTTGCAGAAGTTTCCTCTCGATATCAACCGTTATTATTGGGGCTCACCATATGAAGCCTATCTCCAGATGTATTTTACTTCTCAGTATCCAAGACCAAACCCATCTAATTTAGACATGACAACTGATTTATTTCTTGACCCAGAAAAAGGGCAATGGAAAATGCCAGACCAAGCAACAAGTTTAGGTAGTAACCAGGATGAAGGCTGGAAAATACCAACTATCAATGGTCATAATGAAATTTTGCATCAATCAGCAAAGCACATTGATCAAGATAATGTTATTGAGACATCTTATGTAATTGTAAATCCACAAGATTCAAAACTTAAGGGCCAATCAACTGAAAGTATACATATCAAGGGTGGTTTGGATGCATATAAGGAGGTCACATTGTCCTTAGTAAGAAATAGTTTACTTGATGCTCTGAAAGTTGAAGTTCGTCGAAGATTGAGCATTTCTATGTTGGATGAAATTGAAGAGGTTCTTGTAGATGACATGAAACTAGTTGTTGATATGGTAAGCCAAGCAATTATTCTGAACCATCACTTAAACTTGAAACCATCATCAGAGATTGGTGACTTGAGATTGGTAAGAATTGGTACATTAGAAGGAGGAAGCACAGTCCAAATAATATCTTCTGTTGTTGAGGAAACTAGATATTTGAAGAAGGTTCTTCCAGTTGGTGTAATTGTTGGTTCATTATTGGCATCCTTGAGAAAATACTTCGTGATTGCTGCCTTACATGACAAACACAAAGATTATAAGAAAGTTGGAAAAGTTGAAGACAAACATTTGTCAGAAGAGCATGCCAGGAATGAACTTTATGATGATGAAAAGGATCTTGCTCATGATTGTTCTAGTGATGAGGATAAAATGACCAAAGTTAATACCAATCGTGATGGGGCCATGTTTGGAGCTGTTACAGCTGCCTTAGGTGCTTCTGCATTATTAGCACGCCAGCAGGTAAATATGTCATGGAGCATAAAGTGCCTCACTGCATTTTGTGGAAGCTCTTTGTCTATTACTTCTTTCTTCATTAGATTATTGTCAGCTTAGCTTCTCACCTGATACTTATATTAGGTTGTCATTGCTTTTCTGTGCCATGATTTGACACATTTTCCAGAGTAATAATTGCCAGAATTGCTTGTCTTGAGAATCTACACATTGGTCACCTTCATGAAACTCTTGATCTTTTTTCTGTTTCTAGTATTATCATGTTCTTGCTGTAATAGTTCAAAATACATGCTCCTTTCTTGCCATATTCTAGAGCCTGAATGTTTAATGTGACTTATTTATTTTGAGTGGCTTGTAAATCTTCTAATTCTATGTTGTTCTAAGTTCTAACTAAAACCTCTATCATATGCTGATGCTTACACGCATATAAAGTCAGTCTATCCTTTTTTATTTGTCTCTTGCATGTATGATTGTTTTCACAATCGTACATGCTTCTTTTGGCAATGTAATCAATTTGCCCATTCTGCATTATATGATTAATATGTTTTCCTACTCTTCACTAGATAATCTCAGGAACATGACATGTAAATCTCCTTGATTGAATGTTGATCATAACTATAAGTCCTCATTGATATTTCAAAATTTTGGCCCGTTATCTGAAAAATTTATGCTCACATTTGGTTTACTGTTTCACTAGTGATTTTTAAACATGCTTAACCAATGAATTGTGCCACAAACAACAAGAGAGTGAAACACACATGTATGATAACAAAACAGCAATATATTATAAGAATAGAAATAAGTTTAACCATGGTTTGAAATCTTATAAAATGTTGAAACATATCATTCTAGTAAATTATCAAAACTCGATACCATTTGGCACAAACAATGATTCCTTCTACTTCATCCTGGCATGATACCAAAAACAATATCATTCCAGTCAAAGGCTGAAATTTCAGCCAGCACGGTTCGAGATTTCGAATTTTTAATTTAACAAAATTAAATTAGACATAAGGTTTAATTCAACAAAATAAAATACAACAAAGTATGATGGCATAAAAAAGAAATGCAAGAAAGCTAATAACAATAAAGGGTTGAAAATCCCTGAAGTTGTACAAAAATTCTAACTCCTGTAGAAACAATAATTCGGAGCAGTCAATATAACATTGCACTTAACAATCTGACTTGCCAACTCTATTACTGCTTCACATTGGTTTGGAGGCAAACATAAATAAAGGATGTCAATGTAACTGATAGGATGGCATCACAAGAAGAGAAAACAAAAGGTTAGATAATTGTTAAATAAGAAAGGAAGACAAAGATGCCTTAGCTTGTAAAACAAGTCTAACTGCCACTTTAGTTATGTAGAATACAACCATACATCAAGTTTCACTCCATGCATAATGTAATGACTCATCAACATCAAAAGAGAGAGAGATGTTTGAATCTACTAAAAGTGGCTCTTCAATATTACATTGCCATTAGGTCATATGATCTTCCAGGTGGCATCAATAACCTAACTATAACATGCCCTTGATATCCCTAAGATTATGTGATGCCCTAGTTAGGCATTGATGGCCTGGTAGTCATGTGTCTCGTGATATCTTTGAAGTCATATGATGGCATCGGACATAATAGCAATTATTCTGGAGGCTCGTTGACACAACGGAAACTTAGAGAAAACACTAGAAATCGTCAAATGGAAAGAAGTCATCTCTAGGTTTAACCAAAGAGGTTGATTCAAAACAAAAGATAATCATCCTAACAACATCTAAACAAAGGTTTAAATAGTCTCAAAATCCTACGAAGCAAAAGACGAAAATAATCCTAATTATTCAGAGCCTCTGAAAAAGCTTTAAACGATATTTTTTTTGGACTGAGATTGGGTCGTTAGGGTTACATCCAGTAACCATTTGTAGATCTCTAAACGAGCTTCAATTTAATAAGTTATATGTCCCGTGGTTCCACCTGAGTCAAAAGTTATGACCTTCCAAAGCTCGGGTCCTCCTACATCACAAAGCCTTCTAGGTTTGGGGCATCGCCACCGTGCCAAGCCGTGTTGCCGAGCATGGCCTGGCCGTGTCAGTTGCTAGGCGAACACGGTTGACCGAATACGGTCGTGTTGGGAAGTACGACCTAGCCGTGTTGGCTGCTAGATGTCTTCGGTTGACCGAACACGACCGTGTCAGAAAACATGGTCAAATCGTGTTCGACTTTGGATTTCTCTTCGTTAGGTGGCCATATGAGATACGACCGTGTCAGGGGACACGGTCAACCCGTGTTTGATGTTGGGCATCTTAATCGATGGTCTGTTGTTGCATCACATGATAACCCGGTTAGGTCTTGGCCACTTGAATTGTTATACACCTTGTAATGGAACTAACCTTCATGTGTCCCGTAATCAACACTTGAAGTCACACTAATTACAAGCTAAAAGGCTCTTGAATGAGTTTAGGATGCATGGAATCACTCCCAAAATGTCTTAATATATCTCATGCCCTAAATATTACAATTATCAGCATACTGTTGCTACTTCTTTGTCTAAACACCACCTTTGCTTGCCAACTCCTGTCAAACCAAGCACAGATATCCTGTAGTCTCTCTTTGCACACTGATGGCCAAGCCTTCCTCACAACCTTCCTTGCTCCTCTGCCCCGCGCTAGCTGAGTTTGTGATTGAATTCCATGTAGTTCAGCATCAAGGAGAGGTAGGATTGATGGTTCACATGAAAACTAGGTTAATGGAGCCTTCTCCATCTCTAACCACTCCTCCAATGGCAGCTGGACCAAAGCCAATTTGCTCTGTTTCATCCATTTCCACTCCCCACAACCAATCTAGAACATGCTAAGGTTGTTTCCTACCTCTATTTCCACATTCTAGTTGCATGGTCATTCCCACCCAGGCATGGTCTTGACCTTTATTAACCATAAGCTCTTAAGATTTAGAAGGGGTCTCATGACCCACTGCTAAGACCGTCATGTTACACCTATCCCACAACCTCCTGTGCATGCCGTCCCAAATTGATACACCAACTCCCCCCCCCCCCCCCCCCCCCCCCTAGTCAGGGATGGATCTAGGCATCTGAGATGAACTAGGTTGAGCTTTGAGTGTGAAAAAAGTGAATTAAGTACCAAATAAAATAAAAAATTAATTCTTTTTTATGTCAAATTATGGGCTATAAAATACTTATGTAATTTTTTTTGAATTGGATTAGAGTCCAAGACAACTCTATCTTGGATCGATCTATGATTTCATGGATATAACCTATATTTTATCTGACATTGGCATTGCACTGTAATGAGTTGAAGATTTTTTTTTCTCAATATACAATACATTGACACATACTCTATTTCACACATATTGAGGTCTATTTATTTTAATATATATGATTAATTTGACTAATTAAATCCTTCTTACTCATTTTTTTATATTCTACTCTGGGTTAAGACAAGTTGATATTTTTTACCTATATTTCATATTTATTAGAAAATCATTGTTGATAAATTTAATTGAGATTGATTGTATAAATGTAACTTAAAATTAATGGGATAATAATATATAATTATCTCAAAAGATTAATTTATTTATATATTAGGATTTCTGAAGAGAAAATTTTCTATTAATATAATAAAAAATATAATTATAAAAAAAGGAAAAAAAATCTTTTTTAGTAACAAAAGTGTTTTGAATTAAAAATAATAATAATTACATAAGATACTTGCAATATGAAAGGATAATAAAAATAATAATATTAAAAATGCTCGGTTAAATTTAAACAATATATCTCTGATTGACGACTTGAGGTAGGGATAATTAATGCAAAATCTTTCTCCTGCATGATTTGACAAGGGTAAATGAATGCAAGATTTTTTCCGTGACACATTTGGTTCGCTGTAGGATTTGAAGTAAATGATTTAACATGCATGATTTTTTTTTGGGCTGGGCTATAGCCCAGGGTGGGCCTAATGTAAATGATTTAACATGCATGATTTTTTTGGGCTGGGCTATAGCCCAGGACGGGCCTAATGTAAATCCGTCTCTGCCCCGAGTAGGCATCTCATCTGTCCTACATGAGTTCTGAACAATCCAATGGGATATGTCCTGTTTCACAAAGAAATTGCTGAAGCTTGCAGCCCCTATCTGACTCCAGCAGATTTTAGCAAAATGGCAATCCCTTGGTGAGTGCAGTTGATTTTCTTCCACCATGTGACACCTAGGACAGTTCCCACTGCCATTCAATCCCCTTACTTTTATTGCATTTGTAAGCAGGCTGTTTTGGTGAATTTTGCACAAGAATAATCTGATCCTTTGTAGGTACTTCCACTCCTCCAAATAGAATTGTTTATGATTGTCCTGGAAGCTATTGTCAGTTGACATTATTGAAAATAATTTTTCTGCTGTTTCCTTTGTTTCGTTTCAATTAAATTTTGATTACACATCTGCTGATAACTTATTAGTAATTTAATGGAAGAAACTTCTTCCTGCATAATTCCTGTATTTTCTTGTGAAATTTATCAAAATAGGAAAGAATAACCATCATCTTTGATTTTACTGGCCCAATCGAAGCTATTAAGAATTAGTCCAATTTGTTTTTTTTTTTCATGATTATAAGAAAATACTGCAAGGAGTTTCTTTCATTTATATGTTGCTCAAAAAAATCTTGTTCTTTGATCTGCTCTATGGCTTTCTTCTCAGATAACTGATTTAAAATCCTATATCATCATTGGTGGTTATATTTGGTTTTCTCTTAATGGCTCTCCCTATGAATTTCTTCCTTTGTATTTTCTCACATTCGGGACTTGTTTAATTGTCCTCAGAATTCTATAGCATCATTATATGTCTCCCTACAAATTTTTTTCCTTTCTATTTTCTTGCATTTGGGACTTGTTTAATTGTCATCATTTTCACATGGACTTGCAAGCTAGTCTGCGGTTTTTGTTATATCAATGAGGTTTGTGATTTATGTTTTGTTCTTGCACATCTAGGAACTACTTTTAGGTTCATGAGGTTAATCTAACTGTTTGCTGTTAATCATGAATGTTCAGCAAAAGACAAGGGATAATGAGAATCAAGTAATAGAACCTCCAAGTGTGAATGCTGAGAAGGGATCTCAAAATGTTCAGCCTGCAAGTCCCGAGGAGCTATCACAAGAGAAAAATCCAATTAGTATTGTAAGCAATTTAGCTGAGAAAGCCATGTCTCTTGCTGGACCTGTAGTGCCCACAAAAGATGATGGGGAAGTGGATCATGACAGGTGGGACTCATTTATATTATTATCATACTTCTAGAAAATAACACATTTGTTTTTTTGTACCTTCTTGTTTCTTTTGTTTGTATTTTTATATCATTCTTCACTCACATGTGTCTTTGTTAAACATGTAAAGATTAGTTGCTGTTTTAGCAGAACTGGGACAAAAGGGTGGATTGTTGAAATTTGTTGGAAAAATTGCTTTGCTTTGGGGTGGTTTACGTGGTGCTATGAGCTTGACTGACAGACTTATCTCATTTTTGCGGATTGCTGAGCGGCCTTTGTTACAGAGGTTAGTTTTGCAGCTGCTCTTAATCAGTCAATAAATTAAGTAGCATGGATTCATTCTGTACAACTACAATTTTTTTCGTTATTCAATTGAACTTGGAATACATTTCAAAGGAAAATGCATTGGATGTGTTTGTTTACCCAGGTAGCTGAACTATGAGCAGTGCCCCCTTTGGGTGGGGTGGATTTTGGGACACCTGTTGGGAAATTTCCAACTTTAGCAACATGTGGGAAAATTTCTAATTATTTGGTGTTTTCCTCTGGTGAAAACCCCACTGGACCCAGCTAAATAATCCAACTATATTTGGTTGCAAGCTGCACTTTGTGAGAGGGAATATGGCACAAAGAACTAGGCCAATAACATTGATTCTTCTTTTTTTTTTTTTACTGTTATGATTTTTTTTTGCCGGTTTCCCTTTCTCCCAGCACTGCTCCCTCAGAATTCAACATGGCCATGGCATTATTAGTGATTTTCTCTTGTTTAATCTTCTAGGGACTGTGTTTTAGTCCCATCTTGTATATCTTTGTATAACTTCAGTAGAAAAAATCCCCATATCCTCATATTACAACAGTTATATTAAGATTTTATTAAATAAATAGAGATTCTGTGAGTAATTAGGAGATAATATAATACTCTTCATAGGCACACTGGTTCAATGAGCCAGAACAGTTCTAATGCACATCAATAAAAAAAATAGAAACGGGAGAGGCATTTTCTTGTGGTGGATAACTAATAAGTTATATTCTGAAGTTAACTGTTTTCTGCTTGTTACTTTAGAAATGTTCATGTTCTTTTTCAGCTTGATGCTCCACTTAGTCTATACAAATATATTTTTTAGGCACTAACATCAGAATGTCTGTTATCTTTAGGATTTTCTTGTTTGGCTGCATGGTTCTTCTACTATGGTCTCCAGTAGTGGTTCCCCTGCTCCCAACACTAGTGCAAAGTTGGACAATGAAGACTTCTAATGTAATTGCTGAATATGCTTGTATTTTGGGCCTCTATGTTTCTAGCATGATCCTTGTTGTACTTTGGGGTAAAAGAATATGAGGATACAACGATCCTCTTGAACACTATGGGCTCGATCTTTCAGCACCCAGGGTAAATGTTTAATTTGTGCATGTACAGTGGAAGTTTTAGTTGCTCCAGTAACATAATTTTAGTAAGATGATTTGGCCTCACATTCTTCTTTGCACCTAATAGGTCTTGCTTCGGCCTCATTTGGTCTCACAAATAAAAAATGAAATGATTAGTGGGTCTTTTATATTTTCGTCCTAGGTTGTTTTACTGATGTTGTTAGTTTCAAAAGTCCATTCTGGTCACCATCATTGTTTTTATCAATGGCCATACTTTTATCACTTGAAGAATGTATTTATTTAGTTTCTATAGTGACATATACCTAAGTAATCTCATAATCTGCTGATTCTCTGTAGGTCTTTGGTTTTATGAAAGGTTTGGTTGGAGGAATGGTCATCGTAATGTCTGTGCATTCCATAGATGGATTACTTGGTTTTGCAAGCCTATCTTGGCCAGCTCCCACTTCATTTTCAGCTAGTCCAGTTGTATTGGTGAAATCATTTATCAATGTATTGCTATTAGGCATTCGTGGAATTTTAACAGCTACTGGTGTTGCTTTAGTAGAGGAATTGCTATTCAGGTCGTGGCTTATTAAAGAAGTTGAAGTTGATCTTGGTTATTACCCTGCCATCATAATATCAGGAATTGCGTTTTCACTAATCCATTGGTATGCTCCCTTTTCCTGCATGCTTTTTGACATCTTTCACATATGTTGTTTTCAATTTTCTATGCATAATTGATTTTTTACTTGTAGTAGTTTTGGAAGCATGAAGCTGCCAATTGCTTTCTGGTAGTAGTTGTCTGTTGTCTTTTTTCATGACTTATCTTTGATAAATGGCGAAAACATATTATCATAGAATTCTTTTGGAGTTGCATCTATTGAATATAAATTTGGATTTTCCTCGCTAGATGATATTATTTCTTATGACTAGTGCTTGGAGTTAGTATGAGTAACAATTGTATGCTAGTGGGAACGCATAGTTTTCTTTCCATAAAGGTTTAGTTTAACTCATGGTCCGGCAAATTCTCTGTATGTTTCCTTGCAAGTTCATCTCCTACATCCATATGATGACCAAAAGACTTAGCACCTTTATTCTTTAGTATCAGTGGATAAGTACCAATTAAATACTGTCAATTGTCAAAGTTGTAAATTTTTTCTATTTAGTACATATACTCATTAGCATACTGTTGTAACATACATTTTAGTCATTTATATAGTATGATGCTTATAATGATTTTCAAATCACAGGTCTCTCCCTTCAGTACCTGGTTTCTTCTTGTTATCTTTAGCGCTTTTTGGAATTAAACAAAGATCTCAGGATAAAATTTATGTACCAATCGGGGTGCGTTCTGGAATAATGTTCACCAATATTACTTTGCAAGCTGGCGGCTTCATCAGATATGAGGTTGGAGCTCCTTCCTGGTTAATCAGTAGCCATCCTCTGCACCCATTTGATGGAATTGTTGGCCTTGGTGTATGTTTCCTATTGGCCATTCTTTTCTTTCCAAAGCAACCTCGGGAAAAGATGCATTGACAGGTATTATAGTGCAGAATGGATGAACATGGTGGTTATATCAAATGCATTTCTCGCTACTAATTGCGCAAATGCTCAAAGTTGAAACTTGATCATATTTCACTCCGATCATATTTCACTCCATTTGTACAAATGAAATGCCTTGTCAGTAGGATAGAAGTGCCATGATGTTTCCATAGGTTATCAGGGCATTGCTTGAAGTATCGTTCAGCTGCTTGTATTATTGCAGGAAGAAGTGGAAGGAGCATCAATTTAAAGCCCTTGCTTATCATATATTTATGGTCTAGTCAGTATTGAGTTTCTTAGGAATCTGGCTATCCTATATTACAGGTTACTCCGAATTTTCTGTTCGTGTCTAGTTCACTGCTTAATTTTTCTCTTCTGAACAGTTTGTGAAATAGTTTTTTTCTTTGTTTTTACCTGCACTACCCAATTGGGATTTGTAAGGTTATGATGTATATGTAGAAAATGAACTGCGAGTGCAAAGCTGGCAGAGAGTATTATTTGTATATGTAGAAAATGAACTGCGAGTGCAAAGCTGGCAGAGAGTATTATTTGTATATGTACTGGCATGCAAGCAAATTTTGGGCATCCAAATTTTGGACAAAGATACAATAGTCGTGAATAATTGTGTTGAATATAAGGAAAATAAATCCTTTGGCTATATGAACGTGTCTTGGCTACAGTAGTTAATGAGCGTTTCATATATAAGCTATGAAAACAGAGTTGATAATGGATAAAAACAACCAATTTGGTAAGACTTGTATGACTTTCTACTCTGGTGGTCACCGCACTGCAAGATGATAAGATGTTCACATATAAGATGGTGTTCTTAAGCTGGTGCAATTGACTTGTTGCTGTATATATGTTCACATGTGACAATGAAAAGGTGCGCCATAATTTTTTTATGGTTTGTTTCTTGCATAACTAGAACTGACATAATCATGGCAGTATAAGCATACAATTATCTTCGTGAACTGTATGTAAAAGTAAAAAAACCTCATGTTCATGAAATATGCATTCTTGTTAAGGTGCCAATTTGTACACGTAGGGAGTCTGGCATATTTTGCATTTGACATTCTATGTTTTGTAATCTAAAGCAGCAGTTAGTGCGTCAAAGTATCATATTGTTGGCCTCAAGTAGGATGAAAAGTCAGCAGTGCGAAGGCCTCACTGCTGGGATCAAGGTATGCCAAACAGCCAAAGATCTCATAAATATAAAGCTTAATCGTCATCAACATGGAGTAGCAAGCATTCTGTACATTTGGGGTGCTGCTCTTCATTGCAGGAAGACTCAAACCAAGCAAAAGTTTCATCATCAAATTCTGAAGATAACCAACCTTGTAAGCCAAAGTAAGTTGCTGGAGGAACACCTCCAGAGCTTATTAATATCACTGCTTGGTATGGGCTTGTTGATCCTTTAACTGCTTTTTCCCGCTTTTATGTTTGGTTGTTTTTCTAGTTATGCCCTGATTCTACTTGTTCACCTCTGCATTGTTTTTCGAATTATGCCCTGATTCTACTTGTTGTTCACCTCTGCAATTTTTTTTTTCATAAAGAAAGAAAAACATTTTCTCTGAAACGTTTAAATGCTCAACATTGAGTAATCAATTATGTCAGGTAATCATTCCTGCATTCAGGGCAAGACCATGCTCATTAATGGCTCAGAGATCTGATGGTGAGTGGCATGCATACTTACCTACAGAATAAACATCTCGTCCCTATGGGGCACATGCGTATCATCGTACATTTACTACTATACAAATATTTCCTCTGTCAAACTTTATTTCCTCCGATGACTGTACTGAACTCATCTAAATCCTTGGTACTCGAACTCCATCAACACAAATGGGTAGCAGTTATAGATAAATAATTTGCAGTATTTTGCATGTATTTTTTTTTTGGTTACTTGCTGATGTAAACATCACGTGCAATTTTAGTTATTTAATTTTCTTTTAGGAATTGGGAAGAAGAGAGTCGATGAAAGGAAGGAAAGAAGAGGTTAATTTGGTGGAACTCGTTTGAGACAGGTAAACTTTCATAATTGACTTAATTTGGTTGGATTGGTCTGATTGATCTGAATAATCAGGGTGGTAGTACTATCAAATGCTGAAGTTGGTCTCATCAATCAAGATCAGCTAGTTTGATCAACATAGTATTCGGCAAAACAACTTAATTTGATCAACCTGAATGACAAGGTTATCCAATATCATCAATCAAGATTATAAGTCTGTCTAATTCGACCAAGAAAAAGAATAAAAACTCTAATAGGATAATCAAATTAATTCAGCCCTGACTCTGCCATGCCATGATCAAATATGATGATGTCTCTCAAAGCGTAACTCCTTCAGGCTACTGTCATCATTAGAAAATCAGATCAAATTAGTTTATATTCATATCATAATTATTGTTTGATTCAGTTAAATGGAAATTGAACTGAATTAACATTTGCTAATCATAGGATGGATGAGAGGTAGAATATGTTAATAGAAAAGTTGTCTGAATATAAATGAATAAATTTCTGCTAGGCTAGAGTTTTTGCTGGCTTATTACTTTTAGCAAAAGTTATTTATCCAAAAGGAAATTAGTAAAATCTAATTAAAATTGAACTGGAGAACCATCCTAGCAAGCGCAACAACAAAAGTATTACATAGTTCCAACATACTGTCATTCTTTGATCTGTTAGGCTGTCAATAAAGTTACGTTCCTATTTGATACTTTACTTAATAAATGACAGTAAATTACTGTGTTCTTCGAGTCACCATTTTGCATTCTACAGACTACATATATAGTTTTATAAGTATGAAAGGCGTTAATCTTAACCCTTTTGTAGGAGTGGTGGTTTGTGAATAATATCTCCAAACATATGATTCTTATATATGCCTGTCGCCTACATTGACCTGGAACAATATAAGAACCAAAGCAGCCATCAATATTTGCCAAAAGTACCATTTTGTTTTTTTGATTTCAGGGTTAAGTTCTTAGAATTTCAATAGTGCCTATAAAAGCAAAAGCAATGATAAAGGCACATAAAATTACCTGGTCATTTGTGATATAATTTTAGTGTGACACTTTCTTCTGTCGGTTTAAACCTCACCTACATGAGAATATGACAGAAAAAGATGAAATTTGGAAAGAAAAATTAGGAAAAAAAAACATGAAAGAAAAGATATAGTGCAAAATTTTAAAAAGTGCTTCTTATTTTCGTTAGTTAATCAGGGTGTTCATATTCAAAAAATATTAAGAAGGCATTCTATATCAAAAAAATTAAAAGAGTCTTTTTTTTCATTAAAAAATATATCTTATTTTAGTTTTGTGTAGTAATTTTAGTCAAAATTATTATGTGTAATAATTTTTATCAAAACTATTGCAACATGGAATTACGTAGCAGTTTTGAATAAATTATTATAATAGTGTTGAAGCAGTTTTGATTAAGTTGAGCAATTTTAATCAAGTTAAGTAGGTTGAAACAAAAATATTTTGATATAACAATACTCTTAAGTGTAGTAGTTTTGATCAAATTGGAGCAATATTGTTTCATTTTAGTTAAAATTGTTAAAATAATATTGGAATAAGGGTAGTTTTGAAATAAAAATAGGATGAGGCATCCCTTGAAAAAGGTACCCTTTTAGCGATAATAAAAATAAGAGCATGCTTGTGATTTTTGGCAAAGATATCTATTTGCAATTTTTTATGAAACCACTTCACAAATTACCTGCTATGTGCAAATGTTTTAATCCATTATACGTATTTAAAAAGCCTAGTTTTTGGATAGGAATTGACTGTAGTCTTTTTTTACCCCTAAAAACTTAGAGATGATCTATAAATTTACTAATATATTTGCTAAAGTATTTAATTATGAAAGTTATCTGTTTTTTAATGTGTGTTACATATATTTACATTAATGTCTATTTAAATATGCTCAATGGAAAACATTGTATATATAAGTATAGATACTTCAAGTTTCTCTGTAACAGTTTAGAATAATCAACCAATTGAATAAGTTCTTAGATCCAAATTTGTTCGTTTACAGTTGTTTGTCATTGATTTGATTTTGAGTTTCGTTACGAAACCAAATATGATTTTCTTTCATTTAACCATTTTCCATCTGATTTTAAAAACACAAATTGATTGGAGGTCATCTTTGTCGTTGTCATGCACCACCATAGGGTTATGTGCCGGTGCACTGAACTATCTGGAGCAGATGGGTCTCATGTTTTCTGACATCTTCCTCCTAAACATCCATTGAAGTCGCTATTGTGCTTGTTTTACGTTTTGGGATAAGAGATAAGTGATAAATATAATTGGAAGTCCTAAAAAAGACGAAGCAGAGGTGGCATTAATTTTGTTGATGCCATTGCCAGCCTCATCTTAAAGCAGAGTAGTTCCCTGGAATCCACATGGCCATGGAGCCTCTTAAATGCTCCCCCTTCAACTCCTGGCTTCATGACAAGACACAACCAAAAAGGCCCAGGGACAGTTGTGAAGGATAGGCTGTCCCTCTTGCCAACCCTCCGTCAAGAATCTATACACCAATAGTTTGAACTCTAGCTGTCAAACCACAATCCAATAGTTTCATTCAAGTTCAGGCAGCAGCTCTCATGGTGAGACTTCTCAACTCTTCTTCATTCCTAATATTTTGATGTTTTAGGCTTCTGTTTTTTTGTTTGTTTGTTTCTAGCAATGGAGTCTTCTAGTGTATCTGGAGAGAGGGAGGAGGAAGAGGAGTGTGGCAGCAGCCAGTCCGGGTGGACCATGTACATTGACACTCCAACTTATCAAGATGATGCTGGGAATGATAGTGACTATAGCAAGGTTGTTGTTGATGACAATGAGGAAGTCGGCATTCACGATGACGACGAGGATGATTCGTTAGCGTCTGATGCATCTTCCACATGGTGTGAGAGGAGGAACGCTGAGAATGACAAGGTTGATGATGAAGATGAGGATGTTCATAATGAAGACGACAATGAGTCTTGTGGTTTGCATCATCCTCGTCCATCAAGAAATGTTGTTCAAAAGGAGAGCAAAGTTAGCAGAAATGTATGATTGATGGCGGTGTAAGGGTAGGAGAAACATGATTTAGTTACTTATGTGAACTTGGTTTTTTGACATGGAGGTATTTTCCACATGCAAGGATTTATATGGAAACCAATAGCAGTGATCAAGTGAAAAGCTTAGCTTCAATTACAGTATAATCGTGCGATAATGTGATTTAGCTTGAAGATCCTTTTTATGCTACTTGTATCCATTGCATATGTTTTTCTCTTGCTTTGAGAACATTATATGATTTAAACACAATCAGAATAAGATAAGATCCTTGAATTGTACTTCGAATGCTAGGGAGACAGACAACAATACCTAGGAAATAATTGTATGATATAAATGATAATACTATGCAGGCATCTTTTGTACAAGTCTATGAAAATGACCTCGTTAAAGTCCTAAGAACTAGGACACGTGTAGTGGCTAATGTTGTGTCGGTAGATGAATGGAAATGATTTTTACCATGTAATAAATCTATGACATGACACATACGAAAGGCTATGTCGAGCAATTTAATGATTTTAGTATTTAAATGGCATTTCAAAAAGAAATTAAATTACAGGAAAAATAAAATTTCACACTCTATTCTCTCAGTCATCGTGATATTTGTAAATATCGACAGTAAAAAAAGGTGAAACCCTAAATGGGAATTTCGTCTTTAACAGCAGTAGGGTCCGTAGAGGTTGTTAAATATTGATCATGTAATTAGTTGACTTCTAATTAATTAGCAGAATTAATTTCCTCGTTTAACAGGAAGGCGATCGGCCGAACGCGAGCGATGTCACGACTTCTTCTTCTTCTCTCTTGAGCTCTCTCAGTTCCGCAGAATCTCACTAGCTCTAGCTCCAGCTCTACTCGCTCTTTCAATCCCCCACCTCTCCGCCTCCCCCTCTCCTCCCCGCCTCCGATCGCCTTTGTAACTCCCTCCCCCTCCGGTCCCTTGTGTCCTCCGCCTCGACTTACGCCGAAGAACGTACTGATAAATCGGGAGCCGGCGATGGAATGCCACCCCCCGCCTTGCGATGTGGGGCGGTAAGCTCTGCTGGTGGAGGAGGAGGTTAGGAGCCCAGTTCAGGTTGTTCTTCGCTCTCCCTTGATCCCGCGTTGAAAGGGAAGCGTGCTCAAGATTCAGCTGGGAAGATCGGTTCTCCCGTTTCTTGTCGATTAATGCGCACTGCGGAAAGTGCTCAAGAAGAGATGGATAGAATATTTAAGTTTTTTTTTCTTTCTAATTTTGCTATATTTATATAGTAGATGATTTAGAATAAATGGATCTAAAATAGATATTAACTGCCCCTTGAATTGGAATAACTGATCAAGTCAAAAAAGGAAGACACATAAAAGCTTAGATTATTTGAATTATCTGTTGGATTACCTTTGTGACTTGAATAGTTCACGAAAAGTTTGGCTCATTTACACCCCTATATTTATATTTATATAGTAGAAACTGACTTGGAAAATGAAATTGATATGGGAGGGATTGGAAAATGAAATTGATATGGGAGGGATAGTTACCCCCACGTGGAGTCAAATTGAGTTGTAAGTGAAGTCATACAAAGTTCAATCTGATCAAGACATGAGTCGAGTCCAGGCTATATGAGTCACATTCAAATTTGATTGGACTGACATCTGATATGGATTCGACACAGAGACGATCATATTATTCAACATCTTATTCTCGACTCTGGGATCAATTCCACTCGATGTCTAACTCTCGACTTCAAGACTAGTACCACTCAATCCCTAACTCCCAACTCTGACACCTCTATCACTCGGAGTCTAACTCCCGAATGAAGGAGACGTGGTTAACGGAGAAGGCGGAGGACGTGGGACTACGTACTCCAATCAAAACATGGCCTCCCTCGTCCCGAACGTAGAGAAACTGGAGTACATGAGCTCCATCTCTTTATTAGGCTAAGGGCATAAAACAGAGCCCACTCTCATGGGTATAAGTAGGTTCATACAATTCCAGCTACTTCCTAATAGTTCATTTCGCCACTTTTTCTTCTCACTTATTTTTCGATCATTGAAACTGATTTGAAAGTCGAAGTGGCTGCTTGGTCAAAGTCAGCCTTAACATCCATTCTAACTCTCTTTAGTAGATCCCTCGTTGGTACATTTCCAACCCAGTGAGTATTGTCTCGAAGACTTCCAAATCATCTCAGAGCCCACTCTCATGAGTACAAGTAGGTTCATACTACTCCTACTTCACTATTTTTTCTTCTCACTTATTTTTCGATCATTGAAACTGATTTGAAAGTCTGCTTGGTCAAAGTCCGTCTTAACCTCCATTCTAACTCTCTTTAGTAGATCCTCGAAGTTGGTACATTTCCAACCCAGTGAGTATTGTCTCGGAGCCTTCCAAATCGTCACCAACCTCCTAAATGATGATTTTCTCATTCGGACCAGATCAGAAATGTTTACAATATCGTAGTTATTGATGAAACTCTAGATCAAATAAACTTACAAAATACATATACTTCCATCGAAATTTAACACTTTACATCATGTAAATAAATTAGGTAACGCTACCTCTGCATCACAACACACAATTGAATAATAGCTTTTCAATTTACAAACCAATTGAATCGATCAAATTAAACAAAAGAAGACATGCATCCACTAACCTTGTTGTGTTGCCACTGTGACAACTGCACTCCCTTCGAGTTCCGAAACAATGTCCTGCATGTTGAAGGAGGCCGTGGAGGCAAACATGAGCAGCGGCTTTGTCTTCGGCACCGCCACCGGCTCTGCCTCGCAGTTCAGAATCTGAAGGACCCTTCTCATGGTAGGCCTCTGAGCGCAGTTCGGATTGGCACAGCTCAACCCCACGAGAAGCAGCCTCAGCATCTCTTTCTCGTCGAACTCCCCCTTCAGCTTCTTGTCTGCAGCCTCGATGAGCTTGTCCTCGGAGTACAGTTTCCAGGCCCAATCCACCAAGTTCACCAGCTTCTGTTCTTTGGCGTTGCTGTCTTTCGCGTCGATGGGCCGCCTCCCGCAGCAGATCTCCAGCAACACGACGCCGTAACTGAAGACGTCGGTTTTGTCGGTAGCTTTCCCGTACTGGAGGTACTCGGGCGCGAGGTAGCCCATCGTCCCTGCAGTGAGAGTCGAAACAGGGCTCTTGTCGTGGTCCATCAACCTCGCGAGGCCGAAGTCTCCGAGCCTGGGATTGAAGTTTGCATCCAGCATTATGTTGCTGGTCTTGATGTCCCTGTGAATCACCTGCTGCTCGCATTCTTGGTGAAGGTAGGTCAGAACCGAGGCGATTCCGGTGGCGGCGTTGTAGCGCTGAGGCCATTTGAGGATCGACATCGGCCCCGATTCGTGCGCGCGATGGAGGAGTTTGTCGAGGCTTCCGTTGGGCATGAACTCGTAGACGAGCAGTAGCTCGTTCTTCTCGACGCACCAGCCTTCGAGTTGAACTAGATTTTTGTGTCTCAAACGGGCGATGATGGATAGCTCGCCCAGGAACTCGGTTTTGCTCTCGTGAGCTCGCTTCGAACGCTTGACTGCAGAAGCAGTCGTGCCCGATCCAGGGAGGGCGGCTTTGTACACCGTCCCGAATGCTCCGTTGCCGAGGATCTTGCTGCTGTGGAATCCTTTGGTGGCGGCGCTCAGCTCCTTGTAGGAGAACTTTCTTGGGCCTGTCAAGAACTCCGACTTGAATTCCTCCTTGTTGGCCTTCATCTGCATCCACTTCCTCACTGAGGCCCAAACAAGGAATGCAAAGACGACGCCAGCGGCGGTAGGCGCGACGACTGCAAGCCCCAAACTGAGGCTTTTCTGAGGGCCATTGTGGGCGTTGGCGATGGAAACCACGCTCCAGGAGCTGGCAGAGGCATTTTGTGGAACAGTTTGCGTGCGGTTGATGGAGGGACTGGAGGCCGAGAAGCTCCAGTCCTGGATCGTGTACGCCTCTGTGCTTCCCTCCGTGGACGCCGAGAAGCCGGCGAACATGCGATCCGCGAAGTGCTTGGAGAGGTCGATCGAGGTGATCAAAATCGGATCTTGAGGCTTGACGGCCGAGTAGCCTAGCCAAACCTTGAGCAAGGTAGCGTTTTGCTGGTACTCGATCCAACTGGTGATCAGCCGCCCGCTCTTGAGGTCGATGCCATGAGGACTCAGATCGACGGCGGCAATGGAGACGGGGGCATCGAGGTCGAGCCCGACGTGGTTAGCGCTGGGATCGCCGAATCCGGCGTCCAATCGAGCGTCGAACTCGACGGCGATGACGGAGCCGTTAAGGTGGTTGGCTTCGGGGGAGGGCGTGAAGAGCCCCAAGTAGGCACCGGCGGCGCCGAGCGTGGCGTTGGAGGGGGAGAGAAAGAAGGTGAGGCCGTCGCCGGCGTCGTCGGGGTTGGATACGAAAAAAGAGAACTTGGTGGCGAAGGAAGAAAGGGGACGGAAGGGGATGGGAAGGGTGCAGATGGCGGCGCCGGCGCTGGTGGAGGGTACGGCGGTGTCCTTGGTGAGGCCGATGGTGCCATTGCGGAGGAAGGCGTCGCCGAGGAGAGTGAGGTTGAGGAAGGAGGAAAAGGAGGCAAAATCGAAGCTCACTGAAGCAGAAGAGCAAGGAGGAGGAAGACACAGCAACAGAGGAGGTGCCATAACTAGGATCAAGAACAAACCAGGGAGATCGAGTGCTGCCATTATTGATACTGAAAAAAGCTGTATTTTTTGCCACAAGATGATAGTCACTACGCTGCAACTTGTAAGATCAATAAAAGATCATCGACATTGGAAAGCAAAAGAGATCAGAAATCGAGGCAGAAGAGTCTGGTGCATTTGGATTTAGGGTTGGAATTTCGTGGAATGATGATTCATTGTACCGTTATAGAACTGGAGGAAAGTGACACTTGAGAAATGGAGAAGAAACTCGAGTGTTTATGAGCAGAGAGTGTACAACGGTCGGGAAATGGATTGGATTCGGTGTCGGTTACACGGGAGTCAGAATTGGAGATCTGCTGGAGACACGACAAGATCTTGCGTTGGATACGCACGAATCTAGAAGTGAATTGTTGTTTTTGAAAATCTATGGGGTAAGCTGAAAAAAATTCAAGGTGATAAACTAAATAACAATTCTAGTTATTTAGTTCTACAATCAAGTAAACTTAAATAATCAGATATTAAATTTATGCTTTTCCAACGCAAAAAATGTCAAACAAATAAGAAATCAGGGGAAATGATGTCATTTTGTCAAGTGGATAACGAACAAAGACATTAATGTCCTAATCGAGAGTGATACACTATTGGAATCAAGTTCATATTGATCAATAAGAGTTGTATACATAAATTAAATAATAATAATAATAATAAACATTGATTGCAAAGTGATTCGCCATTTAAGTTTCATAATTTATCTTGATAATCAATTAAAATCTTCCGTGGGACCAAACCTAGGGATTGAATACGCACATATTTCTCACACCATTTCTCATGGTCAAACTCAGTTTATGTGTCTTGTACTCACCAACGCCACAAAGTTCAGCATATTTAACTATGAGGAGGTTTAATTGTGTTCCATTGCACATCTTCAACATATTTTGCTACAGACAAAACATAATATAAGGACTATTTTGCTATAGACAAAACAAATCCATTGGCAATGAAAATTATAACTGTGAGAAGAATATGGTTACTTTTTATCGTCTCAGTATTTTCCCCACCCATTGTTTCTTTCCAGGATAAGAAGAGTTATTTTCTGGTCGGGTTACTAGAGAAGTTGAAGTTGTAAAATTTGTTTATTTTATGACAAAGATATGTTCCTTGAAGGAACATTAAAGAGGGTGGATTCCATAACTTGTATGTGCGAAGATGCTCTTCATTCACTCCCACATAAAACAGAGCATTTAATAATTCACTAAACAAACAATGGAAAATTAGCTTACTTAGCAAATACAGGAAGTGTAATACGAACTCATAACGCCTTCATCTGAAGGGCGGAGCAGGAGCAAAGGTGGTCTCGTCGACGTGCTGGGAGTGCAAGGTGCTTTTGATCTTGCCAAAGCCATTGGAAAAGATGCCAAACCCAAAGACAGAAACCGATAGCGACGATCACCGCGACCAGCAAGATTATGAAGCAGCAACACCTTGTAGGGAAGCACATCTCAGATCGATGGAAGGAGATGGAAAGAAACAAAAGAAAAATGGGCAAACTGTAAACTGAGATGTGTTCTTTTCGGATAGCCTTGTTTAAACTTTGAAGAAAGAGAAGATGCTACGGCTGTAGATTGTTGGTGGTTTCGGCTTGGCTACACTGAGCATCGGTGGACAACTCAAACCACTTGAAAGGAATAATTTTGACCTATGAATAGGACCAACAAATTAGTTGACCGCACCTCCTAACCTTTTTAAATTGACAACTCTACAGCCGACAAGGGCATAAGAAGAGGGATTTGGGAAGATGAAGATTGGAATTGACTGTGGGGAAGAAAGAGAGATTTGTAAGGAAGAAGTGCTGTCTGCCTGCTTGCAGGAGAATTGTAGAGGAGGTGAGGGAGCTTCAGATAAGGAATTGACAATTGGGATTGAAATTTTCTAGAAGAGAGAACAGAAGCAAAATCGTCTAGAAATGGTAGCTGCAAAATCTTTAAGGGGAAAAAAACAACAAAAATTACATAACGTGATGCACACGAGGCTGCAAAGTGTGTGCTCATCTTACGACAAAGAAGGAATACAGTAGCAATCCCACAGTATATTCAAGTTGACGAAACTTAGCAGACTGTAAAATAAGAACCCATAATGCCTCGTCTTCAAAATTTAAGTGATGAAATATAACAGGCGAGTATTACCAGTGGGGCATGGGACCAAAAATCACCACAACCGATTGACAGAATAAACCAGGTGAAGAAACATGTGCTTCGAAAAAACTTGAGATGCAATTGATATTACTAACGCCCCCGCCCTCGTCCACGACCACGTCCCCGGCCTCTACCACGTCCAAATGATCTCCCTGATTTAAGATCAGATAACAGTAAAGGTAAAGCTTAAATGTGGATCTGATAACAATTGATGGTGGTGATCAAAGTTAAAATGTACCTGCAGTTGGCTTTTTAGGTTTGACCCGAGGTGCTTCCTCAACCAGCAAAGTCTCAAGGTTCAAGCTGTCAGGTAGGATATAGTATCTAATGTTATTACCTCTCACACTTAAGTGATCGTAGCTAACTGGATTTTTCCCTTTCACTGTGAGTTTCACAGTCTTCAAGTGTGTATTCATACTAACATCCACCCCTACAAGACAGACAACATATCCTAAGCTGGCTACCAAAACGAATCAATATTTGAAGACAGCTAGCAACCAATCTAATAAGAATTTGCATCTACCAATTGTCAAACAATATGATCATGCAATATTAATAAATGTCATAGTTCATAGCTCTATGCCCCTTTAAGAAAAGAATGTACACACAGTGTAAACTACTCTTAGGATAACAAGGAAGAATGCAGTAAACTACAACACCTGCAAAGATAACTAAATAGAAGCGTTAGATAAGATGTGGAAGTGGATTGACACAAGGCATGAAAAAAAAAGTGTTTTGGCATGTAGGATTTGTTTCTCAATAGTTTATTGAAAAACAACAAAATTGTGAGATTTAGAGACATTTTACTAAGAAAAACTGCCATCCATTTGAAACATGCTTTTTGCTATTACCAGCCAAGCCTTTATGGAAGCCTCAAAAGTGAATCTCCACCACAACCAAACAATGCATTCATTCAGAAAGCTTAGTTAACTCTGTAGCAGTTAATTTTGAGACACTAGGTCTGTTTACTTGAGTGGAAAGAAAAGAGGAGGAGAGAGAGGATTACAAATTTGCATATCATTTGGTACATCTTTTGTATCACTTTCCCTCCTTCCCCACATATTTTCCATCCAAGTAAACAGATCCTAAGTTACAAACAAAATATGGCATATGTGAAGTCTCACAACCAAACTCTGCAATCATTCAGCAAGCTTAATAACCACTGTAGCTTTTAATTTTGGAAAATATGTTAAGAAACAAATGTAAGTTATCAAACAAAAATTCATATCCTAATGTTGTTTGAAACTACAATGATCTATAACCTAGAAGACCATCTAAGCATTGTGCTAACAAAGTTAACAAAATATTGGTTCCTCCAATTGCATCCCCAATATTGCCATTAATGTAGTTTCATAAATGATGATGAATGCAGCAAAATGAGCACATCCAGTGTGGCATGACCATCAACAGGTGTAGCTCATGCTTTTCATTAGTCATTCAAAATTATAAGGGGAATAATGAATAATGTTGTGTGTCTAAAGCAGCACATTGATTGTTTATGCTTCATTAATCGCAGACAATATCTGGAGTTCAATGCAGAATGATAGTAGAGGCGTGTTTTTGATCTGCTTCATGGCCACAATCTAGGTCACAAAACTGCATTTCCTTCCTCCAACTTCTCCCTTCTACAGTTTAACTCATCTTTTTATTGTTACCTAGCTACTAAATAGACAATAAATGATCTTCCATTTGGTTGAGTTTGGCTTATTTGAACCAGCTGTGATCACTTGCAATGACCACTAAACAATGCATATTAACCAAAGAACTCTATCTACATAAAAGAAAACTTCCATGTTAATGAACTACAGAATACACAGAACATGCTTCGCGTCTGTCTTTAAGCAGGACTGATTTTATCAAGTCAATATTAACTAGGACAAAGGTTTAAGGTATTGTTCTGTTCCCATGCATCAGTTCCCAGATGGAATAATTCTAGGTCATTGTTGTGCCAACATATGCTACTAGTGGCAATCGTAAAGAAGATGAGGAGGAAAGACACCTAGATCTGTATGCTCTAGGATGGATTAGGAAGGAAAATTGTATGAGCCGACTATGATTGAGTATTTAAAATCTTATAAAATGAATACAATGCTGAAGCATGAGATCCAACTTCAATACATAAACAACAGAAGGTAACGGCTTACTCTCGATCAATATATAGTCTTACCACAATCGCCTAAAATTCTGAAATATCAAATGTTTTCTGGTGAAATAAACTGGTGCTCAAAGCACTTTTGTAGATCTAAACAATGAAATGAAGAATAAAAAATGGAGGCTCTGTCCTACGAGCACGAAGAGGGCAAGTTTATAGCGTCAATCAAATTACACCCAGACTTATAGTAATGGAACAAGAAGAAACCATAAGATTAGCAACATCCCATTTTCAATAGAGAAAAAAATGACCACATCGAAAGCGTGAATAACAATCTTAATGACAAAATTCAAACTTTGAGTTAGTTCTTCCAATCCGACTTACAGACCTGGAATCCAACTTATAAATTCGCTAACCCGAAAAATTAAGAAAAAAAGGTAGAAGCATATGAGGAAATGCATCTTGAACTCTAAGCCCAAAGATCCATATGCACGTCGGGTTTCACCAAAACCCTAGTTCACACAAGAATGGGGCTAGGCGGAGTACCTATGATGGTACCGTGGACGACGGTGCCATTCTTGAGCTCGATGGAGACAGTTTCGTTGGTTAGCTTCATTAAAAACCTAGCAGACGAAATTTCCGGGAGCAAAGAAACAAAAAAGATGAGTAAAAGAAGAGGAAAACGGAGAGCGAGAGAGACGGAGAGGTGGACGAGAACAGTCACCTGACGAGCTTCATCTTGGAGCAGGAAGAGCGAAAGAAGCGGCGACGACGGCTCTAGGGCTCCAAAGAAATGAGAGGGCGGAGACCCAGCAAGCGGGCGCTCAAACCCTTTCTTTAAACGGGGAGGGGAAGAGAGAACAGTCACGCCTGAACACGGGCCGGATTGAAGTGAGCTTTAAGAAAATCCGACCCGATCCGTTTTCTTTCGGTAATACTTGAATCCGAATCCGACCCGTGCTTTTTATTATTTTAAAAGCATTAAGCTTTTGAGATTGAACGTGGAAAAGAAAATTGCATAATTTTTTAGGAAGAATAACGATACTGCTCCTATATTTGTCTCAATATTACTTTCAACATAAGTTCCATTGATACAGAGATAGCGATTCACAAATATACATTTAGTTTGAGAGAATTAAGGAGTTCGTTAAGTATTCGACTTCTTATTGTGTTCTTAAATCCGAGAAGGTATCATGGGAATAGTGTTCTGAAGATAAGCAGCTGCTGCACCAACTCCACTTCCTAACTTGACTGAGTATCCTACATCTCTGAGTACCATCTCCACACCACTCAGACAACCCAGCAATTGAATCTGCAAAACTCAAAAATGTTAGTTAGGTCTGTTAATTTGTCCCAAAAATCTTAAACTCTCACATTTAGAAGTAAAGTGATCGATAGAAGGAAATCGATACATCGTTAAGGTTGCCCAAATGCCCTATCCTGAACACTTTGCCTGCTACTTTGTTGAGGCCCAGTCCTAAGCTTAAATTGTATCTCTCCCAAGCTCTCTTCACGATATCCGAACTGTTAATGTAAGAGGGAACTACCACAGCAGTTACAGTATCACTGAACCACTCTTCCTTCTGTGTGCAGTTCTTCAAGCCCCAAGCCTCAACAGCAAGTCTGTCAATTTTTTGATACATCATTAACCCCAAAGGAAGATGAACAATAATCTGTAGACAGCTATTATTTGCTTACCTTGTTGCTTTTCCGAGCCGGTTGTGCCGGGCTATCACATTGTCAAGACCTTCCTCAAATACGAGATCAAGAGCGGCTCTAAGTCCATAGAGCAGTTGGATGGAAGGTGTGTAGGGCCAATAAGTTCCCAGTTTGTAGAACTTTAAGTAGTCATTCCAGTCAAAGAAAACTCTAAGAGACTTAGCAGTCTTGGCGGCTTCGAGAGCTTTAGGACTGGCACACAGAATTCCCATCCCAGTAGGCATTGAAAGAGCCTTCTGTGATCCAGTCAAAGCGACATCGATTCCCCACTCATCCATGCGGAAGTCGAGAGCGCATATCGATGAGACTCCATCAACAAGGAGCAGTGCAGGATGCCTGTACTCATCTGTAGATCCAAGCCATTGAGGGAAATATATCTATCAGAAACATAAACTGTAGAATTGAAAGCCTGAAGAACTGAAATTTCAAATCTAGTGTATCAAGATAATATCGGACGATATGCTGCATTTCTATTTGCATTTTTTTTTTTCATTCTGATTACTAGATTGTTTGACATACCAAGCAATTTCCTTACGAATGCCAAATTGTTGGTAACGCCGGTTGCTGTCTCATTGTGAACGATGCACACAGCCTTGATTGAGTGAGACCAATCAGTTTGCAGTTTAGAAGCCAATAGGTCAAGATTGGCACCTTGTCCCCAATCACTCTCAATAACATCGACATCGAAATTAAGACGCTTTTGTTGATCAATCCAGAGAAGACTAAATTGTCCAATGAGAAAAGTCACAATCTTATCACCAGGTGATAAAGTATTTGTAAGTGCACTCTCCCAAGCCCCAGTACCTGATACAAAGGTCCTCATTAGAAGAAACAAATGGCAAGTTTGAACAATCAAGGCTCAAGTTATAATTATAAATATCTTAAGATTATTTGACATAGTTCTGTGTGGCCATCAAGGTTAGCATGATCCCACAATGAAATTTTGTCATTGGCAAAACTGCCTACTTAGTAGAACAAAAGTCACAAACCTACCAGATGGCTAGTTATAGTTAGTAAAAAGGAAAACAAATCATGTAATAAATCAAATATGTCTAAATGGAGATCAAAGCATACCTGTTGTTGGGATAATGAATGGTGTTCCAGTAGTCGTCTTGAAGATCTTCTTAACATCCTCGAGAAGAGTCTTTGTCAATGCAGGCACTGCAGGTGAGCGATAATCCTCATTATTCCTGTTCATTGCCCGTATGACTGGCTCAGGAATATTAACTGGTCCTGGAACAAAGAGATGGTTCCTCCCAGGTCCATAGACGAAGTCCATTTTCTTTCCAGTGAATTTCTTTCAATCGAAGGATGACTATGCCCAGATTACTGCTATCAGCACACATGAAAGTCCACAAAAGGGATGATAAGTGTCTCATTTCTTAGCTCCAGTTAGTATATGCAGTCTTAGTTGCGCAAGTAAAGATCAAAAGAATATTAGAGTTTAAAAAATACTTCAATAATTAGAGCTGGACTTCAAAAAAAAAAAATCCTTTGCTTATATTTTTGCCAGCAAGCTTATTTTCTTCAGGAAAAAGTATTCAAACTATATCTAAATGATAATTGTGTAATTTATCAAATAAGAATCACAACTTAAAATGAACTAATCATTCTCTAGAATAAAGGACAACTTTCCAAGTAAAAACCTATTTGTTCATTTTTTTCATTTTAAGAATGTAAACCTTCGTTAAGAAAACAAAGCTATCTTTCAATATGGAGAAAGATGATTTCAGAGGAATTGAGAATTTAAAACATCTTTTTTATAAACATAAAAATCCTACATCCTGCACAAGTTTGTTAATATGATTCTTATATGTTCTACATATTGATTCTGAATAACAGTTCCAAGTATCGCAAGTATTTTGGTTTTTGCATGTACTGCAACTATTACCTTTTCACGGTTTAGGGGACATCACAACATGGGTTTTCATATTCCTTGGCACATAGCCTGGTCTGAAAGACGGTATTTGAATGATTTATGACCTTAGACAAGTGATATCTCTCATCACCAACTAATTCCAAAAGTTTTTCATAGTTACACTATAAAAAATCTTGGCGAAGGAAAAGGATTGAATCAAGAAAAGCTTGTAACAATACTTGACAGTTTGAAGAAGAGAGAATTAATGCTGTGTTGCGTACCTTGGAACTACTTCTTCCAGTCGCGGAGAGGAGAAGGTGAGGCGAGGCGAGAGCAGAGGCTCAGTTTGTATAGTGACGGAGGGACGCCAACGCACAGCGGTGTCAGCTGGGCCACGCGCGGTGGATAAGAGGAATCCTGAGGCCTACAACAAGTGTGTTCCTGGGAAGAGAAGATAAAGAGGAGAGTTTTAATTTGTAAAAACTGTGGCGTTGCTCGTTTGAGGAATGCTGACCACAGCTTCCTTGTACCTATGGCCTTCCTGATTAGCGTGACTGGAAAAAAGACTTCCCTGCAATGGGACAAAAGTTCTGACCTGATACAATACACTGGAACAAACGAACCCATGACTGATTAAGCATTACCAAATTTGCAGCTAGATTATTAATTCAATCCTGGACAATGACTTATCCAGGAAAAGTAGGAACAATTGATAATAGTTTAATCTCTTATATGCGGCCAAGAAAAATAGTCATGCATGGCAACGTTATCCGCCATCATCGCAATTTCCTCAAAGCAACCACAATCAAGGTTTTAGGAGAACAAAACTCCAGAAAATTGTAGGGAGAATCTCCCGCTAACTAAAATTATTGGGACTGCAAGGAATGGCTTGCAAGAGAAAGGCAGCATGTGGCTAGGCACTTTAAGCGCCACCGGAGCCGTACTTCTTTCCGAAAACAATCAGCTGCAGCTTGTCATAGCCAGCAAGAACACCAGCACCAGCGACAGCGCGAAGGATGTTGGCACCGGCACCCTTGAACAGGGACTTGGCTCCCTCGTTCTTCAGTATTTGAGAGAAGGCGTCCAAAGAGCTCTTGTACTTGACAGCTTCACCGGAGGTCATCATCATTCTTCTTCGGACAGTGTCGATGGGATAAGAAGCAAGGCCAGCACCATTGGTGATCAGCCAACCAAGGGCAAAACTTGCAAAGAAACTATCCTGCAGGCATTATGATACAGTGTAAGATTACAGCCAGTAGAAGAAAATGGCATAAATCATATGGTTTCAGGCTCTCACTTGGGGAACAAAATAAACACCTCTAAGTGTTATACATAGGAGAGAGACTGGTTTGAATCACATCCAATTTCAGAGCAAAATAGCAGTAGATTAATCTGGATAAAATCTAGGATAGTATTGACCAAATTGTATGAAAATTCAAATATTACCTGCAGCTTTCCCGTAAGAACCACTGGCTTCAAAGAGTCATACATTCCAAAGTAAAGACCACGGTAGACAATAATCCCCACGCATGAAATATTGAATCCTCTGTAGAGTCCAGCAATGCCGTCTGATTGCAAGGTCTTTCTGTAAACATCAACCAGACCATTGAATTGCCTCTCTCCGCCTTTCTTTGCAGCCTTGGAATCATTTGCTAAACGTGTACGGGCATAGTCCAAAGAGTACACAAAGAACAAGGAACAGGCACCGGCTGCACCACCAGAAGCAAGATTGCCACCAAACCATTTCCAGTAGCCATCTCTATCTTTCTTAAAATTGAACATCCTCTTGAAGTAGTCTTTGAAGGCAAAGTTCAAAGCCTGCCAAGCATTATATTCTTTGGTAAGAAGCAGTAAAATTCTAAAAAAAAAGGTGAGAAATAGAGAGAAAAATCTCAAGAATATCAGAAGACATAAGAAATCAAATTCCAAACATCATCATGCTCACTGTTGTATAGTATTTGGTAATAAACTGTCATAATTTTAAGTTGAAGTAAAAATGGATGAACGGACAATATGGCTGCGGACACTATGGCTGACTTTCCAATTATCGTGTTGCAATAATTCCTTGTAATAAAGCCATGAAATCGAGCAGATAAAAGAAATTATCAATTTCCCATAGAAACAACAGTTTGTTAGTTCAATCTCTATGATGCTGAAAATTTTTCTAATAGTTTAAAATTATGTGAAGGTAAACCACCATAAATGATGATATCCACATTTCCTTGAATCTTTGGTATCAAACATAAATTTGTCAATAGCCAATGCTTTGTTAGTCTTTATATCTATGAAAAGCAAAAATGAGTATCTAAATGCTTAAAGAACCAACCTGCTAAACAGACAGATTCAAAGATGTGCTGAATAAAATTTAGTAAACTAATGCATTTATATGCAGCATAAGCACATAATTTACCTGAGTGGGAAAGTAACGAATGACATTGGCAGTGTTTCCTCTCCATAGCGATAAAATACCTTCATCTTTAATTGTACGGCCAAAGCAATCTGTAATTCCCTTATAAGGTTCAGAGAGACGACCAGCCTTGATCATCTCATCTTGGTTCTGGATCAGCAGTTTCACACGTTCAATAGGCGCTGCAGCAGATTTGGAAACTGCAGCAGAAACTCCCCCCATAAGGAAATCAATTGCAAAGCCTGCAAACCCTTTTTCCGAAGGAGCATGAGCAAACACAGGTGAGACAGATGTGAAGGCAGCTGACTGGTTGCTGCTAGTGTACGCATGTATCCATGGTTTCTGAAATCCTCCATAAATGTGGTTTGCTGTCATGAACCGTCTTTCATATAAATTAGGGTTATACAAGCTGCGGTTGCGGGCCTGTGCATCTTGAGAAATCCTGGGTCTAAAATGGAGCGGTCCTGCAGCTTTCTGAATAACAGTCGGTTGATTAACCTGATCTGCCATGTCTTGCTAGTTAATGGCCTACATAGATCCACTATCAAAGTCAGCAGATAATTTTCAAGGCTCCAACCGAAATCCCACTTATTTGCACAAATTAAAGTAAGTTACAACCAAAAATGGAACAATCAACATATTCAATATTCCTAACAAAACAACAGCAAGCTACAATGGGTATACAATCATGAACAACAAGATGAAATATGATATTTCAGTACTTAGACCCATAGACACATGGAAGTTCAATATGCACCTGAAGTGGCAACAATGATAGATAGATAGAATAAGCCTCAGGTAATGGAAATGTGGTATGGATATGGGATTAATAACTCAGCTACTTCCCATTTACTATGACCATAGTTTTGGTTGATGTGTTTTACAAAGCAATATGACATCAGATATCACTGCCAATATACTGATTTCATCACTTACTAATACAATATATTTTCCGCACATGTTAGCATACTGAAACTGATTTACAATGCTAATCAGTTAACTTGTGTATACCTAGACTAGATGAAATGTTACAATCATCAAATAAGTGTTGTGCCCAGATACTCTTTAGTAAACAATATAGTGGTTATAGCAAATAGCTTGTTAGCTGTTCAGCCTGTCAAAAGCATACTAGTCAACATTGCAAAAGGGTTTCATTTGGATTGCTTCAATTTACAAGGAAAACTCAAATGAAGCTGAACATGGCTACAAAAACAGAAACAATATGCAAATCTAAAAAAGGAAGACAATCAACATAAGGCTCTTTCTGGTGCAGGCTGTGGTGAGGAAACATGCACCGATTCATCCCCACAAGAAAAGCAAATCATTTCCCAAGTTTCAATATTCAATTGCGTTTTTAACAATATATCGCTCCCTATCATATAGCAAAACCGAATCAATGCAATCGCTTGGCCTATGTAATATATCCCCGACGTGCAACATCATCGGATGCGCCACGTCTTCAGCAGAAGAAAAACCTCGCGTAGCTGAACCAATAACCATTATAACCCCGAAAAACATTACTGGATCAACTGGCAGGCACAAACATTCAGAGATATTACACAACACTACACGGTTAAACATCGCGGATCAGTAAGATCAAGAGGCTTATAAATAAACGGGCAATAATCAGGTTGATTTGCTACAGATCCAACCCTACTACTGCGAATTACGCATCGATCTATAAAAAAATAACAGAATAGGTTCCAGGATACCTCATTGGAAGTGATACACAACAAGAAAACCTTAAAAAGGCAGACAATAAAAAGGGAAGACGAAAAAATCAACAAACTCAGATCGACCAAACGAGCGATACGGAAATAGAGGCCGAGATACACCGAAATTGAGACAAAAAACAAAGATCAAATTTTACCCTTTAGAAGCGCCGGCTCCGTTCGCCTCTTTTTCTCCGAGAAAAAGAAGCCGCTTTTCTCTTGGCAACAAGCGTGGACGAACAAGCCGTGATGATCACTGCGTCTATTTAACGCGAAGTGCGCTTGATCGCTTCAATCGCTGCACGTGCACGCCCGCACGAAAAAGGTATGCGGTACGATATACAGACGGTGGATGTTGTAGTCTTTCAGGAAATGCCATGCGGATAGGTCTTGTTTTTTAGGAAAAAAATAAAAGACGTCTTTTATTTTTATTACTGTGGGAAAATATATTTATTTAAAAAAATATCAAACAAATATCTTATCTTATTTTTTTTAAAAACCTTATTTCCAATATTATTAACCATTTTAGTAAATTTATTAATTCGATTTGAATAAAATTGCTACAGTATTGAAAATCACACTAGACAAATTTTATAATAAAATATGATAAAGTGGTTTGTTTTAATGTTTTATTTAAATACAATGTCTTTTTGATAATAAAAATAAATGGTTCTTTTAAATTTTGCTAAAAAGAAAAATTATGGTGAGTAATACTTTGTTGTCCCTTTGGGTTTACCCACATGAAGTATCCACCTTCCAATTGGAATCATCCATAATAAACAGGCGGGTGAATTTTTAAAATTATCAATAGATTAGTGGCTATACTTTTTTTATTAGTAAGTCTCAACTAAATTTAAAAATATTTAAATGCCCTCTAAATGTATCTAATTGGTGAAATAATAAAAAAAGGGGATCCCAAAAAATTAATTTCCAAAATAATCTCAGCAATTTTGATTGGAATTACAATTTAAAAAATAAATATTTTTGAAACCAACTTTTATAAGTTTCCATATTGTATTAATGATGGCAATCTCTTACCAAATAAAAGTATGGGGGGAAATGATTAAAAAATATGTTTGATTATTTAAAAATTTGTATGAATTGAAAAGGATTAAAAATAAGAAATCAAATATGGTTAGACTTCATTTATATAAATTTAAAAGAGTACTTCTTTGTCTGTTAGGCTGAGTCTTCTGTAAGACATTGGACCCAGTAAACTTGATTATGATTTA
>NC_133872.1:1656165-1781165 GCF_044706935.1 Curcuma longa | reverse complement strand
ATACTTAGGAAAAGAAAAGGTAAAGTAAAAAAAAGCTCCTTTTTTTTTATCAAACTGGCAATTGCTTTTAAAACTTTTTTTAGTATTAATTAAAATTATTTTAATATTAGTTAAAATTATCCCGACACCCGTGCTCAAACTTTATTCTCTAACTTCATTAAAATTATTCTAATATTCTTATAATAAATTATAATAGTTTTAATTAAATTAGAAATTATTTATTTTATGTTATAATAATTTTAGCTAAACCTACTATATGAAAAGAATAATTTAGGAATAAAATTAGATTGCGGCGTCGTTTTAAAATATTTTCCATGATAAAAAAAACCTAATAATTTTTTCCACGAAAATTTCTCGCATTGAAAAAAAAACCCTCTTTGGTCCGATCGCCTGACTCTTCTTTTCTCGTGCGAACGGCCGACGTCCCTCTCTCGCGCAGAGTCGACCCAGCGCTCTTCGTCTCGACCTCGGTGCGAAGCCTTCCCTGCTTCGTCGTTCGCCGGAAATCATCAGCATCGCCTTTTGCTGCCCTTCTGCAAGCGCCGCCGCCTCCTCGTTCGGGTGTTCTGAGCAGCAGCTCCTCTACCCTTCTGCTTCCATATGCTCCAGCAGTGGCTCCGACCCCTTTTTCTTCCATATGATACAGCATCCGTTTTCGCTACCCACGATTGCATAGAAACAACAACACCTTGTCCCACAGTCCCTAACCTTGACGCAGCTCACTGTTGTTGACGACCCCCACACTTAGCTTTGTCGTTGGACATTAACGAAGTCGCTATATCTCATTGTCTAATCCCTTGAAGTTCGAATTCACTTAAAATTTTCCTCCAATCTCCTGAGAGGCATCTATTTAACACAAGAAGGCAAATCAATTTCACTAATCGATGAATTTCCCAATTTTTGCATTTGCAATTCTTGATTGATTTTGTCTCATGAAGTTGTTTCTCACTGGCATCAGGTTTAAAACAACCATTCAAGCATAGGCGCATAATTTTGCCGATTTTGATATGGATCTGACTTCATTCAAATTGGATGTTGATGAACTTTTGGACGAGTTTACTGATGTAGATTTCTTTTTGATTGTGTTCAGTTTGTTGTTGATATTTTTCAAGCTGAAGCTTACAGTATAATCTACTGAACTGGCAGGGTAACTATACCACATTGGCTGACATGAAGAGATTGTGGATGTCCAAGACATTTTCTTACATATTTGAAGCAAAACCTAGTTCCAAAGAGGGCTTATTTATGCAATCTCTATACTCCTATTCAATCAGTATGTATTAACTTCTTCATTCGCTCCCTATCTATTAGATGTTTCTTTGTATTGTGTTGAGATAATACAAATAACTGTTTTATGCAGAGCATATGGTTTCAGTAGGTGCGCTTTCAAGGAGATTGGGTGGGCTTTACTGCCTTTACTGCTTGTATGAGATTCAACCATATTATCCATCTTTCAAAATTTATCTCTCTCTGGGTAAGAAATGTAAATTCATGCATATGATTATTAATTTCGTGCTCTTATAATCTCATCTACTGTAGGTGAGTTAAAGAGTCTCAAAATGCTTGTTGTTGATGCCAAAACTATGGGGATTGGTGTTGTTCCTGCACTGGTGAAGAGAATGCTAGATAAGGACGCATTTTTATTTGGTTCAGTTGATAATGTTGTCGGGTACCAAATTGTTGATGAAGCAATTAAGGTTGAGAACAAGTGTCTTCAAATAGCATATGAAAGGTAGTGTTTCGTACCTTGGGTAAATTCTCACCTTGTTCATGTTTATGATATCTTTGTAGGTGCTCATCTTCAGGTTTATCTTCGGTAGATTTTCAGTTTGTAGTGCACCCCCACTGCTGTGCCTTAGTGGTCCTATGAGTTTGTTGTCATGTATAAGGAACTATAAGGGACATTGAAAAAATAAAAAGAGCCCTAGCCGCTTACAGGTTAGTGGAATGAGAGGTCTGCAAGGAAGACATTTGAGTCAGGCAACATACTATATTATGTAGTAAATTTACCCAATCCTTTTAGTTAAACCGAAATTGTACATGGTTTCATGTAGCTATTGTTAGCTGTTGAACATCATGTGGGCTTAGCAATTGAGGATTTACAATGTCAGAAAATTACATTTTTCCAAAGATCCTATGTATTGATGTCAGGCCAATGTTTATTTTCCAACCTCCATTGGCTGGAATTGCAGTTCACTTTTTTTTCATGGAATTTGTGTTTTGTGTCTTCCCATTTCTTTGCAGACATATTGTACTGAGCCACTGATTTCTGTCCATGTCTATGGTTTTGGAGAGTCACTTATTCTCCATGCTGTTCAGCATGTTTCTTATATTGCTGGCTGTGTGAGAGAATGCAAATATAGTGCATTTTTATACTAAAGGACATCTCATATTTACTGATTTGTTGCTACATTTCATGTTGCAGATTAATGGAAAATACGGAGATTGACCACTATCTGCAAATGGACCTTGTAAGTACTTCAAGTATGATAATATCAGTGAGTTAATGTGTTCAGGTTATTTGGATATTGCACTTGTTATTGGTAGAAACTTTTCATACATTGGAAATCCTGTGAAGCGACAAAGTTAAGATTAAGAAAGTAGAGTCCATTTACACTCTTAGTACTCTTTTAATTCCTCATTTGTGGCGTTAGTTCAGAATAGTAGGTAGGCAGTTCGGTAGATGCTTCTTGAGACTAAAAGCTGTTTATCCAATAGCATTAGAAGTTATGTTAATAACCATTGGGTTTCTCCTATGCTTTTTATCAGGGGTAGTCAAGAGTATAGGAAACTCTAATTGCTTTTAGTTATCTCATAATTGCCCATTAAAATGTGCTATGTCTGTGGTTATTGTCGGCACAAAGTAAATATTGTTTCTATATTTCCTTCTCATGCCATGTTGTACTCGACCCATTTTGCATGGTCTTTGATGCCTCTGGTTTTGTATTAGTACTGATGATTGATTGTCATTCATGAATGATTAGATATGGTATGCCGATAGCTAATTTTGACTTCAATTCTTGAAAATATGGTCCTTGCTTTTGCAGTAGGTTTGTCAAAAGATGTCAAAGAAAGCAAGTTGAGAGATGTCGTAGGCTATTTTTCAGTGTGATGAAAATGTTAAGTGTAGTTTTCCTCGAGTTAGCATTCTTCTTCTCATCTCTGACCAATTTTGGTTCTTTTGAACTTGTTGTTTTTGCACTTTCATCCATTGATAGTTGTTTGATGGTGTGGAAGTGTTAGTTGATGCATTTGGTGATGAAGGAAGGAGAAATTTATAATAGTAAAACTTGAAGACCCTGGAGTAATCCAAAATTCTTTACATCTTTAGATAAGTTGCTGGATCAGACAGATGAGATGAGCAAGTGGGTACCTTCCTTCTACTCCTCTACTATGTAAGGATTGAGCGGTGGCAATAGCTATTACTTCCTTCCACTCTTTGACCAACTCCACACCATTAATTGGGAGGAGCCTCATTCACAAAGCCCTGATTTTCACATACATTTTAGTATTATTGTGGGTATATCTAGATGCCATCAAATAATACCTTGATGCTGATCCAGGAAAGGGAAGAGGAGAAGAGAGATGGAAGAATGGGAGGAGGAGAGGAGGAATCGAAGTGCCTTGCTTAAACTCAAATCTTCCAAGTTTACTAATTTCATTCCAATACCAAGCCCATCAGCTAGGATCAGGAGAATAAACACGTATAACAAGTGGCTTGTGGCATAATTAAATAAAAAATTCACCTTGTAGGGTGCACTTAAGTTGTGGAGCTTCATGCTATAGTTACTTCCATTTCTAATTTCTTAGATGATGAAAATCCTTTTCCTTTTGGATTCACAATTGCTATTTCATGGCATTGAAGTACATAAAGGGACGACCTCCTGTGGTGCTTATATGTAGGATCTAAATGTTTCTTTCTTTTTCTTTCTGATTGCTAATTCATTGAAGCAAAGTGTATCCGAAAGGGAGAAACCATTTTAGAAATTTTCAGCATTAGTTTGTCTTCTTTATTCTGATATTCCTAGATGTTCTTTATTCTTCATGGAACAGATAACCATAAATAAGTTAATGTTTTGTCTTATTAGAAGGCCTTTCATTTGTGCGAAACAACAATTCATTCTTAACATTGGTTGGCAGGGAAGAGAATTGGAATTTGACACGCTAAAGAAGATGTCAGAAGAAAATGCTGAAGCTACGGAATTGGCCTTATCAGGTTATCTTATTCAAGATTTTTTATGTCTTTTCTCCATCATTAATCATGAGAAGCATCACCCTATGGACTTTGAATTATCGATATACTAGTTTATCACTTCGATCCTGTCTTCCTACTCTTGTAATATCAAGTGAGAGCGACTTGTTTTTTTGGCAAGTGCCACTAGGCTAACTAGAAATTTGGGATTGCTAAACGCAAGCTGACATTTAATTTTCTGGCATCGCCAATTTGTTATGGCTCTAAAATAATTGTAGAATATGAACCTTGTGGTAGATATGTTATCTAATCGCAGAAGAATATCTTATTATGTTCTTTGAAATTATCAACGGGAATTGCAAGTTTGATAAATGATGAAGTTTCCATTACCATTGCAGAAACGATATATTTACTCTCTTTCTGTTCCGAATTCTGATGGTGATTATTTTTTTCTTCCAATGGAAGCAGCTTACGACTTGGCCACTGGAGACGATGTGAAGCACATCGCGGACGACAAGAAGTTAATAGGGGGCAAGCTCGATGACATTGTGAAACAGTGGGACGCAGAAAAGGAGGCATTTTGTGAGCAGACTGGCATCAGTCTCTGCAACGAGTCAGTGGTGACTGATGACTTCGCCGAGATAGAACACCTCCTGAACGAGTAATGGCATTGATACCAGCTCTGGCACATTCTTCACACATACGTTGTGAAGTGTCGATGCTCACTGAAACAATGTCTCATGCTGCTGCAAGAGCGGTCGTGGATCTGTGCATTTGGTATGTTCCCAGATAGCATCTTAAACCTTCAATTTAATTGATCGGGTTAACACTAAACAAGCCTTTCTCGGGAGATTGCCATTCATTGCCATTCCCTTCTCGCTTGATGGCACCCATCTTCCCTGCCGCTCCCGACAACCCGTGGCACGTCGACCGGAGCCTCGCTGGGAACAACTCAGCCGGCACGATGAAGGTGGTCGTGTTGGGTCCGAAGTTTGAGAAGAAAAAGGTCTCTATGTACCCGGCGTTGAAGTGCTGCTTCCAGTACTTGTCGTGGGGGATCGCCAGGGAGAAGAGGGAGCTACTCATGAAGAAGAAGCCGCACAACTGGATCCGCCGCCGCCCGATCCGGTCGATAAAGTAGACGGTCGCGAAGTAGCAGGGATGGTGGAGGCCACGGCGATGATCGCCTGGTATTTCGCCGCGTTGTAGGCGTCCTGGAAGGCGTTGACTTCGTGGTGGGGGAAGAAGTGGCGGTAAATTTGGGACTGGAAGAGGGTGCTGCTGTAGTAGGGGATGTCGACGAGGAACCATGCGGTGCGCAGGCGAACAGATGGCGGCCGTGGTGGCGCAGGAAGTGTGTGGAGAGGAGGGGGCAGGTTGGCGGTCGGGCCGGCGGCGATCGATGCAGGGGAATTGGGAGGAGGCGAGGAAGGAGAGGGGAGGGTAAAATTGGATAAGTGAATTTTGGTAAGGATGGAGTGAGAAGGGAAGGGTAAATTTTATTTTTTTTCATGCTCATAAATTATTAAAAAAATTTATATTTTAATTTGGGATGTAAAAAAAAATAAAAATATTTTATTTTAATTATATTTTTATTTTAAAATATTAAATATTAAATTAATTTATCTATTTAGATATTTCTTTTTTTACCGTCGCTCTTCAGATAATGCGCGTCGTTATAGTTTAGTGTCCAACCGTTTACATTTCACGACGTCAGCATCGATTCTCACTGTAAATCTTTTCAAGGACAAGATTCAAGAGAATAGAAATAGATAATCTTAATTTTTCTTCTCCACGAAAGATATAGATTTATTTAAAGAATATGTATTATCTATTTTAGAATTTTTTATATTTTAATTTTTTATTTGTGATATTAATAAAATTTTATAATTTTTTATCTGTCCTTTATATACGTTGTTTTTTTTAAGAAGTAAAGGTATTTTTATAATTTTATATATTTAATCTTAATTTCCTCATTTTTCTTTTTTTTTAAATATGATAATACATGTTATGAACTTTACATCTTTTTCAAATAAAAATATATAAATATTTTACTTTTTTTTATTTTTCTTTCGTTAATGAACTTTCTATATTCCATCTAAACATAAGGTGAAAGTGTTTTTTTTTAATTTTATTAAAATAATATTTTATCATAATTTAATTTTTTAAATATCTTTTTGTTTTTTAAAATAATTTTTTATGCTCTATTTTGAAACTGCTTTATATAAAATAATATTTTTTACAAATTGTTTTATATAAAATAGTATATTTTTAAAATTATTTCGTATAAAACTAAATTGCTACTTTAGAGTAATTTTGTATAGAATAATTCTAAAGTGATACTATTTTATATAAAATAATTTTAAAATAAAATATAAAAATATATTTTGAGGAGAAAATGGAGCATTATTTGATAATTTTTAAGTTTAGTTTTGACGATCTAGAATAAAAAAGTTACTGTTTGATAAAAAAAATAGTAACGTATTTCTAGAATGGAGAACCAAGAGACAGTTCGAGCAATTGAAGGAGGAAAAAAGGAAAAAGAAAAAAAGAAAAAAATTGATTTAAGAGGCAAATTGATATTCATTTAAAATATTATTTTATTGAGAGAAAAACTGCGTGACACGTTGATATTCATTTAAAATATTATTTTATGGAGAGAAAAAATGCGTGACACATTAATTTACCCTTAAAAAAGAAGGTTACAACTGGAATTGGTTAGATTAAATGATTCGAACGTTCCACAGCCGCGCGGGCATCGTTCACCTCCACCGCCTTTGAGCATGGGCTCCCGGCGAAGCTTCCTATCGCGGTTTTCTTCTCTTTCCGGCGAGAAAAGTCGACGATCGCCGATCGCTTTTCCTGTCTCCGTCCGCCGCACCAAGCTGCTCCTCTCCATTTTAATTTTCGTCGCCTCCCTGCTCCACCTTCTCGGTCTCAGGGAAACCCTAGCCGTTATCGCTCCCCTACTTTACTGCCTTGTCTTCTCCAGCTTCTTACTCGCCAAATTTATAGCTTTCCTCCGTGAGAAAAAGCGCGACGACGAGCGCTCGCCCCTCCAAGCTGGCCTCGCTCCCGCCATTCGCACCCCACTGATCGTCTGCACACACGGAGCAAATCTTGATGACGAGGAAATCGTCGCCCCTGTGGTCTCGGGCGAGACCCCATCTGAGGGACTGGAATCGGTCGCCGATTGCAAGAGGGCTGTCCTGATCCATCGGGAGACACTACGGCGAATCACCGGAAGGGGTTCGGTGGGTTTGCCGCGCCGTGGGTTCGATCACTCTTCCAGTTTGGAATGGTTATGTGATCCAACAGTGGGGTGCGTCCAGCTACCGGTGGGCGTACCTGGGCCTCTGCTGCTAGACGGGAGCCAGTACTATGTACCGATGGCGACCACCGAGGGCTGCCTGGTGGCCAGCGTGTCCAGGGGTTGCAAGGCCATCGCATTGAGTGGAGGCGCTACGAGCGTCCTCCTTCGTGACGGGATGACGCTGGTGCCGGTGGTTAGGCTGCCGTCCGCGAGCAGGGCGGCGGAGCTCAAGACCTTCTTGGAGAACCCGAACAATTTGGAGACCTTCGCAGAGGTGTTCAACAGGTGTTTGGTTTATTTCACTGCGTCTTCTTTTTGAATCAAGTAGAGATAACTTTAAGAAACCACTGCCAATTCTTCTTGGAGCACATTTGGGATGTTGAGATTAATTTTTTCTACTTTTGTTTCGTTCCTATGGATCGTTAAATTTCATGAAAGTGACATTTTTCTTCTCCGCGGGAGATTGACAGTAGATCAAGTCATTATACTTTCCCTCAAAACTTGAGCAGTTTAATCTAATCGAACTGTATATTGTCCTATGCAGGGCTTGCAGATTTGCCAAGCTACAGAAAATCAAGTGTGCTATGGCTGGGAGGAACCTGTACATGAGATTCAGATGCGACACAGGAGATGCCATGGGCATGAACATTGTTTCTGAGGGCGTCCAATATGTGTTAGATTACCTGCTAAACAATTTCAACGACATGGAAGTCATCAGCACCTCAAGTATGGTTCATTTGCAGAAACTGAAGATGTTGACTCGTCTTGTAATCTTTCTCTTGACACTACCCAGGTAATTTCTTGAGTGAAAATAAGCCAGCTGCCGTGAATTGGATCGAAGGCCGTGGCAAATCAGTGCTTTGTGAAGCAATCATCAAGGAAGAAGTGGTAAAGGAGGTTTTCAAGACCAACATACCTGCACTTGTAGAACTCAACCAGATCAAGAACCTAGCTGGCTCTGCGGTTGCTGGTTCTCTTGGGGGGTTCAATGCTCATGCCAGTAATATTACATCTGCGATTTTCATTGCCACTGGCCAAGATCCGGCTGCCAATGTGGAGAGTTCTCAGTGTATCACCATGATGGAAGCTATGAATGATGGAAAGGAACTTCATGTTTCTGTGACCTTGCCATCGATTGAGGTAGTGTATCCAATCTCATTGCTCCCTTTAAATCTCTAAAATTCAGTTACCTTATTAATTTATTCATGGATCAACATGTCAATTATCAAGAAATACGCAAAATAGTGGTGTTCCAAAGATATCAACGTTGATATGGATGTCTTGGATACTAATTTATAGGTAGATGTAGCATTGATAGATGTTTGGAACATAATCTAAAGAAAGATCTGAAATATTCAACATGAAAGTTAGTCGGTAGAATTGAAATAATGGAAGCTGGTGAATGAGTATAGACCACAAAGAGTGTAGTATAATTCAAAAGGGGATTCAAATTACCTGAACTAATGATTATCCATACATTTCAGTAGTTTCAAAACACCCAAACCTAATCACCTTGTGGAGATTATCATCATCCATATCTGTGCTATTATTGAAATGATCATAAATGATCATGCTGGTTTTTTTTTTTATGCAATTAGGTTGGCACTGTTGGTGGAGGGACTGAGCTAGCTTCACAGGCTGCCTGTTTGGACCTGCTCGGTGTGCTGGGCGAAAGCTTGGAATCTCCTGGCGCCAACGCCCGGCGACTGGCTACCATCATCGCCGGCACAGTCCTTGCTGGTGAGCTCTCCCTCCTCTCGGCTCTCGCAGCTGGCCACCTAGTCAGCAGCCATATGAAGTACAACAGATCAACCAAAAATGAACAGTTGTAGAAGAGAATAGAGTTCGCTGTCGATTACTTCTCTAGATAGAAGAAAAAAAATACAAATACATATATGCGAGCTCAGCATTGATTGAGCTCTATGATGAGCTAATAACCTGGTTTTGTTAGCTCATGAAACAGAAACTTTTTTAGGGGGCAAATTAAGCTGCAAACTAATAGACCAAGTACTCATTCAATTTAGTTCTTCATTCCCAAATCTTCATATATAAAATTCCATTAGCTGGGTATAAGATCGAACTGTTCGTATCAAAATGCATGCTATTTTTATTTCTTTCTGAAAGATTTGCTGTAAGACAGTATTATTATTATTACACAGGCCTCGTTTCAAAAATAATTAGGGTTTTGCTCTGAATAACATAATTGTCGTATAATTATATTTTGAGTGTATAGTAGAGAAACTGATGTTGCAAAAATAAAGGATTAAAAAGATGCTCTTAATCATTAATTAATTATTCTTAATATTGTCATTAGTAGAAGGCAAACTGATGCAAATTTTGAGTCTGAACAATTTTTAAACTGAACAACAAAGCTTTGTTCTTAGGATGAATAATTCTGAAGCAAATACATAATGCAGTTTTGACAACAAAAAAGGGTAAAGTTCACAAGTTCTTCGGCCATGAGAACTAACATAAGGCCACATAAATGACACCACTGCATGATGGACAATTACAAACGAGTATAATCTTTTAACATAGTACAAATTGAACACAACCACTTGTTTGGAGCATTATTCCTGAGTTTTGATTCCATTTTTGGAGCTTTTATAGTTGTAGCCTAGGATGTAGCAGCCTTGTATGATGGATTAAAAGGCACCTGTTCAGCACAATCCCGGTTATCTCCAGACTTTTCGCGTCCAACTCCCAACAAATCCAAGTAATACTGGAAGTGAGATATGATATTGTTCATAGGATCAATATATCCCTGGCCGCAAATTTGATCTGCGTACAATATATTCATGGTAAGACCAAAGCCAGGTAACCTATTGGACAAAGTGTCATTCTTTGTCGGCTTCCAGTTTCCGACAAGAACATCATGAGCTGAAGGCTGCTTCTTCTTCATTGGTGTCATCCACCTCCATATTGCAGCTTGGAAAGCTAGGGTAGCATTTTGCTCAAGGTATTCTGGATGGTGCAAGAGGTCCACATTTAAAGCATCGCCAATAACTCCGTAGTTGTAGTTCCTTCGAGTAATTTAAATTTACGATTAACACGAGGAAGGTGATATGAGAAAAATAATTTTGTGCCCTATTTGCAGTTAATGCACACTAGAAATATGGGAAGAGAAGATTTGCACACCAGTAAACAGGTAAAGCACCGCGGCCATAGTATGAAGCTCCTTCAACACATTGATATAGGTAGTTTTCAGCACAGTAGTCTTGGCTTGGGCTCATTTCACGGTTATAGCATAATCCCCATGCATATGGACCACCAGTGGCAACACCATATCCACCTGTAACACATGACCACAGACAAGTATGATGATTGCTTGTACATGTCATTGAATTACTCTGACGAGTAACTCTTCAATAAGGTTTTATAGGATCAGCGTTAACATTATTTTGTGCACGGTAGTATTTACAAGAGGGGTGAAGCAATTCATGCATTTACTGATTTACTGCCATTATCTACTTTTCAACTTATTTGCAACTGTAAAAAGTCTCTTTCAGGGCTTCTCGGTCGAGATTAAGGAAGAGAGAATTCAAAAGTCCACTATCAGGATTCAATAGTCAGACATATGCATCTTCATTATAGATTGTGCAGAAGATGAGATCTAAAAACAACAGCAACAGCAACATTACGTATATTATGATTAGCTTTTCATTATTGCTTCCTAGTTCTATATATTTATACTGAGCAACTTAATCTTTTCCCACCTTGCACTGGCATTAGCATCACCAACCAAGATCAATGGATCGTCCTTAAGATGGCTTAAAAATACATTAGTCACTGCATATTTCTTTTTCATCACCATGGCCAAAGAAACAAGTTTGAGAGTAAAACCATTTTCAAAGTCACAACAATGCCAATGGCTTGAATTGTAGCTAATCATCAACCCCCCTGAAAAGCACTCTCAGTAACCACTCCTTCCCATATAGAGTGCAAACCTACAATTTAATCCGACTGAAAGTTTAAGCCTACAATTTGATTCTGAGGCAGAATATCAAACACCAGAAGTTAAATATGTATCAAAGCTATAGATCTGCTAGTGTTGGTGTTATTAATGCACGTCTTGGCAACTCAACAAAATTTGAGAGAATAAAACTTTGTTCATCCTGACTAAGCCAAGGGAACTTTGGATGTAGCAAATGTGAACTACAGAACATCAATATGCACATAATCATCTTCTTTTCTCTTTGATAAACCCCTTTCTTGCCTAAAAACAGTAACCAGATTGGCTCTCCTTATGATTGCATTTTTTTCTCTCTTATGATGAATAATTTCCAAGCACAAACGAATGGCTGGTTGCATTTTTTTTTTCTTGTTTGGTTTTGGTCAACGAAATAATCACTGAGCAGGCAAAAAGGAAGCAACTAGCAATTTCAAGTATTTTCTTAACGTATTCCTATAATCCATTTTAAAGGCACTAACGAGATTGGAAGATAAATTTTTGCGAAATCAAGGAAGAAACGGTGTGTATTCTTACAGGAAGTCTTGCTTCCGACATGGCCGAGGAAAGCGGAGACCTCCAGCATCTTGGTCTCCTTGTCGCCGGTGGTGCCGAATCCGAGAGGCTCGTAGACTGCGGCGGCGGTGATGAAGGACTGGTAGTCCCAGAATCCGACGGCGTGGGCGACGGGGGAGTTGCGCTTGCTGAAGAGGTTCTCGAACTGGTAGACCTGGAAGTAATCGGTGATGGTCTCATTGCAGCAGTAGATGCTGCCGCTGCACTCCCACCCCTTGTCGCACGTCTTCTGCTTTGACTTCGCCTCCGCCGCCACAGCCGCCGCCGCGATCACCAGGAACGCCACCGCCCATGACCTCGCCGTCCACATTCGATCGGATCTGCTACTTGGCTGCGCCGGCGAGAGGAGAAGGGAGCGGTGCGGATCTGGTACAATGACAATAATAAGGCTGGCGTTTAGAAGGAATCTGACAAGCTGTCATGTGGAATTAATAGGCTCTAGAGAAAGAGACACTGCGGTGTCGGTGATCCTACTGTGAAAATATTTTATTTTTAATATTTTACAATTATTTAGGACGTCAAATGATTTAATTATATGTTTAGATGCGCATTAACTAATTGAATAGATATTTTTAAAATGCTTCTAACACGTTATTAATTGTTAAAATATCTCTAAGTTTTTTTATAGCTCTTGGTGGGTGAGTAATCAATTGCACATGAGGTGGTAGAACAAATTTGGCTTTTTATATTACTTTTGACTTTATAAAACAATATTATAAAACAGTTTGTCATTTTCCTACGAGCTAATTAAGGCGTTAAATTAATGGTGACGGTTGATGTGTCACTCCAAAGTTCCAGATTGGCCCATTTAAGATGGGCCGAGTTGGCCCAGTACTCACAATGTTGGACCATCTGAACTGAAACCCAAAAAAATATATTGGAAAATTTTATTATATTTAATTCTTTAATGAATACACATTTACGTGGTAAAATGTGTACGAGGGTAAGTAAAAGTGCGAGGTAAATCGAATTTAAAATTTTAATTTAATTATTTTAAAATTTTAATTTTATTTTTTTAAAAAAATTGATTAATTCGATTTAGATTTTAATTTTAAAATTTTTTATTTGATTAAACTAAATTAATTTTTTTAAAAAAGTGATAAATCGAACGGATTCATAGAATAAATTTTTAATTAGGTATTTTACCTTTTAAACTCAATTAACTAATAAATAAATTTCGATTTATAATATTTTAAAAATTTTAATTATTTTAAATTTTGAACCTCTAATTAACTTCAATATTTTATTAATTTAATTTATTTAAATTTTATTTTAAAAATTAATTAATATTTTAATTTTATTTAAAAAAATTTAATTACTTTCAATTCCATTTGATTTTGATTAATTTAATTCTATTCAATTTAATTTTAATTGAATACTCTTTAGCTTAAGTAAAAGAGGGAATTCATCACTTTAACATTCTTACATAGTTGGTCGCATGATTATCTGTTAGGAGATAAATTAAAAAGTTACAGTTGACCACAATGAAAAAGGATATTATTTCTATTTCATTGAGATTCTCCTTACCTACTTTGATAATTCTATTCTATCATAATCAATAATTATGCTCCAAAAAATTTTAATATAAAATATCCGTCCTATTTTAAAGACATAGCTCCAATAATCAATAAAATAATAAAATGTCATTAAGATATAAAATATCAAATTGAGAATATTTTATGAAAATATTTTAAAAGATTGCATAAACATTTGATTTTTTTTTCTACCATATGCCACGAATACAAAATAAAGACACTTGTTTATTTATTACTTATTTCTTACTGTTAAAATAATTAGAGTGACGACGTGTAATTTAACGCGCTTTTGGTTGGAACAAGATTTAGGCAAATCTACGTCAACAAGACCGAATCTTACTCGCCAAGTTTGGCAATTCCACTTACGCTACTGCTTCGCACTAGAAGGGCCCATCCCGATCCACGTTACGGCATCCGACGGCCTGTGTCTCGCGTTCCGGGTCCATCTGACGGTCAGCGCCTCGCAGTCGCAGGCGTGCCCGCGTGGTGCTAGGGTTTTCCATCGAGCGCTCGGCGATAAAGTCGCGGCCTGGGCAGCGAGGGCTCGACGCGGTGCAGTGGGTTGCTGCCCCTCCCAAACCCTCCTCTTCGTCTTTTTTGTTCTTCGCTTCGATTTCGATCACCTCTATCCCAAAATCTCCCCAAAAAAATCTGAAAAAACCCTAATTGTTGCAGAATCCTCTTTCGGTACCCCGGTCCCTGTTCCGTTACCTATCCACGAAAAGAGCTAACAAAAAAATTAAAGAGGAAGGTTTGATTGTTGTAATCTATCTGTTTATATCGGTCGTCTGTGATCGGAAAGAGAAAGTCGTATTTTTGGCGTGAGCGATGGCGCAGGCTACGCAGCAGCAGCAGCAGCAGCAGCCAAATGGAACTGTCAGTACCGGCGGCGCCGGCGGGGGGAACCAGTTCCCGTCGACTTCTCTGTACGTGGGGGACCTACAGGCGAACGTGACGGACGCGCAGGTGTTCGATATGTTCAGCCAGATCGGTCCTGTGGTGTCGGTTCGGGTGTGCCGCGATGTGGATACTCGCCGATCGCTTGGCTATGCTTATGTTAACTACAGCAACCCTGCTGATGGTGAGTGTAATTGTCTTTTTGCTCGTTTTCACATAATTGCTTTGCTTGGTTATTTGTTTAAGGAGTACTTGATGCGCTTTTGTGATATATTCAATATAATGTCCATTCTTCTTAGTTCTGTTACTAATGCTATTATTTGTCATGCCATTTTCTCTATTCTGTGCACGTTTTGTTTGTGTTGAATTGTAGCATAGATTCCAACTGAGAAGGATACACGTTATTGTCACGTTTTTTGTTCTACATGAAATGAGAACAGAAAGGAATATGAATGATGACTAATTACTGATTTTAAAATTATCATGGTAGGTAAGGTAAATGGAGACCCATTTTTATATGGGAGATATGCTACTTCGCTATTTCTGCAGAAGAATTTTATTATCTCTATGTCTGTAAAGTAGCTGACCTATAAAACTATTAGATTTGAGAGGTGTCATAAGATAGTCGCTTTACGGTTATGCTATTTATTGGATAAATTGTAATTCACTATCAGCCCGGTGCAGTGTACATTTTCTATTTGAGTTAATATTTTTATATGTTTGATTGGATCTTAAACTCATTTATTGAATGTCCGCAATACGATTCATAGCATAAGAGAATTTGTGATTAGATTACAACTAGTAAGTATCTTTACATGTACAATTATGAATGTATTGAAATTATCATTAGTCGAGGAATTGATGAGTACGGACATCATCGATTCTGTTGAGATTAGCACGTGTTAAATTCTTTGGTTTGCCAAACAATTTTTCTCACTGGGTGAAGAAATTGGATGTTGAGAGTTAAATGTAGATGCTAGTTAAATGTAACTAGTTCATTGGAGTAATCTGCTTTAAGATTTCATATGATTCTATACATATGTCAATGAAAATCTTAGTGCAGTTTAAGTGCGAATTTCCTTTGACTTGTGATATTTAAGTCACCTTAGTCATGGAGGCTTATATTTTGACATCTTAAATAAACATTTTTGAGTAAGTGTGAACTTAGGATAATTGGGTATAAGTCGAAGTGCCCGAAAGTGTTTGATTAGCCCATAGAGGATTCATCGCTCCTTGAAAAGGAGATGTATACCCTGCGATTGCTTGTCAGAATTATTACTAAAAGTCTTTGACCAAAACGTTACATGTCAAAAGTACAATACTCTTGGACATATGTACAAGTAATTTGAATTCACAGGAAAAGAAAGCTAGCTTGGGCTAGATGTGATGTAGTCAGCCTAGCGAGGACTGACACACATAGATCATATTCTGAACCAAGCGGGTATAAGACGGTGAAAGGAATGAGACACGTTTCATTGTAGCTGCTGAAGGGTTTAGAAATGTTCTAGATCAATTGTTGATTTTTAGGTCAATTGAAGATCATGATGTACTACTAGGTGTCACTCATGATCGTTTTGTAATTAATAGTTAATTACGGATGACCAATATAATCAGGAACTTATTGGGTCATATGCAATACAAGTTTTCCGAAAGACTTAAAACGAGTTTGAGAATTAGATTTTTAGATAGAGAAAAATAAAATTTGATTGGATCGGACAAAGACAAAATGATGGACTTCGTTTTATGAAGACGAAATAAACAAAATTGATTTCGTTCAAATCTGAGGTCGTTTAATTATTGAATTAAATGATTTGGTTTTGAACCAAATTGAACCAAATCCGAGGTGGTATGGACTAGGTTTTAAAAAGTTTTTTTAGGCTTGATTTACATGTACGTCTCGCTCGCTTCACTGAGGAGAGAAAAATCATGTCTCATGCGTGCTTTTCGCTCTCACAAGGCACATGCTTAAGTGTGCTTCTTTCAAGTAATGCACCTAGGTCACTGCCCAAGTGCAAGAGGCTCACCTAGGCGCAGCCAGGCGAATGCCTTTAATAACTATGCAGAAAGCTAAATGGAAAACACACTTGAATATCAAATATTTACAAGAAAAAAAATTAAAATTTTAAATCACATTTGTTCCTGGTAGCTAAATTGATTAAATAATAACTGCAATGCAACATGCAATCAACAATTGCTCTTTGTTCCCAGTAGTTGTCAACGAAGCCTTCTGGGCCAACTCCAATCCTTTAAGCAGGCTGTCTTCATTTTCCTATATCTCAATGTGCAAACTTTATTGGTCTCCAACTCCCTGTTCCATGTCAACTTTTTGTCTGTGGATGCACCACTACTTTTGCTCCTCAAGGTTATTTTTCTTCTTCAAACTGCCATTGATCATATAGAGCACCTCTTTTGCTTGATCTTCTGTGGATTTTGGGGCTTCACCCTAATAGAAGAATTTACCAGTGCGCAAAAGGAAATGGAGAAAAGGGATCTTTATCTCTTGATCTTTTCAATGGAGCTCATTCTCCTTGGCACTTGGAGCATCACTCATCATCACCTTCTATCTACTAGGTGACCCTTCTTCAGACTGCTTTATAGCAGTCCTCAAGTCAGTGGGGATCCAGCAATGATAGTTGATCTTGAGAATGGATTAATCACAGTGGTGCTCCACACTGACTTTCTGATGATGTTGTAGCTTGGGTTGGCATGGTGGAACATGGAGAGAGAGTGTTCGGTGGGTGGTGGAGATTGTGTGTAGTTGGGGGTTTGGGGAGGATCTCACTACACACTAGACAGTAAATGTTCAATCTGATAGAGTGTTGCATGGGATGTAGGACAATGGCATCCTCTGCTTCTTTAGCTCTGTCAGCAAGCTGTGTTCCTTGGGCCTGTTGCTTGGTCTGAAGGAGACTGCTTGCGTGAGGTAAGATTGAAGGCAGAGGGAGTTGGCCAGCAGCTTCACCAGAGTGGAGTGGGGATTGACGTCCGAGATTGTGAGGAAGAAGATAAATAGCAAGAGGAGCACGATAAAGCTCAGCCGAGGAATTGAAAGGAACATGGAGAGAGGAACATAAAGCAATACTGATGTTTTTATCCAATTGAAGCTGTGAGCATGGAGTGCTCTTCACTGATAAGGCTGGAAATCTGGGATGAAAAAAAGGAATGGATACATTGCCATATATAAATTCAAAACTTTTGGAAAACGAAAGGAGAAGCAGGTTTCATGTTCTGTTTTATTATTAACAGATAGATTGGTAAACATCGGTATTGATATTAGGCCATCATTAGATAAGTTCCTACTATCTGAATTAGCGGCAGTGTAGTTGAATTTAGACCCTCCTTTGATTAAAATTTGGAACGTGCACTCCAGAGTATTTCATTCCACTCCAGAATGTGCACTTGTTATAAACAAAGATATTTTTTGCACTTCTTAACAAGTTGCAAACTTCTACAGATTTTTTGTTTTAGTATCTTTGTAGTGGGTTGTTTACGAAAAAAGAGATGATAACTCATACTGATCTTACACTTTCTAGTGCGGATGTTCTTGAACTTTTCCTGAATTCCCTTTTAAGATTGATATTCATAGTTGTTGGCATTTTTTCTAAGAAGCCCAAATTCTCAAATGCAAATTTTACAATGATGTATTTGCTTTTGGTTGGTCATTTTTAATTATTTTTTAGAAGGATTTCATCTATTTTGAAATTTGTTTGAATGATAGCTGAATTTTTCATTTATGAATTGGTCATTATCTTTCTTTTTTTGACCTAAATTAATACACAAAATTTCAACGGAAGTGTGAATCTGTTTGATCTGACTCTTATTTTTTTATTGATAGCTACAACGGCGATGAATGTGCTGAACTTTGCCCTTCTTAACAATAAGCCTATTCGCATTATGTATTTGAATCGTGACCCTAGCATCCGCCGAAGTGGGGCAGCAAATATATTCATAAAAGTAATGTGCCATTTCTGTTTTTTTTTTTTACTTTATTGTGTACAATTTGTTAATATTTTGCTCTCCCATATATTTACTCATTTGGGCACATCTTTAACATGTTCTTTTTTACTTGTCAGAATCTAGATAAAACAATAACCAACAAAACACTACATGAGATCTTTTCGACATTCGGAAATATTCTTTCATGCAAGGTTGCTACAGATGCATCTGGTCAGTCAAAAGGATATGGTTTTGTACAATTTGATCAAGAAGAATCAGCACAGACTGCAATTAGTAAGTTAAATGGCATGTTAGTTAATGATAAACTAGTTTTTGTTGGACCATTCCTCCGGAAGCATGAAAGGGAAAACCTTCTAGATAAGACAAAATTTTCTAATGTCTATGTCAAAAACCTCTCTGACTCAACTACAAAGGAAGATCTCGAAACTATCTTCGGCAAGTATGGGAAAATTACTAGTGCTGTTGTTATGATGGATGGGGAGGAAAAATCAAGGTGCTTTGGCTTTGTAAATTTTGAGGATTCAGATGCTGCTGCTCAAGCAGTTCAAGAACTCAATGGACAGAAATTTGATGAAAAAGAGTGGTATGTTGGAAAGGCACTGAAGAAATATGAAAGGGAAATAGAACTAAAGGAAAAGTTTGACCAGAGTGCAAAAGAAACAGTTGACAAATACCAAGGGCTCAACTTATATCTAAAGAACCTGGATGATAGTATTGGAGATGATAAGCTGAGAGATTTGTTTTCTGGTTTTGGTACAATTACTTCTTGCAAGGTATTATGTGCTATCTCTATTGGGAAATTTGTGTGCCTATTAATGTGTTAGGACCTTCTCATTGTCATATTTGATATATCATTGAATCATAGGTTATGCGGGAACCAAATGGTGCAAGTAAAGGTTCTGGATTTGTGGCTTTCTCAACTCCAGAAGAGGCATCTCATGCAGTAAGATCTTTATGTTTCCCACATTCTCTATCTCAGTACCTAACAAATATGATAGTTATAAAATTTGGTTGCTTTGTTTTTTATACAGCTTGCAGATATGAATGGAAAGATGGTCTGCGGGAAGCCTCTCTATGTTGCACTTGCACAGCGTAAAGAAGACAGAAGAGCTAGGCTGCAGGTATTATGAACTCTATGAATTCTTGTTGACAAATGTCTGAACATGGTGCCATAGATTCTAATTTACCATGGTCCTTGACTTGACTTCATATTATTCTTGTGGTCCTTTCATCCTCATAACTTCTTTTAGGTTTTTTGTGAGGATTATAACTAAAACCATTAGAATTGGCACTGCTAGAAAATTATGTGAATTTTCGTATCATCCTTATTAGAGGCAAAATACTAGGTGGAGGAAATCTTTATTTTATATTTTCAGTTATGCATTAAGCAATTTTTGCTTTTTTTATTTTAAAACGCTTATTTTGTTCTCTGAGCTTGGTATCCATCCTAATAGTGTTCCATTATTTCCAGGGATTTATCTGACTTGCTAATTTTACTAAATGCGATGCTCTTTGAGCAATATACTTGCTGTTGCTCACGTGTTGTCTTACACTGGACTATACATGCTTTTCATGTTGTCTAATTTACAGGCACAGTTTTCACAAATACGACCTGTAGCAATGACTCCTACTGTTGGTCAGCGTGTCCCCATGTACCCTCCTGGTGCTCCTGGTCTTGGGCAGCAAATATTTTACGGTCAAGCACCTCCTGCCCTTATGCCACCACAGGTAACTATAACTACTGTTATGTAATTCAAATTTTTTACTTGCTTTTTGTTCTTCCATATCTACTATATCAAGAATTAGATACCTCTGTTTTTTCCCACAGTTGCATAACGCAACACTACTTAAAAATTTGTGATAAATATCATCATTATCTTTTGTGATGTTATATGTGGTAATGCTCAAGATTAGTGGTGGGACTCTTTTAGATGTTCATGTGTTTTAATGTCAATTTAAAGTTTATATTTGGTCAAAGTTTCAAACTCTCTACACAGCCTGGTACGTATATGTTACTCAATGGTCTGTAATAGAACTCCATAATGGATCTTTTTTTTTATGCTTGATGGACAACTAATGTTTTTCTTTGTTCTAGGAGGTGCTCTTTAATGAAAAGTTGGGAAAAAGTGTTTGTTCTGTGGAAACAATTTACTTCAATCAACTTTCCCCCTTTATATATGAAATTAAATTACTGTCACTGATTCAATGGTTTGTGTGGAGATATTTGTTGTCTTGATGGCATATGAGGCCTTGAGGGGAAGGACATTGTAGACGTACCTTGATATTGGAAGGATATAAATTTTAATGGCAAAAATTCTAAGGGTGCTTTAGGTTTCATTTTATCCCATTGGGTGTCCTATGTTTTGTATTTTCCCAAAGTATGCACCACCCGCATGTGAAAAGCCCTAAGTTCCCTTTAAACCAACCTAAATTCACTAGTTTCCTTAACTTGCCCGGTTGAGCTCGTTTACTTAATATTGTTGTAGCCTTGTAATCCCCTCAAAATAATATATCTTTTCACAAATCCTAGCTTAAATTTTGAACTTTTTTTTATCTCCTAGCCGTCAATGGACTTCTCTCCTTTTTTTTATCCGATCAACACTATTATTTTTCTCCATGGATTTGTGATTTCATTTTTTTTCTTTGATTTTTTGTATTCATGCTTATTGTCATTTATTTAGAAACATGTTTTTTTGGTTTAAATGTCATTTTCAATTTCTCCCTTTGTAATTTGTTGACGACCTTAATATATTATTTGATAGAGCAATTGAATTGATATTGTGCTCTCTTCTGGTATTAGAGCACTAGAAGACCATCATGTAGCAGTGTTGAACAAACTTACTGTATGAATCTAAATTTGTTCCAAAATAAGCTAATAGTTGTGTTCCCTGTACTTTCCAAATTCTCAATGTGCCTTTTTTTTTGTATGAGTTATTTAGGTCCATCTAGTAGTTTGACCAAATTTGTCAAATTTCACAAGTGAACACTTTGTTGTTTCTTTATTTTCTAATTTTGACCACTTTAGGTTATCTTAGTGATATTGACTAAATTTTATAAATGAGTCATATGTTGTCTATAGTGTCATCCCATGCTGTCATTCGTACTGTTTGAGTACCACAAGATCATCTTGTAGTAGTTTCGATCAAACTTGTCAGATTGGCTAAACTTTTCAAATTTCAAGATTGATCTTTTTCAGTTGAGTTCCTCAAAGGCTCCAGAGAACCCAACAAAAGGATCATTTTTTAAGATTGACCAATTGGGGTTCATGCAAACTTGTTAGATAACCTTATAAGAGTTAAACAACATGAATGTGGCATGAAATGATTCTAAAATCTTTAGGAATCAAATGACAGAAATGAAAGCATAAAATGACTGCAGAGGTTTAGAGAACACAACAAAAAAAAAATTAATCAGGCAATTTAGGTTTATCTAGAAGATTTTGTACAAACTGTTAGATTATCTTATAGGACACAAACAACAAAAATTAGTGCGTACAATAACTTAAGGCTTCTAGGAACACGATGGAGGTATTATTTTTTAAATGTGATTTGGCTAGTTCAGATTCATCTAGGGTTAAACAACAAAAATTAAAGCAAAATGAGTATAGGTCCATATAACAAATTTGACTAAAAATGTTAGATAATCTTCTAGGACTCAAACAATAGAACAGAAATGAGAACATAGAATGACTTTGAAGGCTCTTATGAGTTAATAAATTACTCATTTTTTTAAAATTTAACTTCTTTAGATTTATCTAGTTCAAATAACATAAATGAGCATATAGAATAACTCCATAGGTTTCAGGCATTACAACAAAGGGATTTGAAATTTCCAACACTGGTAGATGGCCTTCAAAGACTCAAATAGTTAAAGTAAGAGCACAGAATGATTTCAAAGTCTTTATAGAACATAACAGAAATCTTTTTTTGAAATTTGACTAACTTATTGCTTTCTAGCAGCTTTGGATAAAACTGCTAGATGACCTTTAGGACTCAAAACACTAAAAATTAGAGAATATAATCACTACAAAGGCTCCTGAAAACATAGCAAAGATATCATTTTTACTTTAGACGCTTCAATGAAAATAACAGAGGATAATAGAGTGATCATTTTTGAAAAAACATTTTTGATGAACTAAAATTCTAAATTCTAAAATATTTGACACTAACATCTGACAAATTTTGTGCTTTCAAGGTGGTTCCCTTGTAGATTGGCCCAATTTAAACTAATTGTGGGCCTGAGAGAATCTCATCTGTTGGCAGTTAGATCTGCAAGGGTTTTCGAGAATAGTAGTTATTGACGGGGCTTGGCGAACGGCTTGTCAGATTTTTATTTGTCAGACAGCTGACATGTTTAGGGTGGTTTAAGAGTACACTTGTTTTTTTCAGATGTGGATGGAGCGCGGGCAAAAACCAAGTGCAGGAGCACTTGCTAGGAAAAAATGAAACCCAAGGGAACACTTTGGTAATTTTGCCTTATTTTTATTTGTAGTTGCAGTGATGTACTGTTATGAAAGTAACACTCTAAACATATTGTTGTCTCGTATTTGCATTTTGTTCCTTAAAATTTTCCAAGTGCTGTTTTATCCTTATCCTTTTCAAGCCCTGTCACCGAATGATGTTTGTTACAAGTTATTTTAGTGATCTTGGAGATGTGAGTCCTTAATGGGAAAAAAGATTGTAGAGATGTACACTTCCTATTGGATGGGTCTGAACTTAATATTGTGTTTGTGGAAGTATGACTGTAATGCTTGAATCATATTATTGCTTATGGTATTTTTGATATATAATCTTGTAGTATGGGACATTTCATTTTATTAATGTAAATATTAACATGATGGTTTTGTTTACAGCCTGGATTCGGTTTCCAGCAACAACTTATACCTGGAATGCGGCCTGCAGGAGCACATATGCCCAATTTCTTTGTGCCCCTTGTCCAACATGGTCAGCAGGTGCACCGTCCTGGTGGCAGACGTACTGGAGCAGGACCAGTGCAACAAACTCAGCAGCCAATGCCCTTAATGCAGCAACAGGTCAGTAAATAATCTAAAGGCTTCAGGAATTGAAATTCCAAGCTTTGACAACTTGAAATTTTTTGTTCATTAAGGAATGTAAAATAGAGTTCACTGATCATATTGTTTTGGGAAGTAATGCAAAGCAAGGAAATTAGTTTCTTAATCTGACTTGATGATTTAGTGGAAATCCTAAATAACTGGAAGAATGCGAAATAGACATTGTTAAATGTTTCCACTTCAGTCGAGCTCAAATACATACTCACATAATGAACATATACTTGCAGCACTAAGCTAGCTGATATGTGCGCTACAGCATTTCTTATGGTTTGCATTAAAATCTTTTGACTCCAATATTGACCTGCCAGATGCTTCCAAGGGGACGAGTTCAACGTTATCCAACAGGTCGCAATATGCCTGATGTTCCTATGCCTGGTGTTGTTGGCGGCATGCTCTCACCTTATGACATGGGAGGTCTGCCTATGCGAGATGTTGGTTTGTCACAACCTGCTCCCATTGGAACATTGGCTTCTGCTCTTGCAAATGCTGCTCCTGAGCATCAAAGGATGGTAAGCCTTTTCAATTCATGACAACTCTGTTCTGACATAGTAGATGTTGGAACTTACAATGTGACTTTTATGCTAATATTTACCATACTGTTTCAGTCTGTTTCAAACTCAGTTGTGTTCTTATGTAATTTAATTAAGTTCCATGAAAGAATATGCTACTGTTATTTATTGGTCACATACAGATGCTTGGCGAGAACTTGTATCCACTTGTGGAGAGCATTGAACGTGATCACGCTGCCAAAGTTACCGGTATGCTACTGGAAATGGACCAAACTGAGGTGCTGCACCTTCTGGAATCTCCGGATGCTCTGAGAGCAAAAGTTGCAGAAGCAATGGAAGTTCTGAGGAGCGTCGCACAGCAGCAGGGCAATGCACCAGCCGATCAGCTGGCTGCACTATCGCTCAATGATGGTATCGTCTCATGAGGTGATGGGTTGGGAGAGATTTGACTGGAGACCCTTCTGGTTGTGACAAACACAGTTATAGTGGAGTTTGCTTGGCTTTTTGTTTACAACTGGGTTTGAGTTTGGTTTCAAGATCATTAACTATTGTTGACTTAACTGTGTCGGTAGAATTAATGTTGGATTTCAGGTTTTCATCTTAAGTTTGTGTTCCTCGACCTCTGCCTTGTTCCTCCGGACGATTTAATGTTTTGAGTCCGCCACTTTGTCAAGGTTTTTCGCTGGATCTCATGAAAAACACTAACACGTTAGTGTACCTAAGCATGCTTTTCCAAGTACGAGGATGCTTGATGTACAAAAAGCCCTTGGCCGTGTTGAGTTTGTTGTCGATGCATGCTTGCAGTTTGATTCTTCTAGGTTGTGAATCGCAATGTTGACGTTTGTGTTCATTGATGAAGCTCATGTTTATGCACAATTTTCTTGTTACGGTTGAATGAGAAAAGATGTGCTTAGAGAAGCAAGATGAGATCTGTGGCTACGCTACCAAATTTGCTGGTAGATTATCGACTAAGATCCCATGGAATGATATTGATTAATGAGATGTCAATTTTGCCATCATTAGCATGTCCTAATTACTCAGGTGCATAATGAATGATCGATATTTTCAGTCAATTAGAGAGGATAATTTTGACAACAAAAACATAAGATCTAGCTTGTTAAGATGTTTGCATCTTAAGTGTTTCTTCCCAATACACCACAAATTATAATTATGAATTTACTTTTACCATAAGATCTAGCTTGTATGATTGAAGAATAATTTCAAGTTTTCCAAATGCCGATAGAAACTGCACAACTTCTTACAAGAAACAAATTTGTGTTACCTTTTCTGTTTACCTAAATTCTGAATCTCATATAACTTTAAATCTTCATCAAGAATTGTTAAAAGTGATATTCTAATGCAATTTTCAAATCAATTTCCTTCAGCGTGCCTTGTACATTTAGTTTAATAGTTTATTTTATGTGCCTCTAACAATAAAAGATAATCTATTCAACCATTCACATCTAGTTATACATGGATATTCATAATACAAGCATACAATCAAGATACATTTTTATATCAAAGGAATAAAAAGGGCACGAATATCGTGCAAATGCTATTGGTTTTTTTTTTATTTTAGATAACTCATTTGTTTCATAAAGAATGTGTTTGCGATCTGGAATTCTGCAGGTTCTTCTAAGGCATGGAACCCAACAAATTAAGAGTAAAAGAATATCAATTATTTTAACAGTGGCCTAATTGCTTGCTCCTGAGAATGATCAAGCTAATTTAACAAGCAATCCGAAAGTAAGGTAAGAATTGAAAGAAAAAAGATTACATTATGTGCATATTGTGTCAACTTGTCTGAGAAATCAAGCCAGGTAACAATTTGCTATACTCGCGCATGTTTTGCATGAACTCCATGTCGGATCCCACGGTACAATAAGTAGAACACCACCAATATTCTCCCTGAACAAGTTGATAAATTTAGATCAACAATGAGCATTAACTTTGAAGTCAGTCAATAGCTACCTGGGAGAGATTGCAATTCAAGCATACATCAGATTTCTGGGTTCTGATCCATATCATAAACAACCTTTACATTACATAAACAACATAATCAATTCTGCCATTGAATCTTTCTTTTGCAACGTACAAGTAAAGACACCATACAAAGGAAAAGCTACTGCAGAAATCCCTCTGCTGCTCGTAGGACCTACCCCCTAATACTCCTTTTTAGAACTAGACCACTGCAGATGAAAGCAGGAAAATAGAAGTTAGTGTTATGTAATCAAAGGGCAGACACACTAAAGTAGGAAGTTAGTGTTACTGGTGCATACCCTGTTAGAGGAAAAGGGTTAAATTTTGTGCTTTTAATAGATTCCATCACCTCTGTGGTTGATCTGAATTAGAGGTTCCAGGAGGGGGTGTGATGGACATACTACTTGCTGACCCATTCTCAGCTGGTGGATTTACACCCCATTTCCCTTCTGATTCTAGTGGCTCTAATACATATACTCCACCATCTGTCATGCCCAAGGCAAATTGATTTGGTTCTGATGGATGGGCAGCAACCACTAGTGGATATACAGTCGTGCTGTCGAAAAGAAAAAAAAAATGAATCCTCCATTGTAAATCTCAAGTAGCACACTTCAGTCTAAGTATTGTGCAACAAACATATGTGATAGACCACAGAAAAAGGCATTGAGAAAGCAAATATTGATCTACAATGTGGTTATTGACATAAATAGCAAATTTTCATATGATGCTGAAGAACTATAGCAACAACTGCAAGTTCACATTCAGTTACTTCTTGATAATGGTTATCACAAAGGTTCATGTCTAGCCTTGTATCCATTGTGCAAATTGCCGATGAGAGATTGAATGGTACAAAACATGCATAGATTCTTCAACATACCTGGAATTTCCAACAAGATAAGCAGCTGGAAGGATACGACATCGTAGAGTGAGATTGGTGGCATTGAAGATACATATTGTGGCATCTAAGAAACTAGCATATATCAACTGACTATCGCAAGAGAATGTCGCATGTGCAATGGGTGCAGAACCATCACGAGGAGACCACTGAAAGAAAAAGGCTCGCTGTTATTGAATGTATCATGACCTATATGATTGCAAAATTCACAATGTAATGCAAATACCTGCTTCACACTTTCTAATTTAGTAGTTTCATATAAAGCAATATGGGTCTCATGCACTGCTAGGAAGTGTATCTGATCCTGATGGAACTGAACACGCGTGTCTGAGATTGCTGCTGGTGTACGCCCAGAAGGAATTTGCAGAAGTCTGCTTCTCTGTTTTTCCCATCCATCAGTTCCAAACACACAAAGCTGCAAGGAAAAAAGGAACATTTACATTTGAAGATAAGAAAGCCTATGGCATGCCAACTCCTTTATGCTGTACTAAAACCCTATCAAACACAAGTTCAGAATTGCCAAATTGTATGCAGTATGTACTATTATTTATTTATAGTCAGACAAGAACACTGAACAACCTGCGCATCAGCTCCAGATGACACCAACACATTCAGAACACTTGAAAAGGCAAGACCTGTAATTCTCTTAGAGTGGCCCCTAATTTTGCTCTTGACCTGAATAAGAATAATTCTGTAGGTTACAAAATTCATTACACAACTATCGCATGCTGCTGCCATAGGAAAGTACCTCATCAACTCGGACATTATAGATCTGAATAGTAGAATCTTCCATTCCTATAGCAATTATATTATTGTCTTGTGGATGAAATGCAAGAAAAGTAGCTGCAGGTGGAGGTGCCATGAATGTTGTCATAGTCTGCCATGAAGAACAAAATTGTCAAATCCAGAATATAACATGACCTGTGTTTTGTTATATGATATATGGCTAACCTTAAATGTCATCATGTTGAATAGGGATATCTTCCCTCCTGATGCTGACATAACATAAGAATCATTCTTTGAAAGTGCAAAGCAGTGGACTGCTTCTTCGGGATTTGTATCAGTTATTTCATTAGTCATCAAAATGCCACTTGGTGGTTGCCACAACTGAGGAGCAACACCTGTTGTCGCCTGCGATAGCATATAATTGGCAAACTGAGAAGACTTTGTGTAGTGACATAGAAAAGATGGTACTGTGGAAGTATTTATCATATCTTCACCTTTCCACTTGAATGACGTTCATTACGAGGCCACTTCCAGAGTAGATGAATTGCATTTGATGCTAAAGCCAAAATGGCAACCCCAGAATTGGTATAAATTAGTCTTGAAATCTGTAATATAATGTTCAAGTAAGGACTTCCAAATAATGTTCTTTCTTCCCTAGTATCCAATCACTTAAATCTTCAGTGGTGACTGAAATTGATCTAACAGGTTTATTAGAGTAGTCAGAATAGATGAGAAATAAAAACAATATTAGCTTTATTAGCCTATCAGATTATCTCATTTAATATGCCACTTCAATTGAGCAACTATTTCACCAAGCGCATGGAATGTAAACAAATGGCGCAGATAGATACCAAAACACCTTTCCCTCAAATCAGAGAAAAGCAACAGAAAATATAATTGACAGTGAAACAATTCAAAAATGTCCAGACTCTCTTCCGGACATATTTCTCAAGCAGAAACAAATAGTAGATATGGTCATAGTTTCCTGACTTCCTAGTTGACTTCTCAAGAATAAATGTTGATGTTTTCAGTTCCACAAAGAAACTAAAGTATTTTGACAATATTTGGTGATTCTATAGTAGGTCCACAAGATAAAACTCCGCCTAACAGCAGACAAATCCTGGATTACTGAACAGAAAATTTACTCATTTGATCCCAAGAAAAGATTCATGATGTTGACCCTATGTCTAATCGGATACTTGTTAGCAAAATATAACAAATGAAAAGAAGAAAACAAAGTTTAAGTAGCAACGTCATATGCACCTTTCACATTGGTGCAATTGTCCATATATTATAACCACAAGAATGTCAAACTATTCGTTTGTGTTGATATATTATCAAATAGAACAGTATGTTCTTGTTTTTTATGATATTCGCCTGAATACACATTCAATATACACCACAAGCACCATACAATGTTTCACAAATGAAATCCTAAGCTATAGAGATCTAACCTTGCTTGTCCTAAGACTATCTGGGAGCCTTAAAGATCGGCATTGAGCTGGTTCATTGACTTCAGTAAGCTTCCAGATCTTTGATTTTTCCATTGATTCATCAGCAATTCTTGGTTTGACATCAACCATGTTTCTGCCATCTCCATTCTATCAATTTCAAAACAATGTTAGAACAGGAATTTGCAAATTGTACAAGATGAAAATATAGAAGAGAAAAATAAAATCTTATATTATAGTTTAGAATGAAAATCAAAATTCAGAGACCATTCCAGCTATTGCCATTGGTGGGGCAGTTCTATCAGTTATTCCAGAAGTAGTTGCGACAGTAGCAGCAGACAATGAGTTTACTATAGGCTGTATCAGGAAACAAAAACATCAACAAATTCATCTCATTTTATGCAATAAGACAAGTAGTTAGCCTTAATTCACATAAAGGTACCTTTGTTGCAGTCTCTGAAACAGCCCTAGAAGCATCAAAGGAGCGGTTTTCAAGTGTGCGCAAAAGGCGGATTCCATCACCATTTGCCAAAATTTTAATACCATTATCATGAGTGGAAACAGCCAATAGCGTTCCTTCCTTGTTGAATCTCATCCTTGGACTTGCCTAATTTGAAAGTTGATACATAAGATTTCTTCTTTAAGAGTTAATCATAAGAAGCCAAAAAAAGAAGAGAGATTACAGGTAGGCCACCATCAGCATCAACAGTTGTTAGAAGATTAATATTATCCATATCCCAGAATTTGATAAGAAATTCATCACCAGCAGCCAGAAACCGGTTTCTAGTAGTATCAAATTGCACAACACCCAAAGAACGTTTCCGGAAACCTTGGTAGGTCCTCTTCACAGCTCCTTCACTTTCATTCCACTCAACAATGAATGTCTCCCCTTCTTTACTTGTCCCACATGAAAAGAGCCTAAAAAAATGAGGAAATACCAAGATGGTGAGGAAGATAGAACCAATACATGCTAGCTTGTCCCAAAAGGCCCAAGAGACTTGGAAATGTACCTTGAACCATCTGCACTATAAGCCATTGTAGTGCACCAGTGTCCTGGAGCATCATAATCCACCCTGGATCCCAAATTGTCATACAACCATGCCTTTATTTTTCCATCCAATGCTGTTGAAAAGATGAACTGCAAGTCAAAGAAGAAAATAACAATCCTTGAAAATTCAACAAGGAAAAAAGCTAAAGACAATAAGCCATTCCAGAGTTAAGATCAATTTGACAGAAAATTAAAGCCTAAACAATTTAACCACCTGAATGTTTTCTTTATGATGTGGACAAACAGAGTAAACAGGTGCCTCGTGACCTTCAAAGGTGTACTGTTTTGTACCACTAGTTGCATCCCACACCTAATGTACCACAAACTTAGATAAAAGCATCAAGAAAGAAAAAAAAAATAGTGCATAAATTCAGAGTTCTATACCCACCCTAATTGTTTTGTCATCTCCACAGGTGATTATAGCAAGCTGCTTATTGGGATGAGCAAATGCAATATCATTGACACCACCAACATGAGCATCAATCTGTTATTGGGATATCAAAAGTCACAAATAAGGCTAAATGGAGCAAACAATTAATTTAAAAAATGCATCTAATGGTCTTCAAACCTCCAAGTGCTGTCTAATATCATCACCACCATGGTAAGAATATATTTGAACAATGTGCCTTGAGTAAGCAACACCTACACAATAACTTAGAGATATTACGATAAGCATTATCAAGTCTTATTTGTTTTTCTGTACAAAATTAGCTTACCAAACAAGGCGCCATCAGGACTCCATATGATGCGATTAACTGACACAGCAGGATCCTTAACCAAAGAAGCCTGGGAAGCACAGAGATGTTAAAAAGAACAAAGAAAATAACATGAGAAACAAAACCAAACAGCAATTCATAACATCAATGAAGCGAAATCAGACCTGCAGGGACATGGAGCAAGTACCAAGCTCCCAAACCTTGAAGTTTTTAAGAATTAATCTCTCCCTAGCGCCAACATCCCATAATGCAATCTCACCAACATTTGTACCGACTATGATATGCCAACCAAAAGAACCCACATCAAAAAGCAATGAACATTAAGTGCTAAAGCCTCAAAAGAAAATAAGCATGGAATCAGTAATTTACTGAAAAGAAATACCGAGAAGAATAGTTTGCTGGATTGGATGAAAATCCATGCTCATAGGGTTTGATCCTTGGCTCAGTGTTCGCATAACTGTTTTGGGCAAGTCCTCCAGCGAAAACGTAGCCTGGTTATGGTTCTGAGCATAGGAAACTGGCAATATATTGACAGGCAGATTTACCTGAATCATGTAGTCCACAATTAGAGAAAGGATCACCAAACAACCAACAGAATCTATCACAGGTCCAGAACCAAAAAGGAAATTTTCATAGAACAGAAACATTGAGCAGACCTCGTCAGATATCCCAAGGGGCCTTGTTCTTTTCGATACATGGTCAGAATCTGCAGACGCATAGTCAATAGGAGGGTTGGCAGTTGGAGGTGTCCTTGGATGCTTTAAAATTGCAACTGCATTCAAGAACAAAGCATTTCTTAAGTTATCACCAATAATCTTCAGGCACTAGCAATCACAGTGCAACACACTACCAGGATTTGTAGGTGCATTGAGGCCAATAGGTCCACCAGAGACAGCTGGATGGGTTACAGCTGAAGGATTAGACATCCAACCAGCAAGAGGTGTAGGAACAGGTGCTGGAGCAGGTTGAAAAGGCTGGAGAGAAACATGCCAGTAATAAAACATAATTCTCATAACAAATAGCACTTATAATAAACATAGGAAAATTACCCCATGAGCACCCAATTGAGGAAAACTTCCTGCTTTAGGCATGGTTCCAAGCAGTGGATTGTTTACTGGTGATGGAGCAAGAGCACCATTTGGTTGCCCACATGAATGATCAACAAAAAGGGTTTTTATATCTGGATTTGGCCTAGGATTTTTGCACAGCTGATGCTGCCAATTTAAACTGCCAATCACAAATTATTAGTGAATCAAATACTCATCAACACATACCCGATACTCCAGAGTTGAAAGTTAAAACCAACACAACAAGCGACTGGAAACCAAAAACTCTCTTAAATGCACCATATCAAGCTCATGTTCATGATTTCCTAGTGTTTTCTACCAGGACCAACATTTATTATCTAGAAGTCTCATCAAGTAATTAACCATGTCACTCTTCGATAAATTACTGTATTTGATAATGGAGAAGCTTCTAAGAGATTAGAAGTTAAAATAACTGTCATATTCATAATATATTTTGAATTATTTAAACATGTACATAGAAATAAATCATAAGGAACATGTACACTCATTTTCTTGTACATAATGGCACATACACCAAACATTCTTATGTCGATTTCTGCAGACCCAGGTAATGATGAAAATGACAAACACAGAATTAGGTGGCACTTGAGACATTTTCCTACCAAATTTTTACAACTTCTCCAATTCCAAAAGCTGGAAAACTTCAATTTACAAATAGGAGGATTTATAACATACTTAACATTTTTGTTTTGATGTGACAAGTGGCATCCATTGAGAAGCACAAAGAAAACTATGTATAGTTGCAAATTGCTCTGAAAAGGCATCCAAACTCCAAAGATACCGAGTGAACATAATCAAAACCCTAAAATTACATTTAGGAAAGACTTGGAATCCAACATGTTAAGATTACAATACTCTGGAGAGAATTAATCATTAGAGTACTTTTAAGATTGTAAATAGTACTTCCTAAATTGTTAATAGATATAACAAACTTATCGACATGAAGATGAAGCACTTTGAGATTGACCAAATTGAGGATTCATACCTCTGGTTAATTAAGGTGCGCAACCGAGAATTTTTTAGGTTTGGGAACTGTAGTTTATCTCGGAAGAGGGGATTTGCTTCAATTAGCTTCTTGAGTTCAACAAGCATGATTGCCCTTGCTGATTTTGTATCCCCATACTTTGAAAGTTGCTCATTTTCCCTGAAAAATATGTTTAGCACATTAGAAACGAGAAAGTCTCAGTAGTAGTTTACGCTAGTTGAATATAAAAGTTCAAAAGTTCAAACCTGAAGTTCTCTAGAGTCAGAAGCTGAGTAATTTCCTTAAATAGTTCCTCATTAAATGAGGCAAAGACCTTCAAATCTTTCACAAGGATTTCAACTGCCTTAGACCGGTCATGTCTAGGAAGGAAAAATAAGTTTGGAGATTAATTTCTCAGAAATATCAAATCAAAATAACAAAAACCGGAGCCTACTTGTCCAATGCTTCGAGATACTTTTGCTTCCGTATTTCGAAGAAAATCTTCATGGAGTATCGATTGTCGTCAACCTTAGTGAAGCCAGAAAGATATTTCTCTACATTATCCCAATTCCCATTGTGCACCTCATCCTCAAAATACTTCATATTGAAATAGAAGCCAGACTCTTGTTCAAGCCTGCACCCAAAAACCGCACAAAGATTGAAAAGAAGTCACGCAATGGCACACAGAAAGGCTACTCAAACAACCAAATAACAGAATTTTTTTTAAAACGAAACCAACTTGTGAACTGTTTCCTTGAACTTCTCCTCGTCGAGGAACTGCAGGATCAGAAACACCAGCTCTCTACTGAGTGACGACATCGCGTTCCACCAACCTCTTCCTCCAAACCCTAATCATAACATAAAAAAACCAAACAAAACAATCAGATCTACTCAACAACGCCATAAAACACAAAAAAGATCCAGCTTCGGAGATAATCCAACGGTCCAATTCAAGACGGAAGTCAGAGTGGACCATCTCAACAGGTCAAAAGTGGAACGAGAAGCGAGAATGACCGAGGAACAAACATACACCACCAAAACCCTTCATTCACAACGGAGAGAACCACCCGACGTCTAGGGTTCCCGCAGAACGGCGGAAGCACTCCAAAAAAATTCCAATTGAGGATGAAGGAGAGCAAATAAGGGTCAAAGAAGGAAAGAAGAGGAAAGGGGGAAATTGTGCGGGCAGAAGAAATGAAAGCTGAGACTTTCACGCGACGATTCTAACGCTAAAAAGGCGGAAAGAAGCCGGCGACGATCCGAGCTCACCTCCGAGTCGAAGAAGCTACAGGGCGACGGCGGCGACGACGATCGATCCGAGCAAGCAAAGCGAAGACCACCAATAATTTAGACGGCAAGCCCGCTCCTTAACCGGCAAGAAAAAGAAGGGGAAAAGAAGAAATAAGCAATCTATATCCACTGTCGACGCAGCAGAGTCGTATTTAAAGGCAAAGGAAAGACGAGTTGATAACCACAGTGGCTTATCAAATTGATAAGCGAATCGGCATATGCGTACGACAGATAAGCTAAGTTATTATGAAGTTTTTTTTTCATTTAAGACATTGATAAGGCCATTAATGAGTGGGCCCCACATGCGCATTTGCATATAATTAACTGCAGCGGAATCCGCGAGCTGTGGAGAGGCAACGGTTTGGGATCGCGGGATTTGCTGAATGGGTTCGGACAGACTTATATCTCGAAAAGCCAATAGGAGGACGATGAGTGAGCTTTAGGCTGGCGCAACGGATGTTCCCTGGTATGGCTAGTGCACGTGACCAGGAGAATCTGACATGGAGGATGTCGGCTGACGTGGTGATCGCCAAAAATAATACGAAGTTTTAAAAATTTTAAAGCAGAAGAAATTATGGAAATAAAAAGCTTCGGCATCTGTAGCTGTTGTGACTTGTTTTTCAATAATTTTAATAAAAATATATATATAATGATAATTACATTTTAATTTTTGAATTAAAATTTTTTTGTTATGTTTTCTTTCCTTTCTTTTTTTCCTTAATTAGCATATTTAAAAAAATTAAAATAAGATAAAGCTATTTTAGTCAAAAATAACTCCAATATCATACAGAATTATGAGCAAAACACTTTTTAACTAATTAAAAAAACATTATGTTGATATTTATTTTGTTGGGCAGATATAGGAAATAAAAATATAATAAAAATAATGAAAAAGGACAAAAGGATTTAATTCTATTCAATTCAATTCATCTTATTTTATTTTCATTTAAATTGGACAAAAATGGAAGGATTCCCTTTTGATTTATGTCCAAGAACAAAACAAAAAATATTTGCAATTAATTTTTTTTTGCTTTTTTCCCTTAATTTAAAACTTTTATAAACTTTTCTAGAATATCTGCGAGCACTCGTTAAGCTGATATTTGAATAATTTTCTTTTGTCCCCACATGAGAATGAACTGCAGCCATATGTTTTTGATCGAGATAAAACCGAGGTCACATCTGCATCAAGTCAATGATGTGATTTTAATCATGATTCTATAGAGATTTGTCTTAAACGGGATGATAAATCTAAGTTATTGGCGTCCTTTTTGATAGGATAATCGTGTATTTTTATTTTTATTTAAATGGTTGATTAAAAATTTCTATGAAATCAGATATCTTTTTAAAAAAATACTTACGTAATTAAAAAAATAAAAAAATAATGTGATTTTAATTCTTTTTAATGAATTAATTAAATAATTAAATATTTTGATAAAAAAAAATTAATAGCCCTTTATTTTTAGAATCTCATTGTGAAACAGACTCGTTAAACTGAAGTCATACGTCAATTATACTTTTCTTTATCTTAATTTATTAAATTTACATTTGATAAGAAAAATAATTTTTCCAATAAATGTGAAGTTTATGATAAAGAAAAAAATAATAATAAAACACTATCAAAAAATAGGAATCTATTTCTGAGTGCTGTTCTGTAGAGAGAAAACAACTTTAAAATAATCAAAATGTTATTATCAACTGAATATGGGAGGACACCAGATTTTTTTATTATATTTATTTCACAAGATTAAATTAGATTATTCATTGAGTGGTGATGTAACATGGAAAGTGGAAACAAATATTTAAAATATCAAAGAAACCTACCATAATAATATCAAAATCTTTTGGGTATAAAGTTAAAAAAAACATCTAGACACCTCACCCTATCAATTTCTCATAAAATAACATAAATATTCTTCACTACTATACTATTTATAATTACAACAGTTAAAAATTCGTAACTCCAACAACTATAAACAATTATGATTTTAACTGATACAACAGTGAGTTAAATTGTATTGTAATAATTATGAAATTATAATTATTATAATATAAAAATTAGATGAAAAATAATAATATAAAATAATATTAGAGGATATTTTAGATAAATATATATTACAGAATAGTGAAATAAGATTTTTTTAATAAAAAAATTAAAATAGGCGTGCTTTTCATTTTTATCCGAAAGTTTTTTATTACTTGTGACTAAACATATATTTAAGTATTATTTGAACATCAAAACAGTTTGTTTGCTGCAACAAAATCTCAACTATCTTTTAGGTCAAAAATAAACTTTTTTTTGAAAATTTAAAATTCACAAATAAAATATATTAGTCTTCATCAAATTCATTCCTATTCAATGAAATTTTATTATTTATGTGAGTGAAAGGACATTTACCATTAACCACGGGAAGGTGAGTAAAATTTTAATTAAATTATTTAAATTAAAATTAAATTCTAATTTTAATTCAGTTTAATTATTTTAAAATTTTGATTATTTTTTTTTAAATTAGATTAATTCGGTTCAATTTTGATTTTAAAATTTCTTATTCGATTAAACCGAATAAATTGAATTAATCAAAATAAAAAATAATTTATAAATTTTCAAGTTAGTAAACTTAGAAATCATATCCCTAACTAATTGATAAATTTTTTATAATATTTAAAAAATTTAGTTATTTCAATTAATTCGGTCAAAAATTAAATTAATCGATATTTTATCGGTTCGATTTATTTAATTTTTATTTCAAAATTTGATCAGTTCAATTAGTTTAAAAAAATTTGATTCGGTTCAATTTTGATTAATTTAATTCGATTCGATTTTAACTTAATACTCAACCCTATTAACTACTCCTAAAAAAATTAGAATATCTTCAATTAAGGAATTAATTATAATCCTTAAACATGTAAGACTCGGATGAACATTTTATTATATCGTTTTTTATATGAAAAAAAAAATCACAAGAAATGAAAAGGTACTAAAATTTTTATAAGGGTTGTTAATAACTAATAAACAGTACAACCGAATTTATTAATTATGAAATGATTTGATTGATCACTATTTTTCTTAACAAATAAGATGTTAGATTAGATTAAGCTAGAAGATTTAGTAAATTTTTTGGCAATCAATCAAATATATTAGATTTGATAGAAATTTTTTTTGTAGAACTGTGATTTCCTATTATTCCGCAACCAGAATCAATCTATATAAATAATTGCTTCTACAATAGACAAAGATTACATATTCAAGCAGGCAGTGATGGCAGTCATCGAGGCATGGGAAGAGAATTTGTTGGAGCAAATTGAGTTGATCGTCCTTCTCCGCCGCTTCTTCCCCTTCAATACAGAATTTTTTTTTAGAGGATCCGATTGAAAAGTTTATAAGAATATCCTGTTGGCATGGTCGCAAGATTTGAGGGAGACAAACGGTGGCAATTGGAAAATTAGAATTTATAAAATAAATAAATTTGAATATTAACTTTGATTTATTGATGTTAATGCGTAAAGTTCACAAAAATTTATAAATAAATTTATTCATCAACTTACATAAAATATAATTATAAAGTTTGTCTTAATTTTTTATTAAATATAATAATTTATTTTTAATCTTAAATTATTTATAATATGTTAAAAGTAAAAATAATTTTTATTATTAGATAAATATTTTACCTAAATTATAAGATTAATAATGTTATTAATTGCAAGTGTCTGATAAAATTTTTAATAAATAAACTCAAATAACTTCAATAGGAGTCCTATCATGAGTTGTCTATAATTAAGAGTTTTAAGTATTTAATATCATTTTTATAAAAAGAATAAAGTGATTGAAAGAGATATCTTACATAAACTACAAGTAGGAATGGTTGAAATGAAGATGAAGATGTTCTATGTAATCATAAAGTACATTTACAATTTAAAAAAAATTATAAAATTGCGATTAGATCCGCTATGTTATATGAAGTTGAATGTTGATTTATGACTCAAACACATGAAACAAAAGATAAGAATTATAAAGATGATGATGTTAAAGTTGATGTGTAAATATAAAAAAATGGACATTATAAGAAATAAAAATATTAAAAATAAAATCGAGATTGCATATATCGTGGAAAAGCTTTTGAAAAATATATTTAAGATAGTATGAATATGTATTTATACAATCAATAAATATCCAATTAAACGATGTAAAACTGTGATAATTATGCACATCAAATATTAAGGATTCCTCTTGTACACATTACGAAAACCAAGAAACACGAATAACACAAAGAAGAACCGGTAAATATGAAAAGATCATCGCGCATGAGAGCTTACTATACGGTTGAGTGACACCCAGAGTTCCCCCAAACACTTCAGTGAGGACAAGCTTATGTTACTTCCATTCTAGCCTCAAGAAGTCCTACTGAAGTGTTTGAGAGAATCCAGAGGACACTCAACTCTTCTTGACCTCTTCTGCTCAGCTCCCAGACCTATTTATAGGCTGTCCTTGATGAACATTAGATGGTGAATTCTGTAAAGTAAGCTCTCTCTTAAAGACTTAAGTTTGTTTTTCCAAATGTTTAACTACATTCACTGAAACTAGACACCTTGTTGCAGTAACACTTTATTTGTTTCGTGCCAGAGAATCAAGGAACCTGCATATCTACAAGTTGACAATCAACAGAGGAAATTTGGATTCCCTATCCTCCATTCATCCCAGATTTGTGGCTAGGTGCAATGTGTAAGTTGATCTGGTTGCCTTGTTCATTCCAAGTTCATAAACCATTCATGGCCATTAAAAGCATGTAAAAGTATTTCTTAGTTTGAGGAAGATCAGTTGCACTTGGAACCTCTACGTTGCATTTCACCATTAAAAGACCAATTGAGTTCGAGTAGTTCGAGTCCGACAGAATATTTTATAGATCATAACAGCAGCATTCCAGTTAACAGCACGGCACCTGCAACCACCGATTAGAACAACGGTGGCGGTCTCCGGCGGCGTTGTCAGGCATGATAGTGTTGCAACTGCAGCAACCGGGAGTAGGCACCGTCGGGCCGCGTGAGGAGCTCGGTATGACTGCCCTGCTCCAGGATGCGGCCGTCCTGCACCACGCCGATCGAGTCGACGCCGCGGATGGTGGAGAGGCGGTGCGCCACCAGCACGGTGGTGCGCCCCTTCATCAGCCGCTCGAGCGCCTCCTGCAGCACGCACTCGGACTCGGCGTCCAGCGCGCTGGTTGCCTCGTCCAGCAGCAGCACCGCTGGATCCTTGAGCACCGCCCGGGCGATGGCGATACGCTGCTTCTGTCCGCCGGAAAGCTGCACGCCCCGCTCTCCCACGGCCGTCCGGTACCCCTCCGGCAGCGCGCTCACGAAGCCGTGCACATTAGCAGCGCGCGCGGCGGCGACTACTTCCTCTTCCGTGGCGCCGTCCCTGCCATAAGCAATGTTTTCCATGATGCTGGCGGCGAAGAGCACCGGCTCCTGCTGCACCAGCCCGATCCTGAGCCGCAGTTGCTTCAAGTTGAGTCGCTTGATGTCCTTGCCGTCAACCAGCACCTTGCCCGCCGTGGGATCGTAGAATCTTTCAATTAATGCGATGATGGTGCTCTTGCCGGATCCACTCGCGCCGACGAGAGCCTGGCTTTGACCGGCACGGATGCGCAAGTTGAAGTCTTTAAAGATGACGACGTCCGGACGAGAAGGGTACGCGAAGTCAACGTGCCGGAGTTCGATCTCACCGCGGATGGAGTCCACCGGCTCGGCGTCAGGGTCGTCGGGCTCGATGTGGGTGCCTCGATTGAGGATGGCGAATACGGAGCGGATGGACTCGCCGCCGCGGATAATCTCGGGGGCGAGACTGACAGTCTCAGCGACGGAGTTGGCGGTGACGACGAGGACGACGAAGACCTTGATGACCTTGGAGAAGGTGGAGGTGCCATCACGGACGAGATGAACGCCGTACCAGAGGATGAGGGCTTCAGAGGAGTAGAGGCAGAGCTGGGAGAGGCCGTAGAGGAAGCCCGAGGTCTGGCTCCGGCGGAAGCTGCGCTGTTGAGGAACGCGCAGCTCGCTGGCGAAGAGGGAAAGTATCTTGTCCTGCGCGTTGAATGCGGCCACCGTGCGGATGTTGCTGACACCTTCGCCAGCGATCATGCTGGTCTTGGCATGGGCCTTCGCGGTGTCGCCGGCGAAGCCCTTTAATGATAGTTGCTGATGGCATTTACAATAAAACAAAATGTAAATTATAGAACAAATCTAAGCTCTAAACCTCTCAAATTCACTTGTGCAAGGCTACGAACACAACCATTTGAGCTCCTCATTTAGAACTTAGGCAAATTCTTTGTCAATTACTCTCAATGAATAGCTCTTTTACGAACACAATTGTTTCTTCAGCCAGTTTAGAGGAAGCTAATACATTAAGAACATTGCTGTAAATTATCTAGCCTCATGCATAAGCAAATAGTTCTCTATGATTGTACAATTATGGCAACATTGTACTCTGTCAAACAAGAATAAGTGATGAAATCATATTCTATACCGATAGATTGAGCCAGCTGATTCTACTTTGTTTTCCCAAATATAATCATGAGAAAATTCCAAGTGCATAGCTAGCTTATGAGGATCACATGTTCATGCTAAATTCCAAGTGCAAGACAGTGGACAGAGGAGAAAGATTTTTCCTGGCCTGATATTACTTGGGAGTGCATAGTATTAATCGCATCACGAGGAAGGGAATCACTCTAAAGTCCAAGCTACTGCTATGGCAGCCGCAGCAGGGCTGCAGGCTCAGGCTGGCCAACCCACACTTATCATCTTCTTCCATTACTTTTTACTGATCAAAGTGTCGACTTTTCTATCACGCTCAGACAAAACCATTAAAAGATGGCAGGAAGAGAGTGTGTGGTCTGACAGCCTCGAGAAATGCAAGTGTTGCAAATAAAATAATAGCTTTTATGAATTCTAGGGGCCTTCCTATGCTTTGTATCCGCATCGGAATTTAATTATTGGGGTGTCCATAAGGCCAGGGAAACAGTATCTTTGCCAGAATGAATACAAGTTCTGTAAGTGGCAGAGGAAAGCACATGTATGTCACAGGCTTGCAGTATCCTATGACAATCTTAGACCTCTTGGCTACGATATTTCCTGTTTCATATTTTCCAGGCGGTCCTTTGCAGAAAGATACCAGGAACACAGCCCACCAAATGACTAGTCAATTCTATTTTCTTTCTCTGGTCAAACAGTCCATTGGCTCTATCTTCCATGAAAGAAGGGCCTTATTTAATTTAGACTCGATTTTGAACTTCATCACTTAATGCAAACCCCACTAAATTGTTAAGACAGGGTATTAAAATGTCTAGATGGAAATGCAACTCAGAATTCAAGAGCAGATCAAACAGCAACAGCGAGGATTGAGCAGGATACTGGGCAAAGTGGATCAGGGCAAGAATATAAGCATAACGACTTACTTGAGCAAAGTTGGCAAGGACCAGAAGAGGGAAGGTGGCAAGAATGAGAAGAGCAACGCGCCATTCGACGATGAAGCCGACTATGAATGAAGTTAACAGTGAGGTCATGTTCTGCAGGATCACAGAGATCCTTTCAGCTATTGCAGACTTCACATCAGCCGCATCGTTGGCTAAACGGGCAGCCACCAGGCTTGAATTGTTCTCTTCCTCATCGAACCAGCCTACTTCATTCCTCAAGATTGCTGTAAATTACAAGGAATTGTTTGATTCTTAAACAAAAAAAACAACCAGAAGGACAAGGGCAGAAAATCTCACTTACCGGCAAGCATCATTCTCCTCACCCTGGTGGTAAGATTTTCTCCCATAATGCTAAAGAAGTAATGTTGAACCAAGTAGGCAACAACTGCATAAAGCCCAGTGCCGATGTATATGAACACATATTCCCTGGTCTTCCTCTCCATGGCATTTGGGTCCCTGTAGTAGAAAACTTCGATCATGTTGCTCATAACAATTGCAAAAGTAGGGCCTATGAACCCGGATAAAACTGATCCTATTGCACCCATAATCGTATAAGGCCATTCAGGTGCATTTAGCTTCAAAAGCTTGAAGAAGTAGCCTCGAGGTGCAGGATACTTGCGAACATTATCTGCATTAGACACCATCTCAATGCGGCCATCCGCTCCAGTGCTGTACTGGTAGCTCAAGTTTCTTAAGCTACCAGACCGTAAACTTAATGATTTTGTGGAAAGTGAGTGGCTCAGGCGCGAAGACCGGGATCTTCGAGTGGATGGACCACCAAACTCTCTGTTCCTTGCCATCTCCTGGAACCGAATCAAAGAGGCATAAGCTCCAGAGGCCCCTTTTGACAGTAGTTCTTCGTGGCTTCCAGTTTCCACAACTTGACCCTGCTGGATCACAGCAATCATGTCCACATTTCTTATAGTTGATAGCCGGTGTGCAACAACCACAGTGGTTCTTCCAACCATGATGCGATCTAGGGCTTCTTGGACAATGCTCTCAGAGCCAGCATCCAGAGCACTGGTAGCTTCATCAAGGAGAAGGATTTTGGGATTCTTTAACATGGCCCGGGCAATGGCAATTCGTTGTTTCTGTCCACCTGACAACTGGACTCCCCGTTCTCCTACCTTGAATACAAAAGTTCTAGCGATCATCAGACGATCTATATTCATAGTATAAAACCTGCTGTAGCTTATCAAAATGACAGTAGTTTGTAAATGATGGAATAAGGCAACAAACAAAAAATAAGTTTCAAATTATCTATGCAGTTACTAAATTGTCATGGACTATAGCATCTAAAGGGCTTAGTGACTGATCAGTGGTCATCACATACTGACAGGCTTCAGCCTATCAAATTACAGATATGGCTACAAATGGAGGCACTTAGAACTAAAGAACAAGATCAATGTCAACAGAAAATGATAGTTCAAACCAAATGATGGCAAAACTGTCATTTCATCTGTTACTTTCAGAATGTTATCTTAATTTCAGAATGTCGAAGCAATTTAACAGTGCAATCCTTTGTTTCATTAAAAAGAGGTGTAAAGACAAATAAAATCTAGCAAGCTCCCAAAATTATTTAGAATGATAAGAAAACAAAATCTAAGGACACAATCACTGAAATTAAGGCATGCGTTTAATTTCCGACATCTAAACTCATTAGGTCACCTGGGTATTGTATGCATTTGGAAGTTGTGATACGAAGCTATGAGCATTAGCAGCAGAGGCAGCAGCTTCAACTTCAGCAATTGTTGCGTCAGGCTTCCCATACAGTATGTTCTCAAGTATTGTAGTAGCAAATAGTGCAGGTTCTTGATTAACCAGACCAATTTGCTCTCTCAGCCATTTTAGCTGCAATGTCTTTAAATCAACATTGTCAAGCAGCACCAACCCTATAAGAATAGCAAGAAAAGTAACAAAGGAATAGAAAATGTAAAAGTGACTACCATACTGCATTCATTCAAGACAATTCCAGACTGGATACCTTGGTTAGGATCATAAAATCTTTCTATTAGAGCCACGACAGTACTCTTTCCCGATCCACTTCCTCCAACAACTGCAACTGTCTTCCCTGCTGGAAAGAAAAGAGAGAAATCTCGGAAGATAATGACATCTGGCCTTGATGGATAGCTAAAAGTTACATCTTTGAATTCTATATTTCCATGAACCTCTTCCAAACACTTCCCATCACATTGATCTTGGACTATAGACGGTTTTTGTCGGATAATCTCCAATAACTTGTATCCAGCAGTCATTCCTTTGCTAAAGGCCCCAAGATTTGAGAATGATTGACCTAGACTCCTGCAATCACATAAATAGATTTATTATCAACCAATAGTTGTTCTCCAAGAGTATGAGCAAGAATACTACAAAATCACATCACAGTGCAACCAGAAAATATAAAACCCTACCAGACAATGAATCAATAAAATCCAATGATCCATAAAGTTCATGATATTCAACTGTTTGCTTTTGGTGGTATGATGTTATGCAACAGATACATGAAATAGCACATTAGATCAAACTTAAAATAAAGGAATAACTTTAAGTTTGCACCCTATCGATTGGTACATTGAGATATAATTTCTGTAGACAATCTTGCAAAAGTTGTTGCTAACCACCTATCGACAAACAATCTATCACAGGAAACATGTAAACAGATTTCTGGCATTATTGGGGCATATAATTTTCATGACTTGTAAGATTTTAAGTGGTAAGCACAAGCATAATTTAGGAACTCACATGCCACCAACAATAGCAGAAAATATTGCTGTGAACGCCTTCCCACCATCAGTTTGCCCATTCCTAATAAAAACACCAGCATACCAAAATACCAGAGCCCATGACATGCAAGCAATTCCATATGTGCAGCCAATACCAAGGCCTTTAGCCATCCCTGCCTTGTATCCAAGTTTCAGTGTGTTTTGGATTGCTTCAGAATAGGAGTTTAGTGCTTTGCTTTCACCAACAAAGGAGTATACAGTTCGTACTTGTGCAATTGCCTATGAAAGGGTTCATATTTACAATATCAATTGAGTATCCACCAAATTAAATAAAAGATTTTGAATTGGTCTTACACGAAACAACAATGAACTTAGAAGGCACTAAAGGAAGAGATTTTATGCACTCGAAAACATGATTTTATGATTTTTCTCATTATCAAATAGAAACACAAAAAATTTCAATTATACAAGATAAGAAGGAATCACAATCAAGTTAGCTTCAAATTGGCATAATTTATAAACATTATGGTTTTCAACATTAATGGACTCCACTGACATAGACAATTTGCTTTCGGATATATACAATTTGCCTTTCATAACTAGTCCCTACCAACATGCAAATCATGTGGGTACTAAGGTAATAAATTTGAAAAACCAAAATCCTTACATACACTTGATAACATGTGTGCAAAACAGTCACAAAACAATGAAATTTAAGAAAAATCATAATAAGACAATCCACACAAGTAATGTTTGTTTGTTGTTTCCTATTGATGGTCTTTTTCATTCTAGTGATAAACTCAGAACCCCAGGTAAAATAGTCTGTTTTTAGCATTGATAGTTTTACAGCACAAAATCATAGCAAACTCTTACTATTCTGTCCCAACCCATGAAATGGAACAAGAAGCTACTACGAATGTGACTAACATAGAGACAGATGCAAAATCTTACTAGTAAACTACAAAAATTCCAATTAACCAGCCCCCACTTAATTTAGACTTGAAAGGTGCAGATAGTATTGCTCTCATTTGAAATTCAAGATAGGCCCACATAAATTGTGTCAAATCCAAAGGATTAGGATCAATCAGGATAGATGGCACATGGATTTGACATTGAAAGGAATCCTAGGGGACCAATTCAGACCAACGCAATAGGAACAAGACTAAGGTGGTCACATTTAGGCAGCTATTTGCGCATTAATACAACCTCACAAATTAGAATGTTAACAAAAAGTTGAGCCCTGCTCGACATCAGCCAGCTGCCTCATAATTTCCAGTTATTTCCTAATCAATAAGCGGATGGAGAGAAACGAGTAAAAGGAGAAGTCTCTATCGACCACACACGCCATCAAAGAAAGCGCCGAACCAGAAGAGGGGGCCACAAAAGCGAGAGACTTCCCCTACTCCACCCACAAATTGAATACCACACCGTTTGCCCCACCTCAGACTTCGACCATTCCTCTCAACACAGTGAAGCACCTTCATATCACCGCATGCAGACACCTAGAAGAGGTTCAAAGTCATGGTGGCGCTCAAAAGTATCACCTGTTCGGCGACAACGCCGGCGTTGGAATACGACTCACGGCTCTTTGATGTAAGCCCAGTGAGAGTGTAGGCGTATAGTCCTCCAGCAAAGGCGATCCCGGGAATGACCGCGACACTGAGGAGGGCTAATCTCCAGGCTGATACGAAACCTACCACCAGTCCAGCTAGGAAGGTGGAAAGATAGTGGATGAAGTTCCCAACCTGCGTGCGTTAAAATGATGAGGTAGGCAAGAAGGAAGAAGAGGAAAGGGCCGCAAGAAGGTCACCTTCTCGCTGATGGCGTCTTGGACAAGAAGGGTGTCAGTGGAGACGCTGAAGACTATGTCGCCGGTCCTCGCGTCGGTGTCGAAGAATCCGACATCCTGCCGGAGAACCGCCTCCAGGTACTTACAGCGGAGCGCGCTGGCCTGCCGCTCACCAGTGTACATCCAGCATGCGATCTCTGCGAGCACATCATCGAATGGTAAGGCAATCAAACTCTATTCGGTCTGAAGGAGACCGCTGTAAATGGCATTCCTCCCGAGCTCGGCACGGTCGTCGAGACGAGAGGTAAGCTCGCCAGGAAGTGCTAAGTTAAAGAAAAACACTATTTTAACAACTCACCTGCATATGAGGACAAGCAAACCACCAACCCAAGGTAGACGAAATAGAGGGCAAACTGAGAGAGAGAGAAAGCGAACGGAAAGACGATTAGAAGACAAGAAGGTGGATCTTTTGAAATGGAGGCAGGAGATGAGGCATTGAGGCTTTGAACTGACCTTGGAGACCTCATGGGTCATGACAGAGAGGTGATGCTGGTTCTTCCCGAAACCATTAACGAGGTCACCGAAGAGGAGGAAGAAAACGGGCATGGCGGAGCCATGGACCACCGCGCCCACACTCCCCGCCGCCATCAACAGGTAGTCCCAACGATCGGCGAAGGAGAAGAGCTCGTAGAACGCTGCGCTCTGCTCCTGCCTCTTCTTCTCTCCCCCATCCACCACTACCGCCTTCCCGTCCGCCGCATCCGCCATGGTACCACCGCACTCCGCTGCTTCGCTTTCAGATCTGCGTCAGGAGGTGCTCTACAAGGAGAGAGCTCCGATCAAAGATGCAGAGCACGTGATATCCGCCATTGGAGCTTGAAGGGAGTGTGTGCTTTGCTACTGCAGGCTCTGCTTTGCTATGGACCACTATGACAACGAAACTGGCGAGAGGGTCGAGTAAACAAATATAAAGAGGCGAGAGGGATCTCGTCACCTGCGGTGATCGTGAGTGTGACGAATACGTGTCACCTCCAGTGACATAAATTATCAGTCAAAATCAAGGCCGCTCGTATGCAGGATTGACGCTATCATGACCGTCAATTCACCTGGATTTTTCACCAGACGCAGAAACGGTAAGGCAGGACACGTATTAAATTTCAAATCGAAATAATATATAATGATTAATTATAATTTTTAATTTATTTTTTTATAGATAATTATAAAAAAAACTAAAAATGTAAAACAAGACCATGAATCTAGTCGGCGGAGAATTAGAGATGGAAATTACAACAATGGACATACACAATTACGATTTTATCCCCAAAGCGCAGCGTGAAAATTTACTTCCCATGAAGCAGCTGGCGTACCCCGTGGGCCCCGCGCCACAGAACCTGTGATCCGGTGAGAAATTGGGGCGAACTGTGAGTCGATTCTGTCACCGGTCGATGTCCTTATAAAAAAATACGTCCGACCGAGCGTCGCTTTAGCACGCACCCACCCGCCGCACCTCATCTCGGCCGTTGATACACCAAGGACGATATCATCGGACGGACTACATGTGCTGGAGCCGTACGACCGGGCAGATGGTGGAAAAACTTGACGAGGGAGGGGTGCACGTGGGAATCGAAGCCACGTCAGTAGGAGAGGCGTAAACATCACGTGGGACTCGCAATAGAATATATTTTATTATTTGTATTTTGATTAATCGAATAATGTTACTAACAAATTCGTAATTAGATGCCACTGGAAAATAAATGTTACCCAAACATTTAATTATTTTTATAATCTCTTAATGCTACAATATTCTAGGGCAAAAATTAGCGGCACGTCTACCATTTACAAAATCTACATAAATATGGACGTTCTATTTATAATTAAAGCAAATGTACCTCCTTTAACGATTTTATTTTTTTGAAAATACTTGACTCAATATTATTATAACAATTATCGATAATTGATACAACATATAGAAGTTACTCAACAACTATTACAATATATTTAAGATTTAGAATTTAAAATTTATAATGTATAGAGACTATTGCGTAGCTACTTAAACGTATAAAACTATTCAATAACTACTACTACATATTTATAGTGAATTTAAATTTTTTATTTATGATTTATACAATGTAAAAGCTACATAATAGCTGCTATAATATGTAAAAGTTATCTAATAGTTGTTACAATATATTTACGATGAGTTTAAAATTTAAGATTTAGAGTCTTTGAGTAATATTATATCAACATCTTTTTACTAACTTGATCAAAATTATTAAAATTTTATCAAAATAATTTTAAAGTAGTTGTAAAAATTATTATATAGCTACTACAACCCTAAACTCTAAATTCACCCTAAACACATTGTAGCACTTCTACATATTATAACAGCTATTTGATATCTTTTACATGATATAAATTTTAATTAAATTTACTCTAAACACGGTGCAGTAGCTATTAGGTGACTTTTACATGTTGTAGTAGTTATCAGTAACTATTACAACAATATTGGATCAAGAGGTATTTTTGAAATAAAATTAAATTACTAATAGAGCACCTATTTGATTTTTTTTTAAAGAGGTGCATAGGTGATGTTTCTCTTAATTTGGGATGCCATTTTATTTTGTCCAATATTCTATGCCACTTACTCCCTAATGTAATTTAATATTATTTTTAAAAAATAATTTATATATGTTAAAATAGTTGTAGAAATTATTATGTAGTTACTACAATCCTAAATTCTAAATTCGTCCTAAACACGTTGTAGTCATTAATGGATAGCTTCTACATATTATGGTAACTATTTGGTATCTTTTACATGATGTAAATTCTAAATTCATTTTAAATACGTTGTAGCAACTACTGAGTGACTTCTATATATTGTAATAACTATCAGTAGCTACCACAATAATATTAGATCAAGAGTTTTTTTTAAAGATAAAATCACTGATGGAGCATCCATTTGATTTTTTTTTAAAGGAGACTCACATGTGATGCTTTTCTTAATTTTGAATGTCTTTTTATTTTTGTCCAATATTCTATGCCACTTACTCCATAATGCAATTTAAAATTATTTTTAAAAAAATAGTTTCTCTATGTTATAAGTTTAGATTAACAAAAGAAATTATATTTGCCCATTCAATTATTCTCTTAATTTTGAATTAGATAAACCTAGTCAACAAATCAAGTTTCCTTGTTAGGTAAATTGGTGTGATTAATTTAAGTAAATTGATGCAACCTAGTCAACTCAATCAACTTAATTAAGGTTGATTTAATTAATGTGTTTACATGAGCAAACAATAAGTAAAGATTACCTCCTTAATCAATACCCAACAATAAGTAATTAGGTGAATGATTAGTCTTTATGGAGGGGAACAAAGTTACATGAATGACTGAACTTGTAGTGGCTTTTACAAAGAGGCTTAGCTCATGCTCTACTATAAAGTGTTTGGTTAATTATTATCTCTATATACAACTCTAATCGTAAAGCCTAATCTAATCCAACCTCGATATGCATTCATTCGAGTGTTTTATGGAGGGATTCCCTAAAGATGAACACCTAATGCCACCACCCTTTGTCTCCTCAATTAACATTAGAACTACTTAATTCGAAGATGATCGATAAAACATATGATGGAATGAGATTACATGCTTTTTGACACATGGTAGGGACCTAATCACATATGATAACTTCATTTTTTTAGATTAGATTAAGTAGTTCTTTAATTGAAGAATAGCATGCTAACCCACAAATTAATTGTGCTTTGTGAAAAGATGTTCTAAAGCGCAATTAATTGTAGAGGAATATAAATAAAAATAAAAAGTGATGCTTGCTTTGAACTTGCATGGGACACATGAAATAGATATATGTGCTAATCATAAGATCAACAAAAGATTAATTAACATCATTTCATATATAATTATGATTTGTTTTTAGAAGTGGGAGAGGAAGTTTGTAGCTTACTCAATGCAAAAGGTGTACTTGTGGTGGCAATGATAAAGAACACCATGCTTATAAATGCAAATACGATCGAAATATAATTGTAAATTTTAAGTAATATTTAAATGCGAATCTAGAGTGTATTTTTAAATATTTGAAACAAAATAAAAAAATTTAAGTTAGAAATAAAGTGTCATAGTAACATTGTTTGGTGTAGTGATAAGAGAAATAGATGTAAAGATTTTTATTTAAATTTCTATAGTGTTTAAATTTGTATAATAACACTTTACAATCTCAAGATACAAATTAAAAAATATATTATGCTCATAAAAATTAAGTAAAAAAATTGTAGTAGAAAATAAAATATTTAATATTTAGACTTTAAATTTTTATAATAACACTATTAACAAGTTTAAACTTATTGACTTTCACCAAGATTGTTTTACATTGAACGTGAAATAAGAATATTTTTTGTGATAAAAAAAAAAATAATCATTAAAAACTCGTGGAAAGTAAGCAAAATAAATTTGTATACTTTCCTGTACAATTTTTTTCAACAAAAATAAAGGAAATGCAATGTATATTAAAATGTTGATGATGAAAATGGAAAAATAGATTCGATTGTCAAGAATGGGATTCGAACCCATGCCCTTTCGGACCAGTACCTGAAACTGGCGCCTTAGACCAACTCGGCCATCTTGACGTTGTTGCTGAAGAGGCAGTTTAAGTAATTCTTAATCTAATAATCTAATTTGCTCTTATCAATCGGAATGGCATTTCACGTCAGGTTTGCCAGCTGATATAAATGCGCAATCATTGAAAAAAAAAACAAATAGTTAAACATGAAAATAGCACCATTAAACCTTTAAAATAGACCAAAAAAAAAAAACATACATAAACCAATTCTTAAATGATCATAGATGGACCAACGTTCTTAAAACCGAACCTGTAATCAAGTCTCAGTTTTTAAAGATGGAATTGTTTATTTTTGAAAGGATGGTTATGAAATGAGAGGATAAATCGAGAAGTAGATGGATCTTGATGAACGATCCAACCAACGTGATAAAATTTTCAAACTCTTATCATCACAGCGAATTCTAAATTCCTCACGTTCAAAATTCAGTTGTATTTTCTATTTTACGAGATAAATTGGCTTCCATTTTCTGAACATATTTTTAATTTCTTTTCTGATCTTCGGCAAGGTCCAATCAGAGAATGCAGTTGTTCTCCTTCGATCCACTGTTCCCAGACACTTCAAATTGTAATAGGAATTAGCTTAGCATCTTTTATTGGATGGATAATAGCTCATATCTAATTAGTTTAAGGAAATTGTATGAGCTTGCTTAATTTCTTATCATAGATCACAAATCAATCACGCAAACGCCTGGTGTTGTGCCATTTGCCGTGCAAATTTCCTCCTTTTTTTGCTTCATATGGTGATCTTGTCCATCTCCCTCCTCAAGGCATTCGCTCTCACAAGGCTGCCAATGGTGTTGACCGCGAGCTTGAGGTCGTCGAGGGGGTTGCCCGGCACCACCTTCTTGTACAAGTAGCTGTCGAAAGTCATCTTCTGCACGTACTCGTCGGCGCACATCTCCACGAAGGCCTCCCGCGCCGCGTTCGACCGGTAGAACACCTTCTGCAATACGTCGAGCACCTTGTAGGTCGGCCAGTACATCTTGTCGAACTTCGCCAGGTACTTCCTCAGGTCGCTCTCCTCGATCATCCGGCTGCCGTTCTCCGACCCCTCCACGATGGCTTCCGCGCACATCCGCCCGCTCTTGGCCGCGAAGTAGATCCCTTCGCCGGAGCACTTGGTCACGTAGCCGGCCGCGTCGCCGACCAGCGCTACTCTTCCAAGTACTCTGTTTCATGGGTCATGCTTCAGATTGAGTAATGAACCACGAGGTAGCGGTGGATACAGGAAGCATACCGTCGGGGGCGAGGGTGCTCGGGAATGGGGTGGGCCTCGACGCGGATGATGGTGCCGCCCTCGATCTTGTCCTTCGCCCTCAGCCGCGTGGCCGCCTGGAACTTTTTGATGTCGGTCTTGTGCGTGACGGTGCCAGTGCCGACGGCCACGTGGTCGCACTTGGGGAATACCCACCCGTAGAAGTCCGGCGAGACGTCGTCGCCGACGTACATCTCCGCTCGCTCCTTGTAGTACTCCATCTTCGATTCTGGTATCTTAACCCGCTCCTGGAACGCGATCGCGTACTCGTACTCCCCCGCGCCGATCGATTTCGCCACCCGCGAGTTCGCCCCATCCGCCCCCACCACTGCGTCCACCTCCGCCGTTCGCCTCTCCCCTGCGCCGCCGCCCGAGTATTCGGTGTATGTGATTGTGTAGCTGCCACCGGGACCCTCCGGCTGATCCAGCCGCAGGAACAATCCGTTGATCACCGACGCTCCCGCCTCTGCGGCCCGACCCCGGAGGTACGCGTCGAGCACCTCGCGGCGCACCATCCCGATGTACTCGTCCGGGCCGAGGGTGCGCCCGATGTCAACGGCAACGTTGGAGGGTGAGATCATCTTCATCTTGGTCACGCGCCGGTCGATCAGGTCGAGGGGGAGGCTGAACTCCTCCACCATACAAAGGGGGATCGCGCCGCCGCAGGGCTTGCAATTGTCCAGTTTTCGCTCGATAAGCATCGTCTCAACACCACCCTTCGCAAGCGCCTCCGCTGCGGCGCCTCCTGCCGGGCCTCCGCCCACCACCGCCACCCGCAGCTTGCGCCCATTGAGGTGGGGACTCGTCCGGCTAGCGCGGACCGCGAGGCGACGTCGTGAAGCAGGCGGCGCATACTTGACCGACGCTGCGCCAGAGGCCATCTTGGTTCGGCGGAGGTCGGAGAAGGGGCGGAGGGAGTCGCCGGCGGCCGAGCGGAGAGCAGTGGAGAGAGAGGCCATCTTGGATCTGCTTCGATGCTTCCGACTGCTCTTTTTCCATATTTGTGCTCGCCGGTGCGGAGTGTGGATAGCGTCCCGGGGATTGCGTGGATTTGAACCGTTGGATGGGAGGGTTGGACGCTTTGGATCCGATGCGGATGAGGTGGGGAGATTTCTCCCTTATAAAATTTCATTAAATTATTTTCGGACAATATAACTGGTTAAGGGCAGGCCACGTAGCACATAGCACGGGCATGCGACGCCATCGGCACCTGGGCCCACCAATGGAAGTATACACCGATCGCCACACAGTTTGTAGTACATTTTCACCCAAAGAGACACCGAGGCCTTGGATGCTTTGTAAACCTACCCATCAACGTCAACGACAGCATTGAGAAACTCGCCTTTTAAATCTTTTTTAGGTTCAAAAATGAAAACCCGCATTTTTTTCCATGCGGTTCGACGAATCATACCCAATGATTCGTAGCCCATTCGTTTACCTGAGCTCTCTATCATTTCAAAAGTTCGTGGGGTTCACACCGACTGTTAGGAAATGCCGGTAAGACAATGGGTTAACTCGAAAGAACCGTCTAATTCGCATTTCTAGAGGTCTTTTATCCATTTCCTGCCACGCAATCCGGAAATGGTGTCTGCTGCCCCGACGTAAACATCTGCGCCGTCCCCGCGTGGAAAAAACCGGCGAGGAAAGAAAGCTCACGACGGAAGGTTAGGATTGGGTGCGACTATTAAGAGACCATCCACAGAATGGGAGAGTTATGGTTTTTTGGCCAGTGTCTGTGTTCCTTTTTCTGGCAGCCTCGTTTTGATCGCGATCCAGAGGGAGTAGGCGTGGCAGAAGGCGGCGCAGGAAATCCCAGAAAGAAAGCAAGAAGGAAAGAGAGGGGTGATAGAGAGCAAATCGAGGCATGGAATCCGCTGCCCAACGCCGGCTGCGGGCCATCTCCGGCCATCTTCTCGCCTCTGGCGATCGGGATGGGAGTTCTAACCTGAGCACCAACGCCACCGTCGGCGAGTTTGTGCTTGGTACATGTTCTTCTCCATTCTCTTGGTTCTAGATCGAGTTCTATTTCGTAGTGTTTTTCCCGTTTCATCTTCCGCTTCCTGTGTAGTTTAAAACTGGTAACATGCTCATTCCCTTCTTGCATCGGCAATATGATTATTGTAAAAGGATTCTTTCTTGACGACTAAAGTAGCTAGAAAATAATTCCTGATTCGTCCAACTACCATGGAAAAGTGGAGGATAAAGCGAGTTGCCGATGGAGTGGTTTTTTTTTTCCTTCCGTACGGCGTGTTTAAAAATTACACTCGTGACTCCATATTATCGCTTACTCTTTTTTCTTTCTTTTTCCTGCCTTCTAATAGTTCCTGGTTCTCTCGCTCATTGTTTTGATATATAATTTTTTTTTTATCTTATGATGTCAACGTCATGCAATCCGCCTTAAACCAACAAACTTCAAAAGTCCTTTTTAGTTAAAGTTGTTGATATGTGAATTGATTCTGAGGACCTCTGACCATTGCCAAATCTGACTTCGAAGTAAAGAGTTATGGGGAGGATTTTTTTTTCTTGTCTTGCTTGTGCTAGTGGGGCAAGAGTCAATACGATGTGAGATACAATTGCTAAATCTTGTAAGCATGGAGGTTATATTTACTCTCTTGTAAGCATGGAGGTTATATTCACTTTGATAAGCATGGAGGTTATTTTCAATTTCTTCTGTTCACTTTGAAGGAAGAGCAGAGGATGAATATATTTAATTTTGTGCAATTCCTTCATTTTATTTCAACATGAATTTTGTGAAAATAAAGGAAAGGAAATTTGAATATTAGTAAACACAAAAATATGCCTGACATCATTTCCTTCCTGTCAACTTCATCCAAGTAAACAAGAATGCAAGATGAACATAAGTGAGTGGATGAATTCATTTCTTTTCTTTTCCCTCACTTAAATCACTCACCTTCTCTTGTCTTTCTTCCTCTCCAAGTAAACACAACATTAGTCACCTATGCTTATAATTAATGATAGTTCTGTTTTGTCACTGTTGTAAATTAGATTTTCTTATCTCATGTATTTTGGTTGTGCAGCACAGGGTTACAGTGTTGTTCTTCCTGAGAAATTGCAAACTGGGAAATGGAATGTTTACAGGTAGACTTTATACCAGGGTTGCACATCTGCCTATGGTTTACCTAACAATTATTTTAACTTGGCAGATCTGCAAGATCACCACTGAAGCTAGTCTCTAGTTTTGCAGAGCATCCGGATATTGCAACACTGCATGATAATTTTGAGTCAGTATATATTTAATTTCTATTTTGTTCTATTAAGCTCTTCTCCAAGCTCATGAAATCAGTAGTTTTATTTATTATCACACACCATAAAATATTTATAAAGAGTGTTTTTTGCTATTAGTTTTATTACATATGAACACTAATTCACATTAAACTGTCATCTTCTATATACAATTCCTTTTTCAAGGTCTTTTCTGAGAAATATCACTTACTCAATATGATTACTGTCACACTTAATGGTGCTTTGCTTAAATGACTATTAGACATGCTGTAAAGACCTTCCGAAATTACAAATATTTGGGGACAAGGATTCGTACGGATGGAACAGTTGGGGAGTAAGGCACTTCTAATTTGTCTTTTGAGATGCCTATCATGTTATTTTATTCTACTTTTATTTATGGTGTTAGTGCTTTTTTGAAGATACAAGTGGATGACCTATGGAGAAATTGGTTCCTGTCGGACAGCAGTAGGATCTGGCCTCATTTATCATGGAATACCTAAGGTAAGCAATAATCAATCATATATATTATTTTGGTTGATTATGATGAAAAATGAGTAAATAAAAGTTCTTGCAAGATGAGAAGGATAAGAAGACTTGTCTTAATATACCATTAGGAAAGAGTAACTGCTACAAAGGTTCCTTTTTGTTATATAAGTGGCTTGAAAAATTTCAATCTAGCGGACTTTTGTGTAGTGGGGAGTACTAATTAAGTGGAAGCCCATCAGTTTCTATATAGGAGTAGGCATAAAAACCAATATATCCAATCCAACTGGAACGTGAACCAAACTAATTCAAAAATGTCAGATTCTTTGGGAGTTGTTTATTCAATATTTTTTTATTTAGGGTTCGGATTGGTTTTCTGGTTCTTATATAAATCCCCAAAAATGTTTGACCCTTTACCATATTATACAAGGTATTTAATATATATTGGATTAATTTAATTATTTATTATTTAGTTAATTAATAGTTATATATATTCTATATGCTTTATGTTATCAAATATTAATTGTATATTCAATTATTTAAAAACTTAGTTAATTTTCAGGGAGCTTTATAAATGTAATTTGCATTGAGTTTCTGATTTGTTCAACGATTTCCTGTACTCACTAGATTGATCAATTTGTCTCCGTCATCTGCTCCTGTCTTAGTCATATGTCCTCGCCTTGTGTCTTTTCTCCCATGTTAGCAACTTAAGTCCCCTTACAACATCTTTTCTACCTTTCTACCTTCCATGATCTCATGAGATCATGGTTGTTCATTAGAATGATTAGGATCTATTGTAAATGGCTCAAAATGCTCACTTGTCATTGTTGACATTTTTATTTAGCTACTTGAAATCCTTCATATTTAGTGAGAAGAATTATGAACAATTTCTTTCTGTTGATAGCAGTCTCTTGCAACTGAAACACGACAACTATTGTATTTCATTTTTCAATCCACATTTCATAGTTTTGGTTTAATTCTTGTATATTGATTTTGTGAATTTGCAGGACTTGCATTTGATTGCAAAACTGTTGTGAATTATAGCTTTCTTATATACGTTTTTATAACTCTTAGAAAAACCTTATATTTTGCTTCTGTCAATTTGCACAAAATTAGTATAAAATAACCCAAATTCCTACAAGCTCTATGATTCCAGGAAACCCCAAATTCCTGCAACCTGAACCCTACCATACCTTTTTTTTTTCTCAGTTACGTGTCCGGTAATAACCTAGACAGGGTAGGGTCTTTTATTTATTTATTTTATAAAACCAACTCGACTCAACTGGTGCCTACCCTTAGCTAAGTCTATTCATTTCATGCACCTTACCTTAATTTATTGGTGCTGTGGGTTTGATGAATTAAGTAGTTAGATTTGATTGATCTTTCTTCATCTTGTCTTTAACAAGAAATCATTCTAATATGCTTTATGGACAGGGTGCATGCGTGGGACTCTATTTTATAAACAGACCAGAGTGGATCATTTTTGACCATGCCTGCTCAGCATACTCTTATATATCTGTGCCTCTTTATGATACACTGGGTATGTTTTTTCTCACTTGCCTTTGTGTTTCTTTTCCTATTCGTTTGGTTGGTAATCAGTACAAGCATTGGCATGTCTGCAGGACCAGATGCTGTGCAGTATATAGTTAATCATGCATCAGTTGAGGTCATTATTTGTGTACCCCAAACACTGAGCATTGTGAGTTCGGATCCCATGCTTTCTCTTTGGTGTTTGATTTTTCGCTTAAGGCACGATAAACCAAAAATCCACATGCATTTATTTTCTGTTCTCCTCCTGCCAAATTTCCTAGGGTCCCTTCACACCCTGGATTTTTTAAAGTTGCAAAAACCAATATTTATCTATCTCCTTTTTTCTTTGATTGTCCTGATTCCTTGCTATGCAGATTTCCTCCTAATTATATTCTATTCTTGAAGTTCTTTAAGTTGTTTTAAACCAAATGCTAACCTCTACTACTGTCTCTGATTTTAAATCTTTATTGAGCACAATGTTGATTTCATATTTGAAAGTGAAACTTATATTTTTGTTTGCAGCTACTTAGCTTCTTATCTCAGATGCCTTCTCTTCGTTTGATAGTGGTAAGGTTACTGAAAGCTATTTCTTTATTCTGATCATGAATAATTGCCTCCAGTTTTTTCCTTAATTTTGATTTCTTTCATAGGTTGTTGGTGGAATAGATGAGAATATGCCCTTGGTTTCTTCAGCAATTTCGGTGAAGATTATTACTTATTCAAAACTGCTTAGTCAAGTAAGTTGCTTTTACCTTATGTCTTAAATTTTCTCAAGAGCCAATATTATGCAGCAAATAGAATTAAAGAACTAATGTAGACTTATATCTTATTTTGTCGTTCTTTAGAAACACTTAACAAGGCTTGATGATTAAGACTTTAGAAACATTTAACAATGTTTGTTTTTAATACACTGGAATGGTTTATATCAATGGAATATCTGTAGGTTGTGGGACTTAATGGAATATTTGTGTTTTGTTACCTCTTCTGCATAGAAATTGTGCTATTTGAGTCTTTTATTTTGATCAACTGAATATCAGCTCTTCCTTTTAATCTTTTATTTATTGAATGATACTTAAACCTATGTGTCACAGTGCAAATTCCAAAATGCCTAAATAGTTGCAGTAGTAGGTCCATCAAGTCAAGGTATTAACCAGAATTACATCATTTTCAGTCCACCGCACAATTCGACCGAAGACTTGAAATCCATCTTTACTGTCACGCCCTGTACGAGCTAGACTTACTATGACATTAGCTTGGCTCTCTATGCGTGAACTATAATAATGTCAGAGCAAAATATAGTAAAACTAACTAAATATACCTGACTACATGCATACCTCTGAAATAACTCCACTAGTGTTATGTATATATCTCAACAATTTACTTGGTAGTCAAAGAAAAGGAGAGTGAGCACAAAGTGTAAAGTGGAGTTAAAGAGATGTGCATGAAAACATAATCAAAAGAGCAACAACATAATTTATAATTATTCCTTAACATTTATCTTATATTGTCTTTTGAATTATATTTATCAGTTTTTCTTAATTTCTCATTTTCCAACATTACACACATTATAGTCTTATTTTATTTATCACTCAACATAGCCTATTGAGTGGGTGAACCACATATAACATCCTCAACAAGGATGTGTCGTATAAGTAACGGTGAATGACCTGCATTCCACCTAATATGAACACATCATATATAAATGAAAATCTCAAGGTGAGTGATCTGCAACCCATTCAAGAAGGATGCATCGTGTATAAGAGTAAATGACCTACAATCTACTCGTAATGAAAAGCATCGTATGTGTAGGGTCCCCAAGGATGTCTGTATCTCCACAATGGCATGATATTGTCCACTTTGGGCCTAAGCCCTTATGGTTTTGTTCTTGGGCTCTCCCCAAAAGGCCTCATGCCAATGGAGATATCTTCCATCCTTTTAAACCCATGATCTTTTCCATGTGTTTTAGATGTGAGACTATGTTTGCACCTTTGCAACCCAACAATCCCCCCCTCAAACAAAGGACCACAGGCCCCTCTCAAACGGAAAGCCTCCGTTTGATGTCTGAATCCTCGACCCACCAGGACTTCCTGCCCCTCGGTCCACCCTGACCTACTAGGACTTCCTGCCCAGCCGCAACCAGGACTTCCTGCCCCTCGGTCCACCCGACCTACTAGGACTTCTTGCCCAGCCGCAACCAGGACTTCATGACCCTCGGTCTACCCGACCTACTAGGACTTCCTGCTCAGCCGCAACCAGGACTTCATGCCCCTCGGTCTACCCGACCTACTAGGACTTCCTGTCCGGTGTCTGGTCCTCTTGATTCAAACACGGGAGCCCCCACTTCCTTTGTTTTTTTTTAAGGTTCAACCCACATGGTTAGATCCGGATCATGACTCATCCGGCGGTTAGTCCGGTGAAGAGCGGCCTCGCTCTGATACCAATTGTAGGGTCCCCAAGGATGTCTGTATCTCCACAATGACATGATATTGTCCACTTTGGGCCTAAGCCCTCATGGTTTTGTTCTTGGGCTCTCTCCAGAAGGCCTTATGCCAATGGAGATATCTTTTCCATCCTTTTAAACCCATGATCTTTTCCATGTGTTTAAGATGTGGGACTATGTTTGCACCTTTGCAACCCAACAGTATGTATGCACAAATACATGCATAAATCGGGTGAACGATCTGCAATCCACCTAAAAGAGATGTATCGTATGTTCATGGTGTGAACGGCCTGCAATCCACCCAATATGAAATACATCATGTGAATGTACATACATAAGCGCGCGCGCACGCGCGCGCGCGCACACACACACACACACACACACACACATATATATATATATATATATATATATATATATATAGGATGAACGACCTGTAATCCATCCGAAAAGTGCCTCACATAAGAATAGGGTGAACGACCTGCAATCCACCCTATGAGGAAAATTTCATCTCAATTTGTTTGAAGTTTAGGCACACGCAGAAAGATTCGAAAGCTCTTTCGAATTGCGGAGCAAAGAGTTCTATATTTATAGAGTTATTTCCCTCATTACTCTGATATAATTAATCTCATATCTTTTATAACCATTAGAACTGAAGTTTCGTAACACGAGAGTTACATTCCCTTTATTAACTTGGTTGAGAAGTTATCTAACTTCTGACTAGCATCAAGCCAAAGCTTTCTCTCGTATTATTCAATTTTTGATAATAATGTCATTTACATTATTTGTTCACTTCAAATTCTCATGAAGTTTGCATTCTCTTTTAGAAGATTATCTAAAATTCCCCTTATCTCTCAATTTCCTAATCTAAATGGCATTGATCAATTTTGATAGGGTGTAAAATTTGATACACAACACGTATAAAAGAATAACCAAGTATAAAGATATGATCAAGCAAATCGAAGTATATACAAGCATGTAATTTATTTTTTTCCCTCTACCAGATAGAATACAAACCTTAAATAATTCATCAGAATGTTAGAAACTCGGGCCCACAATCAAAACCAACTAGCGCTGCATTTTGTTTGCTTCTTCAGGACAAAATACCCCATTAATTTTCTTCTTATATGGTCTGTACACAAACACAAACTCGTGCTCACGCCGTGAGCAGCAAGTTATTATTTTTTTAACTCAAAGATTATCAAATGGTATTGTACTAAACCAATACATGCTTGTTATTGTCTTAAGAATGGGATAGATGCTTGCTGTTGTCTTAAGAATGGGATAGCAAGGACTCTGAACCAAAACTATGAATGCATCATCAGCAATCTTATCTGTGATAGTTCTGGCATTGAGAAATTATTGGGCCTTACTTTCATGGAATTATGACATAACTATTATTATACTTTTTACACACATATACTTTCTTATACAACTGCTACTAACTTTTAGATTTAAAATTTAATGCACTTACATTCACTACTCTTTTATTGCCACAATCTGAATACTAGATTAATTTTGATCTATCGCTAGTGTAGGTTTTAAAACAGTATCGCAAATTCTATATTTAAATGGTTTTTACTTGGTATCAGAGTTATAAGAAATTGTTGGCCCTTACTATCATGAAGTTATGACATAAAAAAATGAAAAAGAGAAGCGCGTTCTTAAGACAAGAATTGTTGGCCCTTACTGTGAAGTGCCGAACCCAAAAAAAAAAACAAAGCAAAAACTCACAACGATCAAGCAGGAAGAAAGGGATCCAAGTTATTCTCTTGTAAAACGTAGACTTAATCATGCACGAAAGAAATCAAAGAGCCAAGCAAAAAAAACTCCACCTCAGTGCTGTGACAACGTGTGACGGTTGCGACGATATGTGGCGGTGACGATGATGTGCGATGGCTGCGACAACGTGCGACGGCTGCAACAATGTGCGGCGGCGACGACCACGTGAGATGGCGACGACGACGACGACATGCGGCGGCGACGATGACGATGACAAGGAGCAAGGACGGCGGTGGCGGCGTGAGGAATTTGAGGGTGCATTAGGGTTTTGGAGTTAGAGAGGTTTTAAAGATCCTTTATTTGCATTTTTGCATAAAGGTCCAACAAGTTTTAAAATTTTTAACTAAGATTTTTTTAATTATTTCAAGATATAACATTTACATTCTGAATGATGGTCATGGTGGAGAGGCATTTGGTCTGCTGATTGTTTTTAGGAACATGCTTGAAGTCAATTCTTTTGAGAGGATACATGTGGCAAAATGGAAAATGAACATTCTAGGAACTAAAAAAAAAGATCCTTGGCCTACAATTTTAGCCAAACGTTGATTTTTTTTCCATCACTTCAATTATTATTTGGAGTTCTTGTATCAATCTTCCATTTTTTTAAGCTGATTACAGGAAATTGAAATCCCTGACCCATTACTTGTTTTTAATCAAAATCATTGTCTTTCTCCAACATAAATTCCTGCCAGCTACATGCATCTTTAAGTGCAATCTTCTGTTCTTACCCTCAATTAATCCTGCATTGTTAATTAGGGGCAAAGTAATATTCAGAGACATTGCCCACCAAAATCTGAAAATGTTGCAACCATCTGCTATACCAGTGGTACAACTGGGACACCTAAGGTACTCTAAAAGTTTCAGTTTGGTACAAAATGCTGTATGGATCTTCATTTAGAAGATAATATCTTCTCATATTTGTTATTTGACTTGTAATGGATGATTGATGTGCAATAGGGAGTTGTACTTACTCATGGAAACTTGATTTCAAATGCTGCTGGATCTAGCTTGATTATGAAGTTCTATCCTTCAGATGTGTTAGTGATTCTTATCTGTGGTTGATGTTTCTTGTTCATCTATCAGGTTGATTAAGGCGTGTCTAAATATTTATTTGTTTTCTCTTGCAGGTATATATCATATCTGCCTTTGGCTCATATCTATGAGCGTGTTAACCAGATTTTGTTGGCATATTTTGGAGTTGCAGTTGGTTTCTATCAGGGGGTCTGAATTTCTTTTCTGCTATGACATTATTTGTTAAGCAAAAAAATTCTAGAACTTCTAATTTTATAAAATAACATGGAAATAGCTAGGACTTCTGAATTGGTTGAATTTTTGTATGAAAGATTGAGAGTAGTGCTAGACTTATTTTCAATAAAAGTCCTTTTATGGTTTGGCCAGGACTTACAACATTGCTAGTTTTTTTTGTAACTTATAGAGACTAGCATTATGAAGACTTTTGACATGTTTGGTGGTTCTAAGCTGCATAGTTTGTTTGTTATAGTAGGTTGAGAAACTTGAATTCTCATGTTCCTGTTTCTAGTACTTTAGATCATGTTAGATGCAACAGAAATGTAATGATCAAACTGGTAGATATTTGTCTGAGTAATGAAACTGTACACAGACTGCTCAGAGTTAAGATAGTGTGGTCCAAATGGAGTATACCGTTTTAGCTGCAATGCTTTATTTTTATTCAATTTAATAGTGAGGGAAAGAAGTAATGTAGCTGTGTTAGCACGGCCACCTATTTATTCACTTAAATAAAAAATATCAGTTCCTGTCCAACTGATTTTCTTCTTACTATATAGTTCTTTCATTGTTGGGAAGTGCCACTACCATTTCAATTGCTGGCGTACCCAAGATTAAAATCCTTAAATGTTCAAAGTTCCACTTCTTTGATAATAGCTGCAAAGTTGTATCTAATTATCTTTTCCATATTCTTTATAAGGGTTACTCTATTTCCAGGATAATTTGAAGCTAATGGAGGATATGACAGCTCTTAGGCCTACCTTATTTGCTAGTGTCCCTCGATTATACAACAGAATCTATGATGGGTAACTTGTTGTTATCTATATTTTTCCCACCAAATAATTAATATATGTAGCCTTTGGTATAATTTTATATATGAATTAATGCATCATTTGCCATTGACTGTTATGTAACTCATTTCATTTTAGTGTTATGAATGCGGTGAAGACATCTGGTGGCCTGCGAGAGAGATTATTTAATGCTGCCTACAATGCCAAGATGCAAGCAATAACAAATGGTAAGAGGCCAAGAGCTGAACTTATCTAAAAAAAAAGAAATGATGCATCTCTAATTCAAAAACATATGTCTATGCTGGATGTCATTTGACCCTGTATCAATTTAACAGATGTTCACTGCTGTGCATATGTGTGTGAACTATCTTAAACCAAACTACACATTTTTGAAGTAATCACTGATGGACAACTATTTTCTCAAAATTTGATTATATTACTCTTCAAAACTTACATGAACTTTATAAATATCTAAAGGTTCTATTGATAATGAATGTGTATCGAAAGCGAATTATGAGAAGGATTCATAGTTGAGATCCTTGTTGTTTTAGTCAATAAAAGTTATCTATTATCTTTTCAGGAAAGAACCCATCACCAATTTGGGATCGATTAGTATTTAACAAAATCAGAGAAAAGCTTGGAGGCCGTGTCCGATTCATGACTTCAGGTGCCTCTCCATTGTCAGCAGATGTTATGGATTTTCTAAGAGTGTAAGGAAAATTCCTAATACTGTAAATAGATCTGCTTTTACTGTTGTGATTTGCTCATTGACTTGCTGCTAATCTACCTTCCAGGTGCTTTGGTGGTCTGGTTCTTGAAGGCTATGGGATGACAGAGTCATCTTGTATCATTAGTACAATGGACATTGGTGACAATTTAACTGGTCATGTTGGTTCTCCACACCCTGCTTGTGGTGAGTTTGAATATTACTACTTGAAAAGTGATCTGAAATTTCTTTTTTTCACATGTGCAGATATTATACATGGTTTTTCCTTTATGGATACTATAGTCGGTTTCAGATGAGTTACTGATTGATACATTGCTGTTGTTGTTATTCTCCCTAGTAAATTTAAGTATATGATTTTCCTTTTTTTCTTGCTCACTTTTTCTTCCCACTCTATAATCCAAGAGCACTTGTATTAACTTAAAGAACTAAATGGTGGTGTTAATCTTTGATCATTAGATAAACCTTTAACACAAACAATGCATCTAATATTCTACTTTGCATATTTGATGCTTAGAAAAAAGGATTGGCATCTCAAACCTCTCACTAAGATCTATGTACTTGTATTGTCGGGTCTAAACTATCAATGTCAATTCTAAAATTCCCTTTCCCCTCCCCCCTCTCTCTTCTTTTTGTGTATAGACTAGTTGGAACCAAGGTTTAAAATATCGAACCGTGCCGAGGTTTCGGTCCCGGACCGGAATGATACAGTTTCGGTACCGTACCGTACCATACCGGTACCGTTTCGGTATTTTTAAAATATAAAAATATATTAACTAAAATAAAAAATTTAATTTAAATATTTAAAAATAAAATTTTTAAAAAATAATAAGATGATTTTAGAGAATTTAATAAAGTCTATTTAAATTATTCCCAACTATAGCTAGGAATTATTAAAATCTTAATTAAACCCTAAGTTTAAAAAAAACGCGAACGACCTTGCGCGCGGAGGCGTCGCCAGGCCCGCACGGCGCCTCTGGTGGCGTCGCTGGGCCCGGGCGGCGCTTCCGGTGGCGTCGTCGGGCCCGGGCGACACCTCCGGCGGCGTCTCCCGGTCGGAAATGCAGTGTCGGTGCTGTACCGGTGCCGCTCCGTCAGCGGAATGAAAAATTTCGGCCGTATCGCGCGATACGGCTCGAAATTTCAATCCTTGGTTGGAACTTTTGTTGATTAGAGTAGGTCTAGAGCAAGGCTTGAAATATCGTTGCATGCTAGAGTTTTGTTGTTCTTTTGGACGGTATGGTTTTGGAACCAGGCCATGCTGGCACACTTGATTTGAAGATCACCTGTAATGAGTTTAATCTTTAACAAGTTTCTCACCTAATGACTATACGTTTCTAAAGTTAAATTGAGTGTTGTGTAGTGGATATGAACATTGATTCTTGTAGCATCCAACTGAGTAATCCTATGATTTTACATAATTCGTATTAAGTAATGCTCCCAAAACGCCTTGTAAAATTAATGTCTTCACATGTTGATAAACATATCTCAGTTGTTGTTGTTAGTTCTTGTTCATAAATATATCTCAGTCAACCACTGAGAGTTGGGTTTGGTTGTCATAATTAAAACTACAAGAGCAATAGATAAATGTAAGATATGAATACATCTTGGCTTCTTTGACTCTGACATCACTCTTCTCTACTATTGTTGCTGCACCAATTGATGGGGTTGAAAAAAGTCAATATATTTGCTTGTAATCAAAATTTTACTGCAATTGATTCCCAAAAAGGAAAAAAGAGGTGCAGGTTATGAGTATTAAATATGTTATATTTTCAGTTCTGGTTGGGGTTTTCTGTTTCTTATATAAAACTCTGAAGATTATCTGAACCACTATTATATACTATATAGTATATAATTAAATTATATATCATGTAGTTAATTAATAGTTATATTTTAAATATATTGTATGTTACCGAATGTCATTTGTATAAATTATTAATTAATAATCTAGTTAATTTTACTGGAGTTGCATGGCCAGGACTTATTTTCTTTCCCTTTTGGCTTATGGTTTCCTGTTTTGCATCCCACTATCCAACGATTTCATGAGTCAAACATTGGCCTTTGTTGTCCACCCTTGTCCACACCCTCCTCTTTTTTAGTGTTTCATGTCCTCAATATGATTAATATACAAAATTGAAGGATGAATCACGAGAAGACAGTTTTTCTATTTCAAATGGTAGCAGCCGAGATAGACTTTGTCTATTGATACCATTGGTACCATTGAGACTGTATCGCCATGGACATGATATTCACCCATGCTGGCATAGTATCAATATCAGTTGGCTATCAGATGATATGCTTCATTCATTCCAGCTATATGCTTCAACCATTCCTGCTGATATTGGTCGACATTTGAAACCATGACCAAATGTAATGATAAGGTAACAAAGTTTGATGTAAGATACAGCAAAAGGTTTTCTGTGCCTTGCTAATGCATGTAGTCAGTTATATCCTTGTTTGGCTACTTTTGCTCTAGTTCTGTGAAATATTTGCTATATATACATGCCATGAGAGAGATTATCTCTCTTGGATTAATGAATCTGCTGTTTGATTTTCACATTATTTGAACTGAACTTGAATTTTAACAGTTACCAATAATTTTTTCATTCCTTTTTAAAATATATTATTATTTACCAGTTTTGAGTGACATTTGAATGCACAATGATGATTAAGAAGAAATAAAATGCAATGTAAAAAAGAGAAGGGTAAAAGAATGATGAAATTATTGTTAAGATTACAGCAAGGCATTTAAGTATATAAATTTAATCAAGCATCATTCATCTAAGTTTAATTCAAATGAATGACATTTATGATAGGTTTGTAGACTAAAAAGACATATACGGACTATCAAATGGTGAAAATAGACTATTTCATAGTTTTTAAAGGTGAAATGTATTTGCAGCAAAATATAACATTGATTATCCACTTGTTGTTTCTTCTCATATCCCAAGATACTCTTGTTTGGTTTCTTTTTATTTTTGTTTCATATCATGTGCGACGGTATTCCCTAGCATCAATATGAATGTCGGGGTTCCACTGTTTATCAACCTTAACTCCCTCACTATTTATGGACCATATTTGCTTGTATAACAATGGAGATGTTCTGACAGAGATCAAACTTGAAGATGTTCCTGAAATGAATTACACATCTGACGACCTACCATTTCCCCGTGGAGAAATTTGTGTAAGAGGTCCACTCGTGTTTCAAGGCTATTACAAAGACGAAGTGCAGACGTAATCAAAATAACTATTATGTTTCTTACAATTCTGTTTGACTATCTTAGATTTCTGAAACCTCACTTAATTTGACAGCAAGGAGGTAATGGATGCGGATGGCTGGCTCCACACAGGAGACATAGGATTGTGGTTACCTGGAGGACGTTTAAAGATCATTGACAGGTAAATCTATTTCCTGTTTCCACACAGCAAGTATAACCGAGTTATTCTTTCTTATCTTGTTTCTAAAAATATATAATTTTGTTCTTTTTATCTCCCAACCATTGTCACCCACAAGGGAACTGAAATATAGGTGCATTATCAATATAAAGATTCAGCAATGGAAGAGTAGCTGAGTTTTTTTGTTTGTTCTTATTATCAATAGCAAGAATCATAAAGTCCAATTGATGTTAGTGATAAATATAATAGTATTGCTGAATCCAAGGATATTTTTGGGTAGATCATGTGTTAGTGTACTTGTTATCCTCGTGTGGATGTGCAATTTATATTTATGTCTAAGAGTTTTAACTTCTGCATGTTGTGCTTATGATGCCTCTTTTAAACATTGCTAGAAGTGGGGCTCGTGACTTAAGCTGATGCTTGTTGCGTTTACCTTCCGGGGAGAGAAAAGAAAAGAAAGGAAATGAGGCATTGTAATTTGTGTTTTTATAATAATTTGCCAATATGTAAACAAAGGATTGGTTAAGGACCATTGAGGAGAGAATTAGGGTTTCCTCTTCAAGGAACACTAGGTAGCCCCCACTACCTTGTATAAATAATATCAATATAGAAATTACCAATATCCCCTCGGAATTACATAATTATGAATGTATCCCAACACTCCCCTCAAGTTGGTTCAAATATATTATAAAAATTCATTTTATATGAGATATATTCTAGAACTGACAATCTCATTAGTTTGTATATCTTGATGAAGTGACAAATCAATCTTTGTATGGCATCATTTTGTGAAATAGTTAATTTGAGATTATATCCATTGCCGTTTGATTGTCATAGTAAGTCTTCATAGGTTTTGTAGTGCCATATCCTAGCTTAGTCATAAATGCTTGACCTAAATAAGCTCATATGTTAATGACACCATAGCCATATACTTTGCCTCAGCACTTGACCTGACAAGTTGCAACTATTGTTTACTTTTTTATGTTCCGGGAAATAAGATTTCTGCCATATACTTGCCTCGACGCTTGACCTCGCAACTATTGTTTACTTTTTTACGTTTCCAGCAAATAAGATTACCCCTTTTAAGAGGATACAATAACCTGATATAGATTGTTATTTGGTTGAGAGTTTGCGCAGTCTGGATCAAAATTGGGATTTGTGATGAGCATTAGGATTTATATTCTTCCACTACTTTCAATTCCTTCTGTCAATGTAATAACACATAAAAGTTGTGTTGCATTGTGATGCCCCTTCTGAATATTGCTAGATGCAGGGCTTATGCTATCATAATTTTCCTCCTGACCAATCTGCCTCATTCATTATGAACTGGAATCTGCTGTGTTTGAATAATGAAGCCCGCCCCCCTCTAATAAACAATTCATATCCTATTATCTGCTATCATTTTTGACCCGTAGGTCGGGTTTTTTGTATTACAGCTTCCAATTTCTTATCAATGGTCTGCAATTTTTTTTCTTTGTAGTCAACTTTCATCTTTATAATTACATCTTTTGTTGCATTTATGAGAAAAATTACAGGAAAAAGAACATTTTTAAGTTGGCGCAAGGTGAGTACATTGCCCCAGAAAAGATAGAGAACGTATATGCCAAATGCAAGTTTGTTTCTCAATGCTTTGTCTATGGTAAGTTCACCAACTATCATAATATAACTTTGAACTATGATTTGTGCTGTACCAATGCAAACCTTAACTGATGCCAGGTGATAGCTTCAACTCCTATCTAGTTGCGATTGTTTCAGTTGATCAAGAAGTATTAATAGCTTGGGCTGCATCTGAAGGAATAAAGGTTGGTTAGCATTCAAATTCCATTTATAATGAAACCTATTTCTGCTTAACTCTAATCCACACATACCTAAGATTCTGTTTTCTGTTCCCATTGCACTCGACCAGAACCTGGGGACTATATTTTTAACTTCTGGCTCTCATATTGTTCATCGTGCTTGTTTACTTGAGAGGAAACGTGGAGGAAAAGAAATAAGGAGATGAAAATTTCCTCTTTAGAAGAGGGAGGTAAAAAATAGCCAATTTTTCTCATATACTTTCAGCATAAAAAATAGGTGGAAAATAAGAGGAATGAATCGATTCAGGTGAGTGTCCTAATTGTCATCGTATATGATTACTCAATTTCAAATGGGCATTGAGGCTAAATAAAGTCAAATTCCACTAACTGCTAAGTAGGTAAGAACAAAGGTATCATTGCCATTTAAAAGGACCTCACCCTTCGTATACAATCTCACCAAAGATGATAGTATCGGGAGTGCAAGTTCCCTTAAAGAGGCTAAAACCCAGTGGCTACTGGTAACTATGCCAAATTATATGAAATTTAAGGATCCTTGGACCTTGGTGGATTATGTGCTAGTTCAACAATCATTGTTGAGATTAACATCCCATCCTATGAAATTAAAGTTTATTTGCATCTATATATGTTTTGTGAGATCCGGATTCAACGGGACTGTGATTCTGGGTTCTTTGTTTCTTTGTTGAACACACTGTACGAGATAAACCCTATGCATGAAGGTGTTTTCTGCTGAATTTATCTCTAGCTTGCCTTTTGGGAAGGTGGCGTAGCATATTATCTTTAATTGGTTTTTCCAACATTAGGAATTCATGACTATTTATTTTACTTTTTAAATTTTCAGTATGAAGATTTAACCCAGCTTTGTAGCGACCCACGGACAAGGGCCGCAGTCCTTGCTGATATGGATGATGTTGGAAAGCAGGCTCAGGTAACTCTTCACCTTGCCTTACCAAATCTTATATATTAGATTCAAATGCTCATAACCCTTAATTTCTATGCTTTCCAGCTGAGGGGTTTTGAATTTGTGAAAGCCGTCACTTTAGTCGTGGAACCCTTTTCTTTAGAAAATGATCTACTTACCCCAACATTCAAGGCAAGTGTTAGTTACCTTGTTTCTCCCTTTTAAATTGTATGAAATATGTTCCTTATATTGAGTTCACCTTACCAGATAAAGAGACCTCAAGCGAAGGCTTATTTTGCCAAGGCGATAGCAGATATGTATGCTGAGTTAGTGAATCATGATCCGTCACATCAGAAACCAATATAAAGTGCATCAAAATTACACCTCTCCGATGCGTGGTTGAATAATTTGCAACGCAATGCTATATTGGTGGCTACAGGTTGCAAGTGGACTCTGGATAGGAAATTGCATTATTTTGTCCAATCCTTCTCAAGGGAAAGTTTATTAGGTGCCCGTATCATGGGCGAGAGATATTGAGATGTACAAATGATTGCCTCTCAGCATTGTATTTTGAGTTATATATATTTCTCAATGATCATTGTTATTTGTTCATCTATGTGTCTACCGCCACCTTTTTGTTGCCTAGCCAGATTATAAAACTGTTGCCAATAGTAAACTTTTTCTATTGCTTATCCAAGTCTGAAGAATCTTCCACTGCATGATCTTTCTGGATCAAGTAATTCTCTTGTTCAATTTGGTATTGCTACTATTTTATTTTATTGGATATTGCAGCTTTGAATTTATTCCATTGTTTTAATATTTTATGTTTTTGGCAAATAGGTTGCGCTGGACCTGACGAGCAGGCCTAAGCACTGTTGTATTATAATATTATTTATTAACTTAGTTAAAATTATTTTAATTTAATCAAAATGTTTTAACTTGATTAAAATTGTAGTAGTTATAACTATATCTATTATAAATATAACTATTACACATGAAGTATAAATTATAGTACATCATACCCAAAATATTTTATTTTGATTAAAATTGTAATACACAATACTATATATTAAAATAATTCTTCATCATCAACTTGATTAAAATTAATCTGCTCAATAAGAAATGCTAAAAATAATCAAAATCTGTTTAATATTGTTATAAAAATACTGCGCTAGCTGCATCAACTTAAAATTAAAAGTCTGTCTTTTATTGTTTAATTTATCCATTTAGTGTTTATTTAATTGTGTTTAAAAAAGTTATCTAATATTACGTATTATATTATAACTCATTTTATATTATCCATGCAATTTTCTTATTTTAATTCAACATACATTAATTTAGTTTTATTAAATCGTTTGTAGCTATTTTCGAATCGATTTGGGCCCAAATGATAAATCCAATCGGCTGGCTAACCCATGAAATCATGCGTTTCCTCGAAATGTGGAGTGAGTTTTTCGTTGCGTCGACCCATCGGCTAAAACTTGTTTATACAGCACGACACGTTCTGGTCCAATGATCAATTAATTACTCACACAGCTACCTCGCTAGCGTCCTCATGCGTGAAGGTAAAGATGATGAGGCTAGAGGCTTGAGAGCAATGCGATCGAAGATGAGAAAGAGTCAGCTTGAAAGCAAGTCCTTCTTAAATTTAAAACTTGCACGCAATCCATCCGCCCTGAATATTGCTGCGTAACAAACTGATCGCTTCATCCTTCATCATCCATGTTGCTGGCCATATCGGACGTGTTACGACTCTATAAAAATACGAATAATTAATAAGTTTTTTCCCCTCACTATAAATCTCCATCAAGCTTGGAGCAAGACGGTAGAGGAGCTCGCCAAACTGACAACAGTACCTTTGCACCGGCAGTTCACGAGGAGTAGAGAAATGGACGGCGGAAAGTCGCAGCAGAGACAGCAGCAGCAGTTGTTTTGGTGGGCTGCAACTACGATCACACCCGCTTCCAGCTCAGCGGTTGCATCAATGACGCCCGCTCCATGCGCCACCTCCTCCTCTCCCGATTCGCCTTCTCCCCCGACGACGTCCTCCTCCTCACCGACGACGCCGCAGACTCCCCCCACCTCCTCCCCACCGGCGTCAACATCCGTAACGCCCTCTCCTCCATGGTCGGCCGCGCCGCCCCCGGCGACGTCCTCTTCTTTCACTACAGCGGCCACGGCACTCTCGTCGACCCCGTCTGGCCCCTGCACCACCGCGAAGAAGCCATCGTCCCCTGCGATTTCAATCTCATCACCGGTGCGCCTCGTTTGGTCGTTAAATCGACCAGTTTAATCGATTGCAAGAGATTAAAAAAAAATTGAATTTTGGTATGCATGCAGATGTGGATTTCCGGGGACTGGTGGACCGCGTGCCGAGCGGCGCAACCTTCACGATCGTCTCCGACTCCTGCCACAGCGGTGGACTCATCGACCACGAGAAGGAACAAATCGGCCCCTCCTCCGCCGTGACCGCCGCAGCGGCGCCTGCTCCCCGAAGCCGAACGCTGCCACTCGAGTCCGTGGTGCACCACCTCGCCTCGCTGTCCAACCTCGCCTCCCCGCACGTCGCCGACCACTTGGTGGAGCTCTTCGGCACTGAGGCGAGCGCCAAGTTCGCCTCCTCCCACGTCGCGGCGCCGCGCCGCCGCGGCGACGACGAGGGGATACTTCTCAGCGGGTGCCAGACGAACGAGACGTCGGCGGACATGGAACCGGAGGCTGACGGCGAAGCCAGCGGGGAGGCGTACGGGGCGTTCACCAACGCGATAAGGATGGTGTTGCTGCAGAGGAAGGAAGGGGAAGTGATGAGTAATAGGGAGTTGGTGATGGGGGCGAGGAGGTTGCTGCGGGCTCAGGGCATCTCGCAGCATCCGTGCCTCTACTGCAGTGACGGAAACGCCGAGAAACCCTTCTTGATGTGGCCACCGGTACCGGCGCCGGCGCCGACGGAGGAGAAGCAGAAGCAGGGGACGCACGCGAGCTTGTAATAATTGAACGCTTCATTGATTGTTATAAAAAACCACTACATATTTATAATTTAAATTGGAACATGAATAATATATAAATCAAAATGGGAATATGGTTAATGCCTATTTATGAAAATTTCTTGTAAAAAAAACAGATTAATGAAAATTAATAAACTGTTGCTTTTGATATATTTTTTTATTATCACCGAGTTTTAAAAATTGATCTAAAATTTTAAATACAAAATCGGAGGATTATTAAATAGCCGCATAATCACCAGAAATAACTAGAAACCCGATCCGAATTCAATCGGATCAGTTGGAGAGTTTCAGTTTGGTTTTATTCCTTTAGTCCAAGAATTTCGGAATCCGACCCGTTTAGACACCGCCGTATCAGTATCGGTGTTCGTCCGAAGGCAAGGCCGCAAGAAGCTCGCTCTACCGCCATTCCGATTGAACACGAGGACATAGCGATCGCAGGAACCTGAGCGCAATGGGCGGCATCGGAACAGGTTACGATCTCTCGGGGTGTTGCCAAAGTTGTCGACAACAGTTGGTTCGTTCCACCATCGGAACAGGTTTTCACTCAATCTTGTTTTAGGGTTTTGGTGGTGTTCTTTTATCGTTTTCAACGTTTGTCTGCGATAAAGTTGGTCTTTTTTTTTTTTTTTGCTTATTTCTTTTCTTGGACGTCGCAGGACTGTGATTGGGACCAAATGTAAGGATGGCATCGTGATGGTATGTCTCTGAGGACTTGGTGTGCATGATGAAGCGAAGGACAAAGCATTTGAGTTAGCAATGAGCTGGGTCTGTGATGAATCAAATGGCAAACATCAGAAGGTTACTGTTGTTAAATTAGAAAGTTTAGAAGGTAATTTAGTTTGCACTCTGTGTTCATGTTTATTCCATATCATTATCTGTACCATGAAGTTTCTTATGCAAAAAGGCAATCAGTTTTAGTCTCTTAAGTAACAATTATCTTGAATTAAAAATGACTCTACTTAGTTTTTGTTATGTGATATGTCTGGATATAATTTTCATTTGTTAGCTTGTTGTCCTCTATTCTGGCATATGTCACACTGCATATTTGGTTGGCCAAGTCTCCCGTAGAACAACCTATGTTCCATTGGGTGTTTTTAACAACACTAATTCTAGATTTCTTTTTTCCTAAATGACTTGGATTGCTGTGTTTTGTTTTGTCTTCCACATCATCAACATTCCTGGAATAATAATTGCATGTAGCTATAAATTTGCAATTAGTTTATACTGATGAGCAAGCATAACTTATATGTTGACTTCAGCTACAGTTGTTGGATAGGATCGAGACATTAGTCTGTTCCTTCCATGTTGTTTAGCTTGGGATAATTCTCTATTAGCCCCATTTTGAAATGTTCAAACTAAGAAAATTCAGGTTCTTTTTCATGTGCTTCCTATAGTGGCTCTCCACTTTAATTGAGAGATTTAGTTAAAAAGAAAAAAAATTGTATTTCGTGATGTTCAACAGTGTTGTTAACCTAAATATTGTCTTTTTCTTCAAGTAAACAATTTCAAGAAAGCTTATCATGTTGCATCTCCAGAAGCATGTATTGAACTATGCTCATTTCCAGTTATTTTTAGAAACAATATGTTACAAGAAAATTACTTATTTGCAATTTATTCTTATCTTTATTTTTCTAACCTTCTCTCATTCATGTAATTGTATTGTCGCAGGTTCCAGATGAACTCTTGGAGCAAGCCAAGGAGGCTGCCAAAGCTGCATTGGAGGAGATGGATTCAGATTAGGGCACATATTTTTCATGTTGTATCTGCATATTCATCGAACATTAGAGTTCGGTTGCCACAAGTGTCTAAACCGGTTTATAGTTTACACATGATTCAGATGTTTGGTGGTGTGGTGTGCCTGCTGGAGTTGGTTACCCTCCCTAACAAGTATATTTAGCCTCAAATTGCAGTTTATGAACCTAAAAGTCTGTTTACAAGTTGCAGGTATCTTAACATCAAGAACTTGGTTATTATGTTCATTTATCAGTAATATTACCATTTCAGATTGAAGGTTCCTTGCCCTCCAAATTGTCCTGCCATTTGAAACAACCTTGCAAACATCTGACAAATATAATTTCAATTCTCCAAAAAAGAAGTCAATATTCACACATACAAAAAATAATGCCTAGCAAACAACACAACCAGAAGTTCCACAATAAACTCAAAACCCACAGCTTTTGATGGGCATCATAGTTTCATCTCTCAGGTGTGTGCTTCTGAACTCTTTACCATCACAACTTTTGCAGTCCTCCCTACCTCTCAACTTGGAAATGCGCATTTGAACAAGTTTGGATTTAAACTGAGTTTATCATCTTCTTTTGTAGATCAGTGATGAAGCTGCAGGGTACAAACTCAAGGAGGAAGCAGAATGTTTATTTGACTCTTTAATGGAACATTGCAATAACCTGCATAGTTGCAACCATTTTTTGTTAATAACTAAGCATTCATTACTCTGGTTCAAAATCAGTAAGGCATAAGGCATATGAATACAAGTTGTTCTTAATCCTTTTAAACAGTCAATTAGTATATTTAATGAACAAACAAATTCGAGATGTGCACAGAAAAAAGAGCTGAAAAATGAACCCTTACCTAATGTTGGTTTCTCGCAGGCAATGTATCCTCAGCATCGAGAGGTAATACAACAGTTGGGCATATTTGATCAATAGCTATCAGATTTTCAACAGTTTGTGCAACTTGCTTAGCTACCCTTTCATTTCTACACACTTCATGCTGACCATCATAGCCTTTTGAAACAGAATCTCTCGGCAAACAAGAATCATTCTTCTGAGAAGCAGGGAAATCGTAAGGATCAAATGCATCGCCGTCATGCCGAACCTTAACATGTACATTATCCTCTATGCTGCTGTAGTCAAGATTCTGTAGTATACTTGGAATGGTCAAGTTGCCCTCAGTTGCAAATTTAATGCCCATTTCTATGTCAATTTTCTCTTTTGTGCTTATCAGATTCATGCTGATGTTTGGGGTATAAGATCCAACTTCCACTGCTTCTGCATCTACCCATGATCTGAAATTATGCTCTGAAGGTGGGATCTTTGAGAAAAAAACTTCTTTGAAATTTCTCCAGAAACCCTTGTTATAGGGGTTATCTTTCTTATCATATCGGTATCTAAAGTTCTCGTATGTTGTCTGCAGTGCCGTTGAATAATACTGTCAATACCTTAGGAATTAGTAGAAGTATTGAAGATTGTAATGGAACTCTTACCTGATTTGTGCTCATTAGATAGCAATGGAAGATTGTAAGCCCGCCGACAAACCACACCACTATGAAGATGTACACTATGAGAACGAGCGATATGACCTCATCTTTCATGGACTTCCAAATCGAATTTGCGTGATGTTTCTTTTCTGTAATGATGTTGAGCCATGAAAAGATGAAGATATATATGCAGAGAAATGCTGATGTCGATATGAACAAGCAGAAAAACCGATAGTTGCGCTGCAAAGAACATTACAACCGATCAAAAGAACAATCCTATTCAGAGGTGAGCATATCACTGCTAGCATTAGTTATGTGGATTTTGCATCATTTGCAAGTGTTCATCATATCCAACTTACAAATGGAAAACAAATCAGACTCCAAGGAGCTTACTAGTCCAATGCACTGACCAACCCAAGGGCAATGGTGATCAAACTTCTTGACACAGTTGTTACAGACGGAGCAATGGGAGGCGCGAGGAGGCCGATACAGCATGCAGGTGTCACAGTACTTCACCTTGACGGCGAAACCATTCACAATGACATCCTTTGTTCTTGGCAGTCTCAGGTGTGGTGTCCTTCCACTTATCCACTCCATGGATGCGGTTGGAGCATTGAATGTTTCATCCTCCTCCGGCGGCCGTGTGCTTCTTTGCACGATGCCCGGATCTCTACTTGATGTCATGAACAAAAAAAACAAGTCCTGCATCATCAAAATGTGACAAATCAAAGGTAATCCAAATCAAACAACTTATTGAATACTCTCACTTACTGAAACTGTGATCAGTAATGTCAGTATCAGAACTGGAATTCCAAGGATTGGATCATGAACATAACCTCCTGAGTTAGGCTTCTTCTCATGATTATGGATTATTGTGATTATTTGATAGCAGAATGTAATTGCTGGACCAACAATTAAAAGTGTTGACAGAAATAATGAAGCTACATCTGGTCCAAATATCAATCTTCCACCACAGAAGAATATCTGTGTTATTTCAAATCGACGAGTAAATAGATCAGTAAGAAGACACCACAACAGAAGAATATGTTTGATGTTCAACAGCTTCTCCTAGAGGTGGAGAAGACTACAAACTCTAAAGATTATGGATAACAGAATGCTCGTCTCCTAGGAGCATGCAAACCTTGATCTTATTTCATGTCTGAAGCCTCCAAAATAGGCAAACATAAGAGATTCATAGAACAGAAATAACAGAGACAAAAACTCAAAGAAAAAAGAAGCAGAATGATTAGCAGAATATCAAAATAAAGAGAAGAAAAGTGAGGTCTTACATTGCTTCCCTTCCATGCTTGGTACAATCTCAGCTTCTTAGACTCATCTTTTTGCTCTGAAATTGCCATCTATCCTTCTCACCAGAACTCGGCAAATTGTTACGGAAATAGAGAAATGATGGAGGAGGGATGACCATTGCTTCCTCTTCTTTCTGTTGAGTTGCAATGCTATGCAGCTTATAATTCACTAGTTAATCCATGAAACTCAATGTTTCTCTTGAAAGGAATATTTCCCAGCTCTCTGTAATATCCCTCGCCGAACCAGCAAGGAACATGGAAATCAACGATAATAAAGATTAATGACGTGAGATTATTTTGACACCATTCACTTTTTATAAATTCTCAAGTTAAAAAAACATACTCGATAAAAAATATTATTATTATTATTTTAAAACATTAAAATCTAAAAGAAAGACTTTCAGGAACCAAACAAAGATTTGATTGTGAACGTGGCCTTTTTGAGCTTATAAAACATAGTTAAATGACTTGGTTGAAAGAGAAACACACGACGTGCAATCCAAAAGCAGGCCGCGCAACCAACTCTCTTTTGTTGGACAAATGTTGGCATCACGTTGTATAATTTTATTAAACCATTGGAAAAATAAATAAATTAATGATTTAAACATCATCTCAACTTAATTATTTGTATGTATATGAATAAAGACAAAATGCTTCCGGCACCTTCTTGGTGTATATGCTTATGCATCAAGCTTCCATGAGCTCATTTGTTGTATTAGTTGTTGGTGCGCTCACTCTTTTTAGTCAACAATATTTTATTGTGCTTTATCCTCTATATAAAATCCTCATACAGTACTATTGTACAAGTCATAATTTTATTGTTACTCCTTCCTTTCATATATAGTCCTCAATTCTCCATGTGTAAATAATTTGTTTATCTTTACATGACGCCCCAACTAACACATTTGTAACGTAAACTCATGCACATTGAGTACATCTTATACATGCATCATAAAATTTTATTGAATATAACATTGAATCTACGGCGGCCTAAATTTGAAAATGAAAATTTTCTACATCTACTCATAAGAACAAGAGACTTTCCAAATATAATCAAAAAATCTCCAAATAATTAAGATTGATGGGCAAATAAGATGGATTTAGATTTTGTTATGATTTTATATGAGCCTTCAGTTCCCACCTATGCTTTTTCTTGAATAATCAACTGCTGTTCTTGGGACATCTTGGCACATTCAGAACATGGTTAGAGATTTATTTACAGAAGGAAAAACATGAGAGCACCGTATTAGTGTAGTCCGAACAATCATCAGTGTTATTTCGCATGATAAAAGGTTTATTGATAGTTAATTTTACTGATGGAACAACACGCCCATTTTGGTGCATAAGCAGAAGCATAACCCTTGATATTTATTCACACATGCATTTGATAGGCTTCACAGCCACTGCTCTAATTCCTCCTAACCCTCAAATTACAGATCTGAATTCAGCAGCAGCTAGTGGCAGATCGAACGAAGTAAGGGACTGTGGAGCAATTACTACATCCATCGTGGTCCCTGCATTCAGCAATTCGCTTGATTTCGGCACCACCTACAAACAGAAGATGAAACAAGAACACAGAAGACAAAGAAGATGAACAAATCAAAACAAAAAGTTCAAACATAGTGCTTAATATATTTCTAAATAGGAACTCAAAGTATCATGGTTCTTAAGATCTAAGAGCCTTTTACTAGGACCTCTAGCAAAATTACCTTGTTTGGAAATGCAAAGGAATTTTCATCCATCAAATTATCGGATGTGAGTATGGTTGTCGATCCAAATGAGTTGATGGCAGATTCTAGTCCATTAATGGAAATCTTCAAGCTCACACTATCCTTCCCAAAGTTGACGACCTGCACGGACTTTCTATTAATTTACCTTTTGCTCTCAATATGGGGACTGAGAATTTATTTAGATGTTTTAAATTCCATCCATCGTTATCCTCGACTTGATATGATGTTATTCAACACTACATTCGGGTGTGTCACCAGACTAAAGTAGCAAGCATTTGTTATATGGATGACAAAGTGTAACACCAAGTATTGTTCCCACCTTTATTCTCAAGTAATTCTGATTGTCTGCTGGGTCCTGCCAGGTAATAGTAGATGCAACCAACGAAGAGAAGTTGGCTTGAACTGTTGAAGGGTGAAAAGTTGCACCACTTGATTCCCTGAAAAAATATTGCATCCAGTAGCTAGGAGTTCCATATTGCTGCCAGGAATCGAAGACAATAGCATCTGGGTTCCATCTGCAAAATGCACAGTAATAGCCAGTAATAAGAGTTTGAGAGAGAGAGAGAGAGAGAGCACAAGTCATAGATTGGATGATTAAGTTTAACCACATAGTTTGTAGTATGTCTGGACTTGAGTAAGGTGACAGAAGGGAAATCTGGAAAAATGTGGATTCAATTTCCTCGAAAAATAGACAGTTAATACTGATATCATTGCAGTTCAATTTTTTTTATTAATTTGGCATGGCCATTCAAGACTAGCATATACTTCATAGGTTGGTAACTTCAGCCACAAGTAGTTCTAGATTGATCTTTTTGCACCAATGAGCCTTAGGTACTGTCGTATCTTAATATCAATAAGCTAAATCTATGCTCCTATGGAATGGTTTGACATGACCCCAGACTTGGAATCAGCAAAGGAGGTTTCACTCATTCAAAAAGATTATCATTCAAGAACTTAGTAATCATTATGACAGAGAGGAGAATTGTCATTACCTGCGATCATTGGTATTGACAAAAAGAGGAGCATAACTTGCCATAGACACAACATCACTGCATTTGAAAGAAACAAAGAAATTGTGATAGTAAGGATCCATTATTCATTATTCACCATTCATGTAAAGAAATATGTAATCTGATATCTGTATTGAATTAAGATTTAACAGGGTATAAAAATTCTAGGATATTCATCACAAATGTCAAGATAATTAGTTTTACACTTTTACTTTTATTCAAATTGATCTATTTGCATGACTAACCACTTGATTAGCTTTTACTTAATGGAATAGCATCAAATAAGAAATCACAAGCCATAACATATTATTAAGAGTCCCCACTAGATCTATTGTTGGATAGATGGAAGGTATCCTGCTCTGAATTCTATGAAATGTTAATATGTTTGTAAACTCAGCCATACAAGAAATAAACACATTTAAGAATCAGAGCCAATCGCCAACCCTCCACTTTTTTTTTTGTTGAGGTCGCATTGGCAATGCATATTATGCATATTTTAAGACAGACACATGTCTGATCCACCAAGGGGTCAAAAATTTTAAATTCTTATCCAATAACTTGATCGTAGAATAAAGTTAGTTGCATCGGGCTAGATGGCCCCAAAAGATATCTGACTAGGACTGTGTAGAAAACTGACCAGAATTCAGAAGAGGAAGAGGGAGAGATGAAATGGCTTTATTGGAGTCAGGTTCAGGCAAACCTCCAAATTTCTTTAGAGGAATTTGAGATGTTGATTTTCAAATTAAAAATACCTACAAAATCTAACCTGCCCCCAGTTTTAATAAATAGGAATATACACACAACTCTAAAAACAAAATATTTATAATATTTGAAGAAACAATGAATACTTGACTCAACCCTGTTTTGTCCATCCCTTACCAGGCTTCGGTTGAGAAATTTAAAATTGTGCATGTAAAGTCGAAAAAAAGATTAAAGCATTTAAAAACTGTACCAAGTTTACACAAATTTCATGCCAAAAAAAAAAAAAATCCCTGAAACAAGATCCTTAATGTTATCCCAATCTAACCATGGGTTTGTCAAGAAACTTAAAAATTAAACTTACAAAATCAAATAGAAGTTTAAAATATTTAAAAGCCACACCAAGCCCACATTCAATTTTTTTTTTTTTGGGAAATTTAAAAAGATCTGGATTTGGGGCTCCTGGACTTAATATCCATCGCAGAAAATTAGTATTTAGAAATAAAAATGAAAGAACTTAAACAAATAAGCATCTTGATGATGGCATTACCTATTTCTTTCTACTCCAATGAGGAATGCAGCCTCCCCTAGTGATGCTAAAAGGCTACCCTTCCCGGCATCTGATCCAGTCACAGCGTACTCGCTAACAAAAGCCTGTGATTGTAACAACAAAATAACACGATTGGACATGATTTTTATGAGTCCAAAGTTATATTACAACAGGCACACATAATTTATTAAACTTTGAACTATCATACCTTAGGCCCAGTACGTGATGTGCGATCAAATTGATTATTTCTCTTAAACAAATTGCTAGCTGAGGTATAAACCTATGAAAGAAAACGTCATGTTTTTGTCACCATCTAAAGCTTGATGATTTACATTGATTTGTTAGATCTACAAAACGAAAAATAAATGAAGATGTGCCAAATGTGACTTACATGGTAATCATAAAAATCAGCAGGATGATCCAGTGGACTAGATGAACCATCACAATTTGAAATAATCTTAATATCTGGGTAAACCGCTTTTATGGCATAGTAGAACTTCAAGTAATTCCCTGTCCAAGGCAAATTCAATAGTTATCATCCTAGCTTTAAATGTTCTTGCTTATGCTATGAATCTAAATTTTCCAAGACATTTTAATATTTTGGTTGGTAGCAAAAATTTCACTTACAAACTATAATCAAGCAAGAAACATGATTGGGAAATTGTGCATGCAACATATATTTGGTTATCTCCTTTTTAAAGGGAAAGGAAGGCCAAAGGCCTAATCCATCTCAATGCTTCATTCAAAACTAATCAGTTGATGAGCAACGGAAAATGATCCCCATTGATGGTTGGAATTTTGAAGGATGTCAAACGTGGTAAGCAAATAATCTGTTGAAAATTCATGTTATTATGAAAATCAAATATAAAAAAAAAGATAAGGTAGGAAAAAAATAGCTACTATATATAGCAAGATTTGATCCTGTGAATAAACTTTGATCCAGTTGATCCTTGTATTTGCGATGCTAAGAGGAAGAGACTGCTTCAACTCTAAAGCTTCATAAATATGTTGACAAACGTGGAATCAACTACAATAGTTAGTTACTACCTTCAAGATACCCGGGGAAAATCACTGTACTGCAGATTTGAATTCTAAGACTTATGAGAATGCAAGTAACATGTGGGTGTGGAATGATTCCAAATAAATCAGTGCACTGCCACAAGCTCTATAGACACCCAATGCACAAACAATCCCTTGTAATTATTTTGACATAAATCAACAGTTTAACCCACCTGATGGAGCCAAGTTTTGTATTAGTTGTGCCTTTGTCAACTCCTACCACCTTGACTATTGTGCCAAATGATATGAACCTAGTATTAAAACAATGCATTCAAACTGCTTTGAATAGCTGTCTTATTGTCAATCTTATGTTTTGAAAGATCAGAAATCATTCCAAACTGCATGCAGTTGATAGTTTAGAAAAACTACTATTTCTAATAGACTTGATACAAAGTTTCATCCTGATTGGAAGAGATATGTTTGCAGTACATTCCCCCAGAACTGTTAGGATCAATACAAATTCACTAGAAATTAGAATGGAACACCCATTCGGTATGGATAAGTAAGACTTCATTTTTAAGCTATTTCTAATTTTGAACTTTCATGTGCTATTTTTCCTGTTGATTTACTAGACCTTAGATCAATATAACTATTCTACTGTGGTTAGCTTTTAAGCATGGCTTGGCTGACATCAATGCAGAAACTTAGAGAAGCTAATTGCCTAAGAACCCAATTAAAAAATGAAATTAGTTCCAAGATCATCCCTATTTAGACCATCTTTGCGAATTGCATACCTACTAAGCTAAGCGGCATGGTGGGCTACCAAAATATAAATATACAGAATGGAAAACATTCCATTTCGTTGCAAACTCACAAGGTGCTGACCAGCTGATTATACTACTAGTCTATTAAAGAGTTGCATAGAAATAGAGTTAGGTTAGCAGACCAATTATCCCAGTAAGGCAGTAACACTATCATTAACGCATTAGATAACAGTCAAGTAGCTATCAAGTTACAGAACCTATCCATAATAATACTATAGCCTATAGGTCTCCCACTACATAAATTAACATGCATAACTATTAGTTTAGTTAGAAATACATGCATACTATTAAGAGAGTTTTTAACGATGAGGACAAATGGACAATGCCAGAGAAGGTCAGAAGTAGGGCCGAGTTGGAGTAAAGGACTGGAGAAAATGGGTGGATCTCCCAAACTGGGGTGAATCAATGTGGTGGAAATGTGTTATCTCTCTCTCTCCTATGAGGAACCTTTCCATTTCTGCTGCTCAAGGCCCTATTTATAGGCCTTGAAATCCGCATTCTGCCCCTAGACGATGCCATCTGTCTAGATGGGTTCTATGACATCGACACATGTGTTGGTGCTGATGATAGCAAAATTATCGCTTGCCCTAGTGGTGATGTTAGCCAGTTGCATCAATCAGTGACATATCATTCCAGCATGAATATGGGAGCTGGTTGTTGCTTTACTGAGGATGATGCTTGTCCTGGTACAATCCTCACCATTAGACAAGCTCACCCACATTTTCCCAACAGAATGACACGTCATCAATTCGGGCAACTAGCTGATGTCACCATCGGGGCATGTGATGATTGTGTTGCACATGGCAATTTCACAAAGCCTGTATTGTTTGGTAGTGTGAACATGGATCCCAAGGCCTACAGGAGCCTTGGGCAGCAGGAATGGAGAGGTTTCTTGTGGGTTTGATAGGGAGAGAGCTTCCACCACAGTGATTCATCCCTTTTTGGGAGGTCCACCTTGGCATTTTCTCCAATCGTTTCCTCCACCTCAGTCGTACTTTGACCTGCTCCAACATTGTCAGAAGCTCCTCATCTGTTAAAAATGCCCTTAGCATACGCCAAACTCATTTTCAAAATATTGGTCAGCCCGTTGTGTGCAAGGAACATCAAGGACCATAGGAATAACAGAACATAACACACCTCGATATTTTGTCTTCCAGCAGTCCTCATTTCCAACTGCCACATACTCTAACTGAAAAGGTTCTGGATGACCCATCTCAGCACGAACAGAGCCCCACTTTGAATCAGGGCTTCCCCTAGCAAACTCGATACTATCTAAAACATCCTGAATAAAGCAAAGTTATAAGAAATTTCTAGAAGATACTTTTTACAAATGATTTAAAATTGTGAAGCAGAAATCTATTAAAGGAAGGTATAGTGTCCTTGCATTTAGACTGTAGATATTATGTGCAGTTGCGTCTGTTAAGCCAACAGATCCTTACGAGTTAGATTCAACCACAGAGTGAAAAGAAATGTGTGTGACATAAATTTCAATAGTGTTCGGACTATAAAGATATATATATGTGTCCCAGACATGCCTGCACAAAAGGAGAAATGCTGGTAGTGTCCACTTGATCCTGATGGCTAATTCCTGAATTAATATGGCACAAATGAGAAGTGTCAAATGCTATGTATTTAAGCAATTAATCTATTATGCAGATGAAAATACCATTGTTGAATACCCATATGGGGGCTGCACCAATGTCCTCAGCAAGCTGCAACAGACCATCATGATAATAATATCCTTTGGTGAATTACATAATTTCTTTACCTTACTTTATACTAGAACTTCCAAGTTTCAATTTTGAATCTAAAATATTTCGCAATTAAACCTGAAGAAACTCAAGGTATCCCAGCCCATCATCGGTCCAGTACATCCACACATCACCAAAGTGCCCAGGTCTCTCTTCCCACGGACCAATGGTTTCTCTCCACCGAAATGCATTCCTTAACCACTCACCTTCGACGAAGCAACCTCCTACAAATATGAAGATAAAATAAGTGCAAAAACCAAATTATGATAAGTATAATAAAAGTCGAAAAGGAACTAATAACAAATTAACTGTAAATTAACTGATGAGAAAGTACCCTTTCTAATAATCTCAAATCAAGAATCTTGATTGAGACATCATCTCATTGCTCACGAATAATAACATTTTATTTTACCTCTTCCGAACTGCAAATTATATCAACATTCTCATCTTGATTACCTTAACTTTTTTGGAGGATGTTTCATAATCTCCTAAGAATTAGCCCATAAATTAGGTTAGATGAAATAGAATCTAATATAAGTTTCTCATCATCGTACAAGACACAGAGATTACACAAGTAACAGAATTCTTCTCAATGTTAAGCACCCAATCTATTCTAGGAAAGATATCTTCATTGTTTTTTTTAAGATTATTCTACCATCACTTTTTTTCCTTTCATTATTGCTAAACTACACGTCTATTCAATCTTAGTTCTACTCATGGTTAAAAAAAAACTATTTTGTGCTAGTCAACAAGGGCAAAACATACATTCCACCTGCCATCCACATGCAAAACATATGCAATACGCAAAACCTTGCTCATGATGAACAAAGAGGAAGATGGGTTTCACGCCATTTTCCATGTCTAATAAGCACGAGGAAGAGAAGCTTCAGCAAACATAAAGGAAGATGAACGTTCATCTTCTCGTTTGTTCCTCATCAGAACGAGAACTTCATTGTCATCCTCTATTCCATGTCAAGACATAGATCTCCAAAGATTTTTCTTCCTCTCTCAACTGAGCTTGGGCTCAAAAGGAAGCTTCTTCTTTCTCCATTCTACATCCAAGAAAGCTAGGTCTCAGTGGTTCTTTCTTTTTCATCCAAGTACCATACACTTTTCAATTATTGTCATTATCAGGGCTCATCATAGTGAAGCTTCTTCTTCCTCCTCCTCATTCTATTGTCATTGTTGTAGTTAGGGCTTGACACAATCAAAACGACATTACATCTCATTCTAGTTAGGGACCAATACCAAACACGATGAAATTTTAAACCTCGGTTCTACTCAACTTAGAATCTTAAATTTATAAAGGTCATTTCCACAATTTTGTTTTAGCATTCCACCATTTAGTTCTACTACAAGTGGGGGGAAGGTAATCCTTCAATTTCCATTGACATATCAAACATCTTATAGTCTTGCATAATGTTTGACCGAGCATGCCAAATTTTACACATAATCCTATATAATGAGTATTAACAATGATGTGGCAAAGTCCAAAATCATAATGCACTATCTGTTTCCTCCCCAAATTTACATCTTCCACGAATACTTTTATATTCTCCATGTTCTCAGCCTATATCTCCATTCAGGAATAACAAATCTAGAGCCTTCCAAAATTTCATATGATTTAATGATTCAATCGTTTAGATGACAAAAATTAGTAGTTATAAATAGGAAACATAAGCCGACATATAAAATTTCAATTACAATGAAATCAGTCTCATACCTGGAAACCTAATGAACCGTGGTTTCAAATTTTCAATCATTGATATCAATTCCTTACGGAAGCCATGTCCCTGTATAATAGAAAGGTTCCAATTTTATGAAGATAGAGGATCCAAATGAGGAATTTAGTGTAAGACTACCTCATGTTCAACTAATTTTTTAATTTATCCTTGGATTATTACTACTTGCTTAACTACTCTTTGGGTTTTGAATATTAACCAAACCATTAAGTTACAATATAAGATACTCTTTGGGTTGTTTAGTATTAACCAAGTCATTAAGTTACAACTTATGAAACCCATTTTGCATGGTTCTAGAGTGCTCCTTTTTGGTCTTTCCCCTCTTTATCCATATAGGTTCTCTCTATTAAATTTTCTTCCACTTTTAGTCAAACTGATCCAGATTAACCAAATGATTAAGTTCAAATTATGAAACTCATTTTGCTGATGGTTAATATAGAGTGCCCCCTTTTGTTTATTTTCCTCTTTCCATATAGATTTCTCTTGATTAAATTTTCTTTCTTTTTTAGTAAAACTGATCCCAGAATATTTTATATAAAACATACCTTATATGTGTCTAATGGAATGAGCGAAACTTGATCAAACCAAATAATTCCTTTTTTCGCAGTAGTCAATTGAAGCCTTGCAGTTCTGTCTGTTGCCATAGCTTCCAACTGTAGCTCCACCCTTGTCCAGTTTGACACATCTGAAGCATCAGCTCTGCCAATAAAATAACAAAAGGAGATGCAACTTTAATCTAGAATATCTGAAGCTTGAAGGATTATAAGAAATGCTTAAGCCAATACAGATACTCACACAATATTTGCAGAAGCCAATTTGTGTGATCCATCTGAGCTTGTGAGTGAAACGGATATATCTATAGAGTCAAGTGATCTTAAATACAGTATAAGATTATATACCTTCTTTTCTTCTATATTCTGAAGAATGCCAATAAGAAAACAATGTGAAGAAATGTTAGCTACAGGAAATTTATCAGTTGTTTGGAAATTATAATCTAGCCAAATAATTAGACAAAGAGTCTAATAAATCTGGAAAAGACAATACCTCGACTCTCCACCTACTGTATTAAGACTACACATGTAGATAGCATGCATTTCCATGTATTAATATGAATGGGTGGTTTGAACTGCTAACAGAACCATGATAATCATATAAAATTTTAAAAATAAGCACTTCCCCAAAATAAGGCCACCATGGAATGGAGTACTGATCAAAATGTTTGAAGAAATACGAAAAGAAACAGTGCAAAGAGAATTGAATGCTCAGCAAAAATAAATAAATGTCTTATGTCTCCTACTAAAAGGCTATTACAGATTCTGTAAAATCCAGATTAGTATAATTTCTTGTTAATTCAAAAGGTATTCAACAAGTTTAGCAAATCCAAAATGCATACCATGCCCCAAAATCCAGGGTTATATATGCCCACACCATCAGGACAGGCAACAGATTCCCCATCGCCACAGAGTACCTCCATCTTCAGTGCTATCTCATTACGGGTGAAACAAGATGTTCGCTCAGTTGACACATAAATGGAAGATTCTTTTCCAATGATGGCCCATGGATCAATGTTTGAAGGTGTGCTAGGACCACCAGCTTCAAAACCTGAGATATTTAACAAATAATAAAGAATTAAGATTCTTTAAATCCAATCATATCCCAAAGCTTTGATTGAACATTAGTTCACTCCTATCATTTTTCACGGATTTAAAAAGAATATCATTGGGCAACACGATGTCTTAGATTTTAAAGCCACACAACCTGAAATGAATATTTCCAATATGAAAATCAATTTGAACATCTGCTAAACTTGTGCTATTTATAGATCTTCCACGAACACATGATGAGATGAGCCTTGTACTTTTATGAGAGAATCTCTATATAGAAGAGAGCCAAAACGTGGAGGAAAAATAACTAGCATATTAATCCCTGATGTCAAACAATGCATATCAACTCTAGTTCAAACAGTTTGACATCATTTACATATCAAGACACAAGTCTGTGTTCTTTACCTGTTCTAGAGAAGGTAACATGAGTGCACGTATAATTATATTGCTTGTCAGTTCATAGTGCATAATACATCTGAATCTAATACTTATATAGACACCATATTATTTCATTTTTTCACAAAAATTATACCATTTGGCAACACAATTTGCACATTTGTGTAATGATCAGGATTAGTGGTAGACCACTCCCTGTCTCCCTCTAACATTATCAAGGAGATATAGCAATCATAGTTCAAATGAACGCACTACTTTTATACCATTAAGTGGGAAGTATAGTCTATAACATTAGAAGATAGACACTTTTTACTTTATTGCAATAGCAATACATTGGTGATGTGAAAATCTTGAGAAAACATAAAAATTGAGAACCGTATATTCCCTTCATCCAACCACCATAATTAAAGACATAGAAGATAAGGATCTATCCACTGCCTCTCCAAACAAGCTTCAATACAATTTGGCATTTCCTAGATCATTCAGTATATCAAATTGCAAAATGATCTGATTATTCTTCTAAATGTGGAACCTCAGACCTCCTTAGTGATACTCAATTAAATCTAGATCTCAAAAATCTGTATTTCTAACTAATTGCATTCATATCCCATTGTTCCTTAACTAGTTTGAAATTCATCAAACTACAACTATTATCACCATGCTTCTCCTAAACACCACGTAAATATCTTTCCATAAATGAGTTGTCATTTCATGACCCAAGTAATCCTTGTTCCTATCTGACACAATAATAAAATATACCGATAGCTAGGTCCATCACTAGCGTAGTGGCACTAACCAAAAAAGCTGCAAACTAGAGACAAAATCAACTTAGCACGAGTTGGCATGCTATGAGCCAGTTCTTCCAACAGTCCATGATAAAAAAAAACCAACAAGCTATAGATACAAACTATTAAACTCTATTGCATGATCTTTTCCTTCCATTGAGCTCCATGTAAGGTGAGATATAAATGCTTCCTTCAGTCCAAGGGGAAAAAATTGTAAGAGAAACTTGTAGCATCTTTTGATGTTACTGAGCATTGAGAGAGGGGAAATGCAGTGACCTCTAGGTTTGTTACATATGCAAACAGAAAGTACCTTCCCATGCACTCAGGTAATGTAAATGTATCCTTCGTCAAAGGTAATAGTGATCATAGTAAAGATATAGTAAGAATTTAGTTAGCAAACCCACTAGAACATGATATTTTTAACAACTGAGTATTTAACTTGCCTCTATTACTCACAAGCTCAGCCCATATCCCACCAGCTCCAGCATGATTAATTTCCTGAATTCAAGTAAATTTCAATAAATACACATGTAATTTCTATAAACAATAGAATAGTCTAAATAGTGTCTCCTTAAGGGCCATAGCCTAGACACCACAGAAAAAGATTTACACAGACCATGTATGAACTTCTTACATAGCTTAAAAAAAGATTTACACTTAAGTAGATGCATATTGCCAAAAATAATTTTTCTTAGACATCAAGGGTGATTGAGCTTAGCAATGAAAAGCTGGAAGGAAAGAGTTTTCCTTTTTTTATTTTTTTTCATGGCGTGTGTGTATCTTTTACAATACAAGATATGGACCTTATATAGAACTGAGAAAGGACAGGCAGTTTAAACAATTGAATTTTATTGATAAGAACAATAAAAATCATCAAATTCACCTACATCGCAAAACTGAGAGTAGAACTATTTGAACTCATGTGTAGAATTAACATAATTACACGTGATCTGAAAGCAATGTATTCATGTTTGTTCGTTCTGTAACATAAATATAGCAAAGGAAAGGACAAGCATAAACAGTGGTAAAAAATCTCAAGAATTGAACATGTCCTAAGAGGCTTTCCTAATATATTGTGTGAGCAGAGTTAAGAGTAAATTGTTTAGCCAAATGAAGTTACTGACCTCAAAAAAGATACCAAATAGAGTCTCAGGAATCATATGATTAGATTGAGGTGAAGCATCAATAGTAAGCAGCGCAGACAGGTTGGCTTCCAGCTTTTGAGAAAGGCAATGAGGAACAACATATAACATAAAAACAAGACATAGAAAAGCACCCGAAGATGACCCTCCCACACACATCATGCTTTCACAGCAACAACCAGGTGACCAAGCTAGCCTGCATTAATAAAATAGGAATGAGGAAAAGTTAAAAGTACAAGCATACCCAAATTAAAGTCCTCAATGCCTATTAAAGTTCCAATGCATCGTTAAATAAAAATCAACGAAACAAATATGAAACATCCAGTAAGTTCATGCTTCAATTTAACAAGGTAAAAGGAAGTAGGAAGGATTTAGTGCCACATATGCATTTAGAAAGTGAAGTAAGATAAATTTAAATAGCAGCAAGTTTACTATGAAGGGAAGAACAGGGTAAAATCTACTTATTTCATTTTACGAAGAAAGAAAGGCCAAAGGTCAACCAAGATTGCATTTAAAGAAGGGAAGAACAGGGTTACAGGGACGAGATAGAGCAAATTATCTTTGTTGTTGTTGTTGCAAAATAATAAAATCGAAAAAGTGTCCAATGTTCCATTTCTTGGATGGCAGTTCTCCAATCAACCCTTTTTATTTTACCTTTTTTATTCATTATTCTTTGCAAAGGAAATAAAACACCTAGCAGGTCGTATCAACACAGTAGCATACAAAAAACATTGACAACAAGGACAAGAGAAGGGCTCCGCCGAAACAATCATGTAGCTGACAGAGACCAAGATCAGATCTTTTACCGGATTCCAACTGAAGGAAGGACGAAGCGTGGAATCGGAGTGAATTGGCAACGTGGAGCACTGTCTAGAGCCGCTGCAGCAGGAAGGGTTTAAGTAGGGAGGGATCAGGAGAGTGGCTCATCTTCCTTCCAAGGCATGACTGCTGAAATCACGCTGAGGCCATCGACGGGGCGAAGGGCGGCTGAAGGCGACGACAAAAACACGTCGGCCCGAGGGCAGAGCCGCGTGGCGGTGGCTCGGATCCGGGCCGTGCGCTTGGGTTTCCTGTGGTTGGGACCTCACTACTGCCGTTTGGAAACCTCCGCCTCGGCTAACGATCCCTGGTCCCACCACAGCAACCACTCCTTGTCTGGCATTCGGTTGGGTTTGTGTCGCGTAGCCTCCAAAATTCTATTGGAAAAAACAAAAACGGTTAAATTTTCTATTTTATTTTTTTTTTATCAAAAATATATCCCTGCAGAAAAAAAAAAATCTGTTATCCTAATGATCTCACACGGTTACATTTTTTTTCATCTATGAAGAAGTAAATCAAAAAATTACAGTTGACTAAGACGAGAAGGACATTGCCTCAGTGAATTCGACTCTTATCCACTTCAACGATTCTGTTCTATCATAACCAACTCAATTATATCCAAAAAAATTACTAGAAAATATATCCCACTATTATGATAAAATGACATAAATATTAATAATTATAAATTTATAGTTATTATAATAGTGTGTAATTATAATAATTATAATTTCTTAATTACTATAATAGTGAATTAAATTATATTATATAATTATGAAATTATAATTGATACAATATAAAAATTAGACGGGAATTAATAGTATTAAACGAATAATATTAAAGAGAGTAATTGGATAAATATATATGGTGGAATAATAAGGTGAAATGTCCTTAGATTAAAAAAAATTAAAGTACAACCATCTTTTTAATTTTTGCCTTTTTATAAAAATATCATTTTGTTTCTACAATTTTAGAATACATTTCATTATTTCATCTCTTTCATAAATATGATTTTAGATTGATGAAATAAAGTGGATGTGAAAACTTGAAGGGATTAAGATTTAAAGAAGTAAAGTGAAATTCTCTAATTAATTATTTTATCATTTCATTATGTCAAATTGAAGTACACTTTAAGTTACAATGTGCTCAAATTACTTTTGTCCATAAACAATAATTAATAATGTGTTAAGAAAGTTAAAAAGTAGGGTTTGCTTGAATTAAAAAAATGCTCAACTATCTATCAGAATGGGATTAACTTTGAAGCCAAATTAACCATCCAACGGATTTTAAGGCGAAGCAATGTCGCTAACTACCAAATTTCAACAAACAAGACCTTGACTTATAAGGCTAATATACTCCATATACATTATCATTTTTGTTAATTGGGCCAATTAATGGACAAGTTATATTAATTAATTAATTAATACGATGGCCCAAGCAACCGTCACGGGCCAAAAATGAATAAATAAAATAAAATTCGTATTCAAGTTTCAAGCACAATACTCATTAGATTATGAAAATTATATATCTTAATTAAGTTGGGCGTTGTTTTTGTTTGTCCTTTTCATGTTCTCTTTGGGCTGCCGTTAACGTTGCGTGCTTGAAGGTGCTCGTCGTACTGAGCACGTAAATTAAAGTCATGCTATTTTTGGGTCGAGATGCAATGCAAAGGCATGCTATTTTTGGGTCCAAAAAAATTTTACTATTTCTGAGATGACCAAAATTATTCATAATCTTATGTAAAAAGGTGGAATCTGCCACTTTAGCGGCACTATACGGTCGGTTTCATGACCATCTGTGAGGAGGTAAATCGAAAAATTACAATTGATCACGATGCATGAGAGTATTGCTTGGCTTCGTCAAGATTCGAACCCTTGTCTTCTTCTGAAACGCCACATCGGCGATGTAGTTATTAATTAATTACACGTTAAAGCTTTCAAAATATCTGTAACGAGAATTTATCAGGCTTCAAATATTGACTAGCCAGCTGCCGTCGGACAGATTTAAACTTAACATATCAGGTTTTGTGCAAACTATAACATACATCAGATAATTAATTGCACTAACATAATTAAGGAACCTTTGACATGTCTTGAATCTTTTCATCCCTCCTTTGAAATCATGTATTAAAGGTATACTTACAAACTTCATATTTCTCATGTTGAATCTATCCAAATACCTTCTCAATATAACTCCGTTGAGATAATCCTAATTAATCTCCTAGAGACTAATTTGTCTCTATGTCTCAATTTAGATTGGGCTTTATTATTGTTGTCTGACCCATATCGAATCTTGCTCCTACCACATTCCAGATTAACTCTCACCATGAGCTCTTCACTTTTAGATGTCCATCACTTGCTTTCTTTTGTTGATGAAATTTCAACAGAGCACTTGTGACCTCCTCCAACTTGAGAGTTTCCTCTCTTACATCAGAGGTGTAATTAAATTCTCGCACATAGGAGATGTCGATAGAGAATTCAACAACATTAGTGTAATGTCTTCATCTTTGATCTTCACATCAACCTGTTTCACAAATCGCTTACAAGCTGATTGAAATGTTGATATATTGACTCAGATATGTATCCTTTGACATCTTAAGCCAAAATAATTTCTACTTAATATAGAGCTTGTTTGTCAATGACTTAGACATGTATCAACTTTTCATTTTCTACCATTGATCCTCGATCATATGATACATTACATCATCCGTTAGATAAATGTGATTGTTGACATTACATCATCCGTTAGATAAAATGTGATTGTTGACATCGCCTTAATTCGTCTGTAATTCCTCCCAATTTGTTTTCTCCATATCATCTAGTTTCTTTCAGCCTACCACCTTCATTATGCCTTGTTGCACTAATAGATATTTAATCTTCATCTGCCACAATCTGAAATTACCTATTCTATCAAACTTTGCCAAATCAAACCTTGCAAAAGAAATCCGAGACATGATAACCTGAGGTTCTAATACAAATTGTTGAAATCACACCATAACAATAGTGAAGAAATTGCAAAAGAAAAATGGAAGAGGAGAGGACATGAGAGTTAACGTGGTTCGATAACGTGCCTACTCCACAAAACGGCTAAAAAAACTCCTATTAGTAATTAAATTTAGAATTACGTACAATAATCCTATTTATATAATCCAATTCATACATGATATTTTGGGGTGGATTAATTTAATTAACTATCTTGTAATTAATCCTACATGACTAGCTAAGAACTATGATTATATTTTTCTTAGCAAACTATCCTAACTCGATTTTAATCAATTTAGTCAACTAAATTTATGTATGTTAAGAATTTACATTACTCATGAGGCTTTGTACGTAGATAGCTGTTGAATGAAGTATATATATTTTAAAGAGCACAAGAGCAACTTTGAAAGAGCTACAAAACCCTAAACTTTATAAGTTTTAATAATAAGATTAGGTAGTTATATATGCATGTAATTTGGAACACGTACCTGTGGCATCAACTGGATCATGAACCCTACAAATTAATAACTTATGACTTAAATATATATATCGACAGTAGCTATTGTATCATATATACTCAATATAAACTGTGATACCTTCACACAATTGATAGAGATAGAGATGAAATTAAAGAGACGCCCACCGTTAATTCCTCGTGATCCGATCGACATGCTGAGCAAGGATTGACGCAGTATGGCTTAATTTACTTTGTCATTAGCTTAACTAATTACAAGTTTTAGGAGTTGTTTATTCTGCACCATGTCAAGCTGATGACTAAAGTTGCAGCCTTTTGGTCTTATTATATTGGCTTTGGAATGAAACAATAATAGTTAGGGAGGGCATTCAATCTCTTTTTGCCTTTTAACTTCACCTGTGTGACTTGTTGCATGTGGCCCTAAGCTTGATTAGGAAGGAAGATTAAGGAAAAATTACAAGATTAATTGGTACTACTTTTCAAGAATCTCATTCCTCGCCCACTGTTTTTTTTTTTAGAAGATTAGTACTTTCCATCATAAAGTTCCCACGTAAACTTCCACTGCATGTGTAGTATATATTTCATCTTAATCCTAAAGAAACACGATCGCCATATAAATATATATACAACAGATAACACGAGCGAGCAAGGGAATGCACTTCGTTAATCAATCAGCTCAAGAAATGTCTAGGATTCACCCCACAGTAATCAGCAAGAGCGGCATCGAGGAGGAGCAACAGCAGATTCCATGTACAACAGCTGCTGCTTCGGTGTGGACAGTGTGGAAGAAGTCGAGCATGGCTTTTCATGGCACCGATGGCTTCTCCGTTTACGACGGCAAGGGAAAACTAGCCTTCCGGGTGGAAAATTACTCGAGGAAGCACAAGTGTTTTGCAGGGGAACTGCTGCTCATGGATGGAGCAGGGAACGCCCTCATGGCCTTGAAGCCTCAGGTACATATATATACAGTTACTGCAGCTAAATCGATCTTTATATATATATATATATATAGTTGATGGATTAGTCGACGACGATGTAGATTTTGAGCATGCACGATCGGTGGAGCGGATTCAGAGTCGAAAAAGACAGCACGGAAACAAGCAACAAAACTCGAGTTTTCTCCATGAGAAGGCGATCCATCCTTCAGAGTTGTGATGGGGCAGAAGTGTTCATGGAGTCGGCAAAGGGCGGATCGCCGGCGCCTGATTTCCAAACCGAAGGTTGCTTTAGTAGAAGAGACTGCAAGATCTTGGACGCGGATGGTCGTGAAGCGGCTAGAATGGGTCGGAAGAAGGCGAACAAGTCGATCATTTTGGGGGACGATGTGTTTAGCTTGGTCATCCAGCCAAACGTGGATGTCGAGCTTGTAATGGCTTTTGTAGTCATCATGGACCGGATATATTCTAGCTAGAGATCAAGATCTTAATTAAAGCTAACATAGGAAAATAGGTCATGCATACTCAACTAGTGCATTTGAAAGTAAAATGTATCTGAAAATCTATCCAATGTTCATATGAAGGTTCATCTAAAGTCAAATTTTCATGTCAATGCTCTGGCGGCGGTGGGCCGGTGGCTGTTGGAGAACGTAGGTGGGGCCGGAGGGGAAGTGGTGGAGGCTGGTTATGTGAGGCCTCGATCGGAGAAGAGAAGGGTTTGGTGACCGAGGTTGAAGACGATCGAGGAGACCGCTTCAAGTGAGGGAGAACAAAGCTCTGTGAAGACCAATTTCATAAACGCTGATAAATCTCAATCCAATAGATGCGTCTTTCGATATGATCTTAATTTGATTCTAATGAAAAACTATAGTAATTATTTTCTTGATGAACGATTCAAAAGGTTAAATAAAATGACTAATTTTATCAGGGTTGACTTTTCTATTTTTAAATTCATTGCACCTTTTAATTTATTTATTGTCCTTTTTATTGATCCCATCAGAAGAAAACTAACCGCCAAAGCAACGGTCTTGTCCTCGACTAAGATTTCTTTTTGCCAAACGGTGTACCAGCGTGGTTATTGGATAGAAAGCCCGGGCCCACAACCATTTCAGACACGGTTCATCCGCTAGAGGAGCCACGGTCTCCCGAGGTATTTATTCGATCGGATGGCCGCAGGGATTGCGTCGACGAAGGACGAATTCGCGGCGATGGCGTACCGGAGGAAACAAAGCTCGCCGCGATCGAGCACCTTCGAGGACTTCCGGCCATTTAGGGAGCAGTGGCCGCCGGTTGCATCCGTCCGCGACTCCTCTTCGGCCTCCTCTTCCTATGTCGTCGCCTCCCGCGACGCCGCTGATCGCCAGACCCATTCGAAGGTTCGCGCTATCCTTCGCCTTGGTCTTCCTCCCGATCTCTTATCCAATGGTTATATCCGTTGATTTCGTGATGGGAATGTTTGCGATTTGGAAACGCGTTAGTTGGTTTGATATCGTTCGATGTGTTGATCCGCGATTGTGTCCCTGGCTGATGAATTTTGTTTTATTTTGCAATCCTGAATCCTGTGAAGCATTTTCTGCAATTTTATCCCATATCAATTTACATAAGAATTTGAGGAATGTTTCCTTCAAAAACTAGAAATTGGAGTAAATGTTTTGGCTTAGATTATTTGATGTAGATTAATATTGCTTTCACGGTCAGATGCAAGGGGCAAGAGTTGTATAATTCCAATTTGCAAAACTTAGGTAGATCAAGAAATTTTCATCTTGGTTTTAAAAAAATAAAAATAATCAGCTTCCTTTCATCGAATGTGTCTAATTTAATGGAGATGAAGTAATTAATTAGTTATACAAGCAAGCAGATATGCCCTTCATAAGTATGTATTTCGTGTATGATATTACTTAATTATCCTATCCTATTTTATCACTTCATCTTCATACATTGACTGAGCTTTTGATTTAGGATTCAAATTCTTATTACTACACGTCAATGAAAAATGAGAATGAGGCCAAGTATGGATTTTGGGGTGTTCTAACTAGAAAAACAAAGACTATGCTCGAAGATGACAAGACTTCTCAGAAACATGCAGACCATTACCACTGGCCCCATTCACTCAACTCAACGAAGAATCAGGTTAGAATTAATATTATTACTTGCAAAGGAACTAGATAACATGCTATTGTATTCCTTTCCAAGTATTGGATATTTTTTAGCCTTGAGTTCAGGCTTGTAAGATTTTTGTTTTGAAGGGATACATTTCCCTATTGTGCACAAGTGAATTTATGCACTGGAAATTTGAAACTCAAACACCATGCAGCTCCAATCACAATGGTCATCTGATAGTTACCATGAAGAAAGCCTAACTTCTAGGAACAGATCAAGGGAGTTTTCTGTGAGAGACATGGGTGTCCCAACCCAAAGTACCACTGAGGTAAGTTCTGTAGAACAACATTGCCAATTATTTTGCTTTACATTTTTAACTCTTGTCATCTTAACATCTGTTTTCTGAGGCAAGCTTGCTTTATTTCAATGAATAATGTTATTTATTTATGTGTTGATGTAATTTGCAATATAATCTCCTAGAAATGATTTGTAATTATATTCTAATCAAACATCATTTTTTGTTCATTATTTGCTAGGGTGGTTGGACGATTGTGGGAAGTAAGACAGCTGATATGATCCAAGAAACAAGTAAGCTGCAAATAAGAGGAAAACCTGCAATCTCTGATGCACCAAATCAATCTACAAAAACAAATGTCTCACTCGGTGAAGCTGACTACGAGGGCCAACTGAAGGCTTCTCGCGATGTAAGGTGGCTACTGTGTACAGTTTGATTGCTTAACATTCCAATTTCATCATTTTCATACAAAATTTCAAATTATCTATTGCCAATTGGTGTATGTATTATTGTAAACTAACTATCAAGTATCTCCAATTTCCACGAATGACTTTTTTTCAGTCCGTGAATTTGCACTTTCTATTATCTTCCATTTAGTTCCGAACAGAATTGTACATATGTATAGAAGTGAAGCACTCATATGATAGATTATAGATCGCTGATGAATGAAAGGGTTTTAGACTTTTAGTGGTTTGGTTGATATCTTAGTTTTTTCTCTTGGTACCTGTCTATTTGTTCCATCTTCTATAACATCTTATTTAATTGGTAAATATCTTAGCTGTTTTCTTGCAGATTGCAAATAAAATGGCTGCTAAGGTCAAGATTCTTTTGCGGGAGCTAAATACTGTCAAGGCAGATTTAGCTTTTACAAACGAAAGATGCACTCAGCTTGAAGAAGAGAACAAGAGCTTACGTGAAAATCGTAGGAATGGAGATAATCCTGCAGACGATGACCTGGTTTGTTCTTGATTTCTACTTATCTTGCTCTTACTTTCCAAAGTTATACCATATTTAGCAAAATCACTTGAGGTACTAAAGGAACGCCAGCAAGTTTGGTTGCCCTCTTCATTTTATCATATATGCCCGTTTTTCTTTAAAAGAAAAATCTGAAATACTTCAACAAGGAGTGTGCGATATGATGTTTTATGTGCCTGCTTAATTTCCCATGACACTACTGCAACTGTACAGCACTTAATGCCTCACTTATCTTTACTTAATTTGATGATGCAGGTACGCCTCCAGATGGAAACATTATTAGCTGAGAAATCCAGGCTAGCAAATGAAAACACCATTTACATAAGGGAAAACATGTTCCTGAGGGAGATTGTTGAATATCATCAACTCACCACCCAGGATATGGCTTTACCTCGACGAAAACACTGAAGAAGATCACTCGGAAGCATTCTCTATCGACCAATTCCCGACCTTTCCTTCACCATCACATCAAATTCATGAAATGTTACCTACACTCGCAACAGGAAGCCCATCCCCCTCTGCTGCTTCACTCAATACTGTCGAAGAGCCTGGGCTTGTGGATACGGATCTGATTGAGCTAGCTCTGCCCGTTCATACAAATTAGCTTTCGATAAAAGATTTGTTTTTCACCTTTTTCTTTTCCCCTCTTTTGAACAGCATAATGCGCCGCCATTTCTGTCTTTGCGATGGAGGGCTGGTGATTGTATACTTTTAGACACAAACAACTCTGAGAATTTCATTTTTCTAAAATTTTGTTGTTGTTGACCGTGGAGACTAGTTTTCGATAAAGTATTTCTGTTTCATGGATGGAAAGAAGATCCTGATTGTCAAGATTAGCTCCAACTGGATCGCTAACTGTCATTGATTAATCCAATCAGGAAGACTGAAAAAGTCGGGACTTATTAAAAAAGCGTTCGACAATTGACCAAACTATTTGAAACTTCACCACATTTTGACTATTACCGACTATGTTTTTAGTTGTAATTTTAATGTTTTTACATAGCATTTTCTGAATGCAGAAAAAACTGAGAAATTTCAAAGGAGAAAAAATAATGGGAAAACTTTAAAAACCAGCGAGCATTGACATGTTAAGAATTGTGATATATATATATATATATATATATATAATAATTGCATGGAAAAGTTGGTCAAATGCTCCACAAAGATGAACTGTCATTGCTTGCAAGATTCTCGAAGTTATGTCAAAAATACAATAAAGACAAGGGGAAACAAAAGCATTATACAACAACATATTTATGAAATAGTCAAATCTATTGAGAAGGACTCTTGGCACCAGCATTATCACAAAGTAAAGAGCTTGAATCGTCTTGAAATGCCCCGGGACAATGGTGTGGTGATAAGAGATAGAATTGCTTGTCATGCACGAGGATGTAAATCTCACAGTTGGACATTTTCAAACCTCTATGGAGTTCGAACCACTAGTGACGTTGAGCTGTCCTATCAGAACCCATCTGCACTTTTCGGATTTATCTGATGGCCTGTTTGTGAGGTCAGATCGTCCACCACCATGGATCGCAAAAATTGAATACTTGGATTAACAAAAAAAAAGGTCTTGAAATGCAAAGTTTTTGAAGTTTCCAAACGGATGACCATCTTGAATATTATTGCTTCGTGTGGCGAAGATATCAAACTTACTATATAGTAAAAGATTGGTGCAATACAAATTAATAGGGAAAAAAATGCATACAATGTCTGCAAATCCGAGATGTTATTTTTAAAAGAGGTGTAGAACTTTAGACTACAATAATATGGGCAATAATGTATACAAATATGGGCGAAGGTTTCATGACCAATGTTCTCAAACATTGTCTACAATAAAAGGGTAATTTGGTGCATGAAGATCTCGCCAATGGAGGATCATGGGAAAGAGTCTATCATACATAACTTTATCCTACATTACAAAAGATTATTTTCGAGACTAGAACTGTCACATAACAATAATTTTACTATTGCATCAAAGCTCCCCTTCAAAAACATTGCCTATAATGAAGATCAAATATTACTATTGGTTGAAAGAAGATTCAAATACTAAATAAAAAGATAAATGGAGATATATGTTATCGTCAACATTTTTCAAAAGCTAATGTACAATTTAATTTTTGGCTGGCACAAAAAATATAATTTAATAATTACAGCCACCAAACAGTGAATCTATGCTAATTAAAATAAAATCATCCTAAGTTTTCCTGCTTGACAAATGTTGATTATTTTTGAAGGGTCGAAAGTTACTAGAAGGTGAAGTCAACAATATTCTCATCGTCTAATTGTGCTTGTCCCAATTATTTAGGGTATTGATACATAAGTCTTATTTTCTTCCACTAAGCTCCATGTAACTCCATGTAAGCCTATATGTCAACAAATAGGGTTAAGTTGCATATCATAGATTTAAACAATTTAAATATCAAATGTCTCAATACATCTGACTTTGGGAAATCAGGAAAAGAATTAGATGTCTCAAACACTATATCTGGTTTTGACAATTAAAGAATAAAAGGAGAATGAGCGGCAGTATGCTGCAGTTATGTCAGTACCTAAGTTTGATGAGTGATACTTTTTTTTGCCTGAATAGATTTGAAGAATTTTACTATTCTTAAAAATTTGTAATCGTCCAGTTGAACAAACTGCTACTTAAATAATTTGCTTATATGTCTATTGAAGGTATGTCAATGAGAAACCCACACTTATATTTGTGAAGCTGATGCAATCAGGGAAGTGCAAGGCAAAAGAACATGATGAAGCTTCATAGTCAAACTGACATTTTTTGGTTGATCATTTTGAATCTGGTTAACATCCGTTGCAGATGAGAAGGGAATAGGGAAAAGTTGAATAGATAATCTGGTTGATCTTCATAACTGGATAGTGGATTCAATTTTGATGCTTGGGGTATCAGGCATATTCATTTTTTTTCTAAAATCTCTTTCCAGGTTCTTGAAAAAAAAACACTGAACCAGTATGAAAGATTAAATGCTTCCCAACAATATCAAGGAAACTTCAAGGTAATAATTTCACTAATCCTTTGCTAAATTCTGTCCCCCTTCAAACCATTCAAATTGCTGTTCACGAACTTAATGATAAGAAAAAGGTAGTATCAATAACTCAGGTAATACTATATTTCTTTCATACATTTGCATTTATATATCCAATTCTCCTGCTCTATACCGCTGGATTCCAAGTTCTCCTGCCCTACTTTGAACCCATCCTCTTATCTAGATGAGTACTATCCACAATGTACGGAACATAATAATGGATATGTACATAGAATTACTATACTGCAAAGGCATAAAATTAAACTTCCATGGCAAAGTATTGAGAAACTGAGAACTAATCGGAAAAAAAAAATCCTCTCATTTGGAAAAATATTATTGAACGTAACCCAAACCACCGGCAATCATTCATTGTACGAGAGAGAAACAAGACGTACCTAATTTGCAGAGCCAGAGTACCGCTTTGGCTGCAAATCGAAATTAATAATAAAAAAAAAGGCAAGAAGAAACTGGGTTATCTAATCAAGAGAGATTAATCAGCCAAGAGTTGGGGACGGAAACAAAGAAAAGGAAGGGCTTTAGGATCGCACCCTCCCCTGAGCGGCCCTGTGGATGTAGTACTAGGCGTTGCCCATCACGCAGAGGATCCCGCCGATGATCCCTAGTGGAAGAACAGCCTCCGACCAAAATAATTTGGCTATCTCAAAGATCTCAACAAAGAATTCTAAAGATTTTTGATAGAAAGAGAATAAAAATTAAATATATAAAATTATAAAAATATTTTTATTTTTAAAAAAAAGAAGTACGTAGGAGATGGATGAAAAATTATAAAATTTTATCAATATTGAATATAAAAATTGAGATATTTAAAGTCTTAAGATAGATAATACATGCTTTTTGGATAAATCTATCATTGAAGAAGAAGAAGATTAAGATTATTTATCTCTGTCTTCTTGAGTTTTATCTTCAAAAAGATTTATAGTGAGAGTTGATGTCGATGTCAATGTCGTGGAGTGTCAACGGACACATTGTGTGAGGAGCGATGGTGCAAATATGAAATATCTAAATAAATGAGTTAATTTAAGAATTAATAATTTAAAATAGAGATAAAATTAAAATAAAATATTTTTGTGTTCTTCTTCCCATTCCCCTTCCCCTTCCCTTCCTTAATATCTCAAATTGGAATATAAGAAATTCTAACAATTCATGAGCATAGATGGGTAAAGCTTACCTTTCTCTTCCCTTCCTCTCCTTAATTCACTCCATCCCAAACAAGGGTTAAAATTCACCTTTCTCTTATTTACCCTCTCCTTCCCCTTCCCTCATCTCCTTCCAAACAAAGCGTAAGGAGGCAACTCCCTTTAGTCTCTGGCTAATACAGTCTAAATTAACATTGACTGGCCTGATTAAAATGCGTCGGCCCCGCCGACCCGACTAAATAATATTTTATGTATTTTACAAAAAAAGCCTGAAAAAATGAGAATGTTTAGAAAAAACACTCAAAGAATACAAGTTTTTGAGACTTACATTTAAAAATCATATTATTCAAGGATAAAATTGAGATTTTCTTCATGGAATACATTTAAAGACCCTAATGTTTAAAAATAATAAATTGCGCTCCTTTTTTCTTGTTTATTTTGAAGAAAATATTTAATTCTTTTCAATTTCATTATCTCTTTTATACCCAAACAGCAAGTATAACTAAGGAAAGTAAAGCTTAAGCATCTGCTAATTACACATAAATACTTGATATATTACACGGTATAAATGATGAAAATGTTTATGTCCAAAGCATTTACCAAAATGTGATTAAATTGAAATTGTTGAAAGAAAAAAAGGTTCTTGTTCGACTGTTTCAAACACTATGAGCCTTTTAGCTTCACTTTTTTGCATTTGTCATTACAAATTAAAGAAGACTTGCACCACCTAAGAAATCTATGAAATGGCGGTTGTATCTACAGACTTCCATGGCGAAGAGAAGCTTAATGCTACTTTTTGGTGGTGGGATGCTGTTTAGGCTTTGTCGGCATCCCTCCTTAGACGTATTGGGCAGGACAAAAGCATTAGCTAGCAGGGTGAGAAAACGACTAGAGATTTCTTACAAATCTGAAAAATCTCATTCTACTGTTTGTGATTTTTGGAGAAGTGGATGGGAGTTGGTATGCCATATGTGAATTGGCTGTGAGCCTGGGGAAGATTTTAGATGATAGCACATGATGCAGTGGCTTAACGAGAGCAAGGAGGCAGCTTTGTGGGCAAACCCACACAGATCTGTCCCTGCTGCCTCATGCCCCAGCTCAACGTGCCTTGTTACCTCCTTATTAAATTACACCACCAGGGAATCCTATGCTTGCTCTCTTCCTCCTCCATCTCATCTCCCACCCTCATTAATGTCTCACTTGTACTTGTGCCTCGTGTTTGATTACTTTGCCTCCGACAGTAAGATATATAGGCAATAGTTTTTATATATAATGCTAATTAATCTCATTGCTTGAATCCATATCAGCACTTCTTTAGTCCAGTTTCTGTCGAGCAAATGCACGAGCTTGTTCCATGACTGGGGTTCCTTGTTCAGTCTTTATGGCCGGCCCTAGACTCTGCTCCTTCATTTAACATGTGTCTTTAACCATAGCAAAAGAAGGCAAGGTGTATTTTTGATTTGACAACTTCTTTCTTTGCAGATACTGTTCCATAACCTTTATGATGAGCATGAGCATGCACGCTCAGCATTTCAGCAAGAAGCCAAAATGTCCTCCATAGATCTCTCAAGTTTCTTTACCATCATTTTGCCATGCAATAACTATCCACATACTTCGATAGATCCTTAACATTAGAAAGGTGATGATGTTTGCACGCAGAGGGAATAATTCTTTGAGACCATGATGAGCTGAACGATAATTTTACAGTAGTCTCTTCTGTTCTCCCAAAAGATGGCAATTTGTTACTTTCGTTCTCCATTTTGTAGTGTTAGATATGTTTGATTGTTCATTGGTGTGTTTGAAATACCAACAATTAAAACCACAATTATTCACTTTTTTTTTCTGTCTCTCGCAGAAATGTTCATTAATCTTTTCCAGGACTTTCCCTCTTCCTTCTATTTATATCTTTTATGAGTTGCAAGGGTTGCCTGGATTGAGACTTACAGAGTTCTGAAGAAGCAGCTTTCCTCCTGTATTAAAAACCTCACCTTTCTTCCATCTCGCCTATTTTCCTCTCAACGACCTTCATGTCGAGCTTATATGCTCATAGGTCCTCCCCTGCTGCACCAGTATCCTCACAGACAAGTAGCAAAGAAGAGATAGACAGGTACAGGTTCCTACAGGAAGGGTCAGGGTTCTTTCCAATTTCTTGTCTTTGTAATCAAGCTTTGTGACTAGAATTGGTGTTGCAAATAACAGTCAGTATCTGGCAAAGCTGCTATCGGAACATCAAAAACTCGGGCCTTTCATGCAGGTTCTTCCTATCTGTAGCCACTTGTTGAACAAAGGTCAGTGACGGACTACTTTCTAAGGATTGATTTGAGGTTTCAGATTAGAAGGGAAAAAAATCGTTAAGCAGGAACTGTGTACAGGATGTGCTTTCAAGTGCTTCTTAAGATTTATTATTTGATGCTTTCATTCTACCAATCAGCTAACATGAGTTCTTTGTTATCTTAATCATCTGCACTCATTGTTATGCGTATCAACTGTTTGATTCTATGGTTACATCTGAACTATCATTTTCTGATAATAAGTCAATGGTTACATCTTCATCGACGCCTTTTCAAAATAAAGCATGGAGTTCAAACATGCTAATCTGTATATTTGGAATGAGTTCCGCATTTAAATACTTGCTTTTGGGTGGGGAGCCGAATTGTCTCAGAATGTTTTGTAGACAGAGAGCATACATGTCCCCTAGTGTTTGAAAAAATGCTTCTGAGAGGAAAATTTTAAGTAGAAGTTGGAAAGGTAACTGCATATTTGCTAACAGACTACCAATGTTTGCATTTCATGTCAGTCTCTATTTGTCATATGAGGATCTTAGTTGTTCTTTGTGATTGTAAGGATCTCTCAGGCAATCATTATTTTATTAACCATCAAATAGTAGATCTAAGATATATGAAACGTTTACTATTTAAGAACATCTTCTTCTTTTTTTAAGTTTCACTTTTGGCCAGCACTTTATGAATTCTTTCTTGAATATCTTTCATGATTTGGCTTCAACTTCTTAAATATTTTAGAAGCCAAAACTCCTTTAAGATTGTGCAGTAACTGATACACTCTTATGCTGTATTACATTTGAAAAAAAAATTTGTGATAAATCATGCACAGCTTTTTGGACAAGTAAATCAATGTTCAGTTGGATACGAATTTACATTATCACTAGTTAGTAGGATCTCTCGATATATGTAACTATACTTCTAGTTTCTTGTATGTTTTTAACTGATTTAAAGTTTGATAAATTCCTTGCTATCAGAGATTTTAAGAGTCTCAGGCATGGTTTCTAGCCAAGGATTTGGTGACTGTAACTGGAGACAGCAAAGAAGTCCCAGTCCCATGGCTAATTCCGAATCAATTTGTAATGTTGGGACTTGTATCAGTATTCTGAGTACACCCCCACAAGAGGTAGACAAGTTTATACCTTCATTATATCCTTGTGCCATTTTGTTACTACTCAATTGTCTTCATCATTTGCTTGCTTTTGCTGAATTATTCATTTTTAATGAGCTTGTTGACGTATCGTCTCAATAAAATTTGACTGGTTGATCACTTATCTCGAAAATTCAAGTTTTAGGAAAGAGATCAATCTCTATGTTTAGAACCTTATCATATCCTCCTAATATGGTAAGGATTTGTAGTTGGAGGGTCCATCAAGTTAAGGTCTATTGAAGATTTTCATGCATGGAAGTAACACGACATACGTTTCAAGTTGCAATTTTCAACACTTGGAATATGTTGTCCTAAAGAGGTGCTCCGAACTCCAAAGAACTATCATCTTGGAATTTCTTTATGGATCATGTATTGTTAACTTGCTTTTAACTTGTTTATGTGAAAGGTCTTCTAATGTTGTTTTCAGATCAAGTATATTTATCTACTTAATCGGAATCATATTTGACTTTCTCTTATTAGATGAATTGTCATTGCATTTTCATTTTTTTCATATTCCCGAACTCTCATTGGAACACCTATACTGAATGATGCATCTCTTCAAGTGTACAATTACATTTTTGTTGAATAGTGGTCTTTGCTTTTACATTCAATTTATCCTCAAGAAGATGATAGGCTTTTCACAAGGAGTTGCGATCGATTGGCGAGGAGCACTTACAAGTCCAAATTCATGCATGATAAAGAAAGTATTGCGTTTAGAGATTCCAGTGGATACCTACCCTAATGTGAGTTTTGCCTCATCTCATTTTTATTTTTCTTCTGTAAATTGCTCTATCATTGTGACACTCACATTCTAGATTGCATTTAGTTCAATTTTGTTGGACGCCTTCTCGGACCCAGAGGTAATTCGCTGAAAAGAATTGAAGCATCGACCGGATGTCGTGTTTACATTAGAGGAAAGGGTTCAATAAAAGATCCTGGCAAGGTAAGGAGAATTGTCTATTTCACTATATGGTTGCAAAAACAGTGAAATTCCAAGTTTATCTTTATCAAAGGCTTATTCGCATCATTTTATCTCAAAATTATATCTTGAACTATCTAAGTAGAATGAATCCCTCCAGTGCCCCGAAGAAACAAATTACGATCTATGCTTGTGTATTCTTAAGCAATATTGAAACAAGTGTAATGGACTTGAATTATGATAACCAAAAAATAATAATATCTACTTGTAGAACTCTAAGACAAACTTCTCTAGTTCCTTAGTATGCCATTGAATGTATGTTTGGTCGGGAATTTTAGTAGAAATAACAAACTATTAAGCATGTATTATCTTTGTAATAATGGCCGTTATCATAAATTCAGTGGTCTCATTTTTCTCTTCAATCTTCCTATTTTTTTCCCTACTAAGAAGACATTAGATTCCTTCCTAATCCATTTCTGACCACCAACTCGATCACCAATCTTTTCAATTTTGTTATTTCTAAATCTAGTAACTTCCATCTCGTAATCGAAAAGCCATCGTTGCCGTTGCTGATAACGGCCTTTTTGGCATTATGCATATGAAGCTATTGCAGTGTTTTTAAACATAATGGCAGCTCAACTGCATCTTTGCTATTGCAAATCTTAGCGCCAAATGTCCAATAGAATAGTTGAGCTATAGAAATGTTTGGGTTTTACATGACTGAGAACAGAAAGGAGATCACATTTTCACCTAAAGAAAGTTATTTACCTGAAAATTTAGCTTTTGCGGCTGCCTTAGTATTTATTTACCTTTCATCGTCTTTAATGTTTTGAAGGAGGAGCAAATGAGGGGAAGACCAGGTTATGAACACTTGAATAATCCATTGCATATCTTGATTGAGGCAGAGTCACCGGCAAATACGATCGATGCTAGATTGAGGCATGCACACGAAGTTATAGAAGAGTTGCTGAAACCAGTGGTGAGTATGAAATCATTCGATCACTTTCAGTATTTCATTAAAAAAAAATCCAAGCTCAGCATGTCTAGCAGTTGAGTCCTTGGTTGCCTACCATAATTGTAATATGCCATGTTATACTTGACACTGAAATACTATCGTCAGGATGAATTGCAGGATCACTATAAGAAGCAACAACTTCAAGAATTAGCCATGTTGAATTCAGGTTCAAGGGATGGCAGCCCTCATCCAAGTGGCAGTGCTTCTCCATTTTACAATGCTATGAAGCGCGCACAGGCAGGATGGTAGAGAATTTGATACTTAGTGTTCCTGGAGCAATTTGATTCAACTCTTATCTGAGAGAAATTTCCTTGTAAAGAGAGAGGCTTTTACAGAAGGCTTTGGAACAACACTTGGTGACTATATTTTGATCTACTCGTTCTTCTGAAAACGAGAAAGGAAGGTATCAGTCCATGATGTAGCAACTTGTGCTGATATCAATTTTGTTTCGGGTGAGCATAAGATACTGCTTTTGTGAGCCAAAATTGATTGTTTCTATTCAGATTTCCGTGAATTATGTACCTAAACAACTGGGAGTAGCTTGGGTTGACCCTAACCGAGGAGGCATAGATCATTCGCTTGTCTTTGATGATACATTGTGTGAAGGTTCTCTTTAGTGACATTATTTCCGCGAGCATTCCATCTAACTTTTCCAACACAACTCTCCAATCCTTGTCTCAGAATGTAGAATTAGAATCAGGTTCAAGGTTGAGTTCGATGTATCAAATCAACAAAATAAACTAATGACTCAGTTAACTGGGATTTGAAAGTTGGCTAGACACAGAGATCAGATATCATCTATTATCCAAAACTAGTCAGCCAAGAGAGACAAGGATTGTCAAGGTTCATATATGAACATCATTGCGAACGAATGCATACAATTTCCTTGTACTACTGTTCTGAAAAGTGGAAAGCTTGACGAAGCTTTCCTTGCTCGTCTTTGGTAGGCTAAATGACACAGTAGATAATTCCACTGACAAACAATATAACACCTCTCCTTAGGTAATTAACAACTGACTAAGTACGTAGAAACACAGCCCTGCAGTTGCTGGTGCTAGTCCCTTGCATACTTCTGGGTCCAGCTCCGGGCAGTAGCCTCATATTTGGCTCTGTCAGTCTTGTACATATGTGCAATCTCTGGAACCAGTGGATCATCTGGGTTTGGGTCAGTAAGCAGTGTGCAGATTGACAGCAGTACCTTCAAAGAAACAATAAGCTTATTTGAGTTCATTAAGAAAAAAAAAAGGCTTCAATTTGGAGTAAGAAGGGGAAAAAGAGATTTCAGATGACAGCTACACTATGTTTGCTTAATAGAATGAATAGCGTGAAAATCCATGCATATTTCCTCCTGTTTTCTTGATCGACGCATTTCACAATTTCTACCGCAATATTTGTTCAATTGGGCATTCAACTAACACCAATAATTTCACCTGACTATAGTGAAATGACAAAATAGGCAATACAGATACCCCCTAATTACTCCATCTGACTTACCTGCAGTACCTACAAAGAAACAATAAGTTCATTCGACTTGATTAACAAAGGATTCAAATTGAGTAATACCAACTAAGCTTGCTCTTGACTTAATACCAATAACCTCCCTTGAAAAAATTAGCTCAAATTACTCAATCTGACTACCAATAGTCATCATTCTCAAGGAATTGCGAATATGAGTATACAAACTAATGATGATAATGCAAAGGTAACCATTGAAATGGTGAATGCTGGACTCCATTGTTCCTTCAAGATGTCAAGGCAAATGCTTCCATTGCTATTGATGTTTGGATGGAAAACTTTAGTTCTGAAAGCAACCTGAAAATTATAACAAGTTGGCTAAAAATTTAAAAAATCTCAACAATTATTTCAATCAAAGAAATATTAAACTGGCTATGCTAGGGAAACAATCTCCAGAAATGCACACTCAAAGTAAAAGCATACTACTAAACCTAAAATTTCCACGATAGTAGTCAGATTCAATCTTAGTATTTTTCTCATCCTTAGAATGAAATATAGGAGTGTTATCGTAAGAAAACTATTAAGTTGAATCAAAGTATTTGGGTTGGGCTCTGCATTGCACTAGTGCTTCAAAGGTGCATTTAGAGAACCAACTTTAAGCTACCTTTACTATGTGAAATATAATAGTGTTTAGGAATCTAAATCTTAAAATGTTTTGAAAAGCAATTTACATTTGGTAAAAGCATACTTAGAAACACTTTTATCTTTAAGTAAAACAATGATGATATATTGAATAATTAGAATAAAGTACATTATTAATCAACAAATAAATAAACTATACTCATTTTCTAGTCTTTCTTAATGTGAAATATAAAAATTGAGTTATTCTCAATTTAAAACATGATATCTTTGTAATTGAATTATTTTCACGCTATACTTATTATGATAACATTACAGTAGTAATTTGTTTGCCAACATAAATATTTGCTTATAGGTCATAATGTTTTTAGCCAATTATTTATTTTAAAGAAACTATTAATATTATATTTTAAAATTTTCATAACATATATACAATATTTTATTCAATAGGATAATGGTTTTAAAATATTTGAACTTATTTATTACTTTAATATATTCTAAACTATATTAAATATAATATCATCACTTAATATTTTTAGATATTAATTCTATAATTTATTTTTTCCATTAAATATTCAGTGTAGATATTTTAATTTATTAAATAATATTTTAAAACTCATTTTTTTCATTTTACTACTATCACTTATGATGATATTAACATATAAAAAGTAATTTAATTTTTTTATTTGTACAAAAAAATATTTAAACATATTATTATTTATAGTGTTTACTATTAATATTATTATTTATTTGATTTTTATAAAATGCTTGGGAAAATAGCTTTAGAAAGTACTCTTCCAGCTGCATTGGCAAAGTAGCTTTGAGAATGTAGTGCTTTGAGTAAAAGCACTGTAGACATGAGTTTATCAAAAACCTTACTTAATTTAAGAAAACACTCTATGACCCCTTGTAAAAACATGCCCAAACCTAACTTTAGGTGAGTATGTTCTTCTTGCATGATAAAACAAGAAAAGTTCATCTTATAGATGTGTGTGATTGTTTGGCAAATAAGAAAATGTGCAATCATAGAACACATTGAAGAAGAAAATATATACGGATTGCAAAAACAAAGACAAAAAGCAACTATAATCAATCCTAGACATTCAATGTTTGTGATACCTTAGGTGGTTTAAATGGATAATCCGGAGGGAAGTGTATGGTGATTACAAAGACTCCCCCTGCATATGGACTGTCACGTGGACCCATTATTATTGCTTGCCAATCGAACATATTTTCAGCCTCTGGGCCTGTAAAATGCCAACACACAAAAACTTGCTACAGCACTAATGAACACTCTTATGAATTCCAATATGAAGTTAAGCTGTGAAAGGTATAATTCTAGCATATTTAAGGAAGAGTTAAACCAACTTCTAAATTTTGATTCTTTTATATCAATTGAACAATAATAAGCTTGATTATGATTTTCAAAATAAATGTTGCAGTTGTAGATGTTAGAAGTACTTTCAAGTCTAATACTATTGGTGCACAATTGGAATAAAATGTTACCCTCTTTGGTATGATATTGATAAGACTTCTTAAGCATGAATAAATATCAATAGGTCTTCCACCGAAGTGTTTTGACATTTTGGGCTGATTGAATTCCTCTCTTGGGCTTTAACAGGGATACCATCTTTTCCTCCACCACATCCAAAAGTCTTGTGCATATGAGTCTTTGAGCTTCTTCTGTTATACTCCTATTTTCACTTCTCCCCACTAAGGTTGGAGAGGAAAATTTCTTGTTAGTACCACAAATAGGATGGGTCACATCTTTTCCAAAACTCTCATTAACATGGAAGATGATGCCACTAAAACTCCCCTGGATCCAACACGCACCATCCAAATTCCTTTTGGATCCCATGTGCTTAGGAAATCTAGTTAAAGAGAAATTAACACATATTTGAAGACACATCCATACTTCTCGATGTTGTCATCAGTTAGCTTATCTAATTTTGTTGGTTAAAGGGAGTAGATTATTCTTAATCTACTACCTGACTTGCTTTGATCCTCCTAACAGATTAGTTTGATTCCTTATATATTTCTCTTTGATTATTTCTTACTCTACCTTACATATTTTCTCAATCGTCATGATACAATAACATCTATGTATTTTTTTTACTACCATTATTGTCATCTTATCATCTTAAAAGAAGATTTATGCATTATCATTATAGCATATCATTGTTCTCAAATCATTGATATCAAAGTCATTACTAATCCTCGATTAAGTTTGTTAAGAGTTGACATCAAGGGGAGGTCAAGAATGCAACCTACTCTCCATTTTGACATCACCTCAACCTTCTTCTCAGTCTTCTTTTGAGTCTCATTGTTGGCCCCTTCTTTCGCATGACCAATTGATGCCTGCATTGAGCATATTACCACTATCACTTTGCATGATCTTGTATCCCTTCCTCCTCGTTGTTAGCTTCCACAATCCTAGAGATTCTCTTCCTCAGCTATCATAATATGCTCCTTCCATCATTGCACTTCATCACTAAAGCATGGATTGTTATCGACCATGTACATAATTTGATAATTCTAGTGATAATTGTCCTATCTTCCCGTAGGATGCATAGATTATTCGTAGACCATATGGATAATCTAATTTGGCATTAGGCTAATTTGGAATTCATGGACACATTGCGGGTATCCATCATTTTGAAATTTATACAAATTATCTTGGCTAGATGTGTCATGCGATCGACTTGGCAATTCAAAAGAATCTAGTGTCAACCAATAATCGTGCTTAGTGCATACAAAAAATAGTTTCAGCATCCCTAGTTGGGGAAGTGTTGATGGGAGTTGATTATCTTCAATCTCCTACCTGAGTCACTTTGATTCTCCTACAAGATTTATTTGATTTTTTACATATTTGCCTCTAATTATTTCCCAATCTATTTTACATATTTCTTCAATTTACAAAGATATACTGTATGTTATTATTTCTATAAAAGAGGAGTTATATATTATCTATCATCATAACATATTGAATGAAGATATTCTCCAATAGTCTTATTTTACTCACTTTACACTGCTGATAAGTCCTTACTAGACACTATTACGCCTCCCTTAAAGCTACTTAGTTTCTTCTTACTCTATTTATCTTTCTTAGTATTCTTTTGTCGTTCCAAGAAGTCATTTACATGTAACACCTGTAAATATTTTATATTTATAATGCATGGGTTAGGTAGCTTGTGCAGTTTCCATAATCCATGTGACATACAAATAAAATGCCTCAAAATCCATCTCAGTATTCTCATTTAAACAATAAGAAAAAGAAATCTCTGCTGACAATCACATTAAGAACTGCTAACATGATATGGTATCAGTCTATTACAAGCCTACCTCAGCGGATTCACTTTTAAACCAAGAAAGAAGGAAGGGAAAAGAGGATCTGATAAATGCCACGAGCAAGAAAACAAAAACAAAGGCGGCCTTGGAGAATGGAACAACCAGATGAAGATCTAAAACCAAATTCCAACATAAAAAAGCACTGGGAAAAAGAACGAGAGGGAAAGATGGTAAACGAGAAAGCATCAGAAACCAGGATACCTGCGCTGCAAGATGTGATGGGTTCCTTCAGGAGATCCTTGTGCTCCTTGATGATCCGCTTGGACGCCATCGACCAAGACCTCGTCCTGATCCCAAATCCTAAGATCGATCAGAGAACCACACATCAAACAACTGGTGCGAAGAAGCAATCATTCAAAGGAAGATAAACAAAATCGATCGATGCAAGAAGAGATCCAGAGAAGAAGGAGGAAAAACGTAGAATAAGTCCTTGAATTCCGCCAGGCGACGTCGCTACCTTTGCGGCAAGGGATTCTTGAATTCCTCTCTCCCTTTTCGTGGTTGGACAAACGGGAACATAAATAAATAAACAAATAATTAATGGTTTTATAATGAAGATGCGGACGGCGACAATTTTAAACCGGTCAAGAATTAGCGGACGGTATCGAGTATCACGCTACCATGGTAACCTCACGTGCGATGGTGGTGCGGAAATTCAAAATCCGAAACCCAAAATCCGGATCCAATTGGACGACAGAGAGACCGACAAGATTTCTTTTATCTGATGCTCTATTGGCCTTCTAAATCAAGATTAGACACGTACAAACATGGGATCGAATTTGGGCCCGACTTGCCCGTATACATCGCAACATCGTCTCTTCTTCCTTCTCGTTTCCGTCCAATTAGGGATGACAATTAGACCCGGACCCGATGGAGAATCCGTTCCCCGATCTCATTTTGACTGAGAAATCTCCGAATCCGAGAAAGCGGGAATAGGGATGGAGAATCCCCGAATCTCGAAAGCGAGGATGGATCGGAGATGATATTCCAAAAATTTCCCGTCCCCATCTCCGAACCCGACTTTGATAATTTCATTCATTGAGATTCATTAATTTGATTATATCCTTATATTAAATGAAAAAATAAGTCATATTGATAATTACTTGTTTGAATACTATAATTTTATTATTTTTAAAATAAATAATATTTTTTTTAATTAATAAAAAAAGTAATAAATTTAAAAAAATACTTTTTAAATATGTCATGACGGGGATGGGGATGGGGATGAGGATGGGTATGGGTATGGGGATACCCATGAAAATACCCGCGGGGAAAATCACCTCCAAAATCTGTGGGGATCTCCGAAACCCGCTGGATACCCGAAATCCGACGGGGATGGTATTTAAATTATGATATCCGATGGAGATGGAGATGGAGATGGAGACGGGGATGGTATATGAGTTTGGGTTTCGGGGACGAAGATGGAGAAGACTTCCCTGCCAATCCCCGAACCCGTTGCCATCCCTACGGCCAATCGTGGGAATAAACGATCGCCTGGTCTCCGCTGTTGGATCTACTCGATCGAAGTTGAACAACCCCGGATGTCCCCAAGCGGATCCAGCAGATGGTGCGGTTCATCCGCCAGGAGGCGGAGGAGAAAGCCAACGAGATCTCTGTCTCTGCCGAGCGAGGAGGTACTTACTTCCTTCACAATGTACTTTTAGTATCTGTAAGATCTTCCATCAATCATGACACGTCCAAGACATGATCAATCAGGCCAAGCAACCAACTAGGCAATTCGCATTAAATTAGAAGTGAGTAGCACATCATCTTCCAGGATCAGGAGTGCCACTCATCTTGTGTAGTTCTTGATAGCGGCGTGGGGCGGCTCTGCAGCCTTGGCGACAGGCGTGGGCTCCACGTCCGGAGAGGGCGGCACCGGCGTCCCGAGCAGCTCCTTGGGGAGGTCGGCGATGCCCTTGAGGTAGAAGGTGTAGAAGAGCTTGAAGGGGAAGATGATCTGCTGCAGCTTGACCTGCCCGGAGGCGCCCTCGAAGACGCCTGAGCCACCGGTCACCGCGAGGAAGGTATCCTCGTGGGTCAGATGCACCCCCTGCACCGAGATGTGCCCGTAGTCGCCGAAGTAGAAGCTGTAGATGGCCTCGTACCTGTCGCCGTTCCGCTCCGGGACGTGCTGGATCAGCACGCAGATCCCCGCCGTGATCCCTAGCCGCTTTTCCAGGTTCCCCGAGTACAACTATTTCACCACCAAAAAATCCATTCAATCTTTGAAGCAGATGGATTAATCGACGAGATCGGGAGACAGAACTGGAGCTTGAGCTTGCCTTGTTGCTGAAGGGGACGAGATCGCCGAGGGAGTTGAGTTCCTTCTGGCTCAGCCGTAGGTAGGCGGGGCTCCCGCGATCGCGCTCGTTGAACTCGTAGACGTACAGCTCCTGCACCTTAGCTGCGGAGATCTTTGTCTAGTCAACGATCGATCTATCTTAGAAGAAACAGGGATTAGAAACGCTAGGGAACAGAGATCGGAGCTTACTTTGCTTGGAATCAGAGGGAGGCTTCTTCGCGAAGAAGAAGCAGATGGGGCTGATGCTTCTGCTTCTAGTTGCAAGGGTGGATTGGCTACTTCTGCGGATCGAGGCTTGAAGTTTCGGGGATCTGGGGAGGAAGGATTTTGGGGCGAGGGAGAGATGGGTTCTGGTCGATGGAGAGAGTTGGAAGCAAGGGGATGCGAGGGATGACGAGGAAGTCGCCATGGCAAGGAATGAAGTGCAGAACAGGGAAGTTGGTGGCGGAAGCGATGGCCTGACCATATACGGTTAATTTTTAGATTGCATCGAATATTATAAAATTTTTAAAATACCCATTAAAGAAAACTTTTAAAATACCCATTAAAGTCTAATTAATTTTTTTAGAAACCTTTAAGATTCAATTTCAATATATATTGCAGTTGACTGAAAAGGACAGGAATGAGCCTTTTATGCTCAGTCTAAATCAATCATATGCTTCCTTTTCGGCATTTAATTGCATATTCTCTAATCATATGAAACAATTAAAAACACTAGATTAAGATGAAAACTAGTTTGTGGATCTAGATGTTTGGATTCCATCCATTTCTTATACTAATTATTATTATTATTATTTTAAAGAAATGATTTCTGAATTATTATACACTAAAAAAGACTGAATGATGTGCAGATATGTACAAGATAAAAACTAGAGTAGGCATCTATGGATGTGGATTCCATCCATTTCTTATACCAATTATTATTATTATTTTTTAAAGAAATGATTTCTGAATTATTATACAGTAAAAAAGACCCATTACATGATGTGCAGATATGTACAAGATAAAAACATACAGGAGCAGGCAACGATGGATGTCGGGTCTGCTCATGCTTCCCACCAGCCCAATTACAACATATGATCTCTGAAGCGATTCAACTGTGGCGCAGCATGGCAGTGTCCCCCGCTGCTCATCATTCATTCCGCCTCCCATCAACACCTGAAACTGCAGGTTCACGATGATGATCGATACAGCAACCTGTCACCTTCTTCGTCCCCCCGTCTCCATCCATTAATAATCCATGGATACATAGACCGTGACAAACAAAAGCTGCAAAATCAATCACTATTTTATCTATTTCTTTCTGTACTGCAGATCTACTCTGCTCATGGCACCCACCTGCGGTCATTTCCAAGAAAGAGGCCCTCATCGGTGCAGCCAATTACTTGGCAAATCCAACACATGATTACAAACCCGTGATCCGAGTACAGAAACTCAATTATGATCGTGACAAGTTCCAGATGGGTGCGATGCTGACACAGGAGCAATGGAAAGCAGAGCAACTGCAGGGGCCAAATTGCTCGTGGACGCCTCAGGTTTCGAGTCAAACGACGCCCCCGACAAAATTTGTGTTGTACTACGTCGCAATATGACGCGACTGCTACTGCTCTGTTAACAACGACTGTTGACGTCGCCTTCCAGGAAGGCAGCCTGGTGTGGGGCTCCAATATGATTCTATCCAAGGTCGCTCGCAACGCAGCACCACTTCCCACCTCGCCCTTCATGGAGTTCCGCGGCTTGCGCCGCCCGGCCTCTGTCGACGGCGGCGAGGAGAAGGGTCCCTTCTTTAACCATGAGTTGGCCTCTGCTTTAGCCGAGGAGGAGGAAGGGCTTCATCGGAGTGATAACCAGAATGGAAATGCGGCGGTGGCTGCAGAGTTCGCCTTTGCTGGCAGTTGTAGTCTCCGGCGCGATTTAGCTCTCTCATTCTCTACCTCCGGAGGGTTCTGCTTTAAGGGGCGCCTCGTCTCCGTCGACGACTCTAAACCATCGTCCAAGATGCAAGTGCCTGCCTTTCTCCTAAAACTCAGCGCCTTCAAGTTCGGATTTCACCGGCGGGCGAGGTCAGCCTCGACGGAGACCAATACCGGAGCCTCCCCTGTGTCCTCGTCGGCGTCACCAAAACAGAGCAAGTTTTCCTTCAAGCTCAACGTAGCAGAGCCGCCGCCGTCGCCGTCGGCCTTTGCAAGGAACAGAAGATCCGCATCAGCCGCCCCACCGGCTGGCGAGGTGTTGAACGGGAGGAAACTACCAGGAGACATGCTCCAAAGGTACCTGAGCAAAATTAAGCCTCATTACATGAGGATCTCGAAGCGGTTCGACGGAGACGGAAAGGTCCGGCCCGGCGCCGGCGAGGGATGGGGAGACCAGATCAAACGTCAGCGATCCTCTGCTTCCAGCCACTTGAGCAAGAGCCGATCGACATCGGCGACGGCATCCATCCGCTCATCACCGCCGGTATCCAGAAGACGGGACGACACATTGCTGGAGCAGCAAGACGGGATCCAAAGCGCCATTGCCCACTGCAAGCGTTCATTAAACAAAGGTAATAAAGAGCTCGCTCCCTCCCGGCGTCCGGCTCCACTTCCGATTGGCACTCAGGTTCAACTAATCGTGCAGGTCCCGAGCCGTCGCTGACGCGGTCAAGGAGCGATCCGGCGGACACGAGACCGGCCGTAGTGAGCAACCGAAGCAAGAAGAAGATGTAAATTCCTCCGTCTGGGTTTTAATACAGCGGGCGTGGAGTGGATGGAAATCAAGCTCTGGCTTGGCAGAGCACTTGCAGATTGTCTCTGATGGAATCTAAAAATAGCTCGTGAAGCTCTTTTAACTTTTTGCAAAGCTGTCGTCTGGATCACTCTGTGCTTGGTGACAAAAAGAATACTTGCTTCCAATCAACCAATTGATGTCTTTTATCAATTCGTCGTTGATTTAGTTCTTCCCAGAGTAGATTGACAATGTCATTCCTACGAGGCGACTACGGCTCCGATTTGGTTTTAAATCGTCTGTAAGTACGAATCTACTAACAAAGGAAAATCAAATTATTTTGGATAGAATTATTGGATAATAGCATCATAGTTGTTGATCTTCATGAGCACGGTGCTGTGGCTTCTAGTTCTTCAAGGTTTTGACGATCTCCAGCCATGCCTGTTTCGATGAACCACCTTGGCTCCACGCCTCCGCCGCCATCTCTTTAGCCGCCGCCGCCCGCTCCCTCAGCTCCTTCCCGCCCTCTGCCTCCATTACCCATCTCACCTTCGACTCCACCTCCTCTGCCTCCACCATGTCTCTGTCGTATCCTTCCATCACCACCGCCAATTTCATCTGCTCCACCAGGAACACCTTGTTCATCCGCTGCTCTGCGTACCGCGGCCACGCCACTATCGCCACGCCGGCGGAGATCGCCTCCAGCGTCGAGTTCCAGCCGCAGTGTGAGACGAAGCATCCCACCGCCTCGTGGTTCAGCACCTCCACCTGCGGCGCCCACGACTTCACCACCTTCCCCGTCTGCTTCGTCCGCTGCAAGAATCCCTCCGGAAGCAGAGCCTCCAGGTTCAGTGCCGAGGGCGCATCCTTGGGAGCCCTCACCGCCCAAAGGAAACGCTGCCCGCTTCTTTCGAGGCCGACGGCGATCTGCTCGAGCATCTCCGCCGAGAACGAGCCCATACTTCCGAAGCAGAGGAACACCACGCTGCCGCGTCGCTGCACGTCCAGCCACGCCATGCACTCTGCCTTTGCTTCGTCATTTCCTGAGCTACCTTCGGCGATCAGCGGTCCAATGCAATGGACGGGCGGCATCCGGCGTCCAGGAACGCACGCCCCTTCGCTGAGAGCCTTTACCGCCTCTACTTCCAACGACTCGAACGAGTTGACAAGAAAGGCGTCACCGTCGGGGAGCCGTCGGGTGACGTCGTTCACGAACCTGTTATAAACTTCCGATGAACGACTCATAACCTCTCTAGACATATCGGAGGCTGGAATAGGGGGCACTCCGGGGAAGTGGATGGGTGCGTCACCGAGCTCACTAAAGCTCAAATCAGTGGTGGACTCGAGGTACGGCAAGTAGAGGAAGGAAGCGAGAACAGAGGCGCCGGTGGAGAAGAAGAAGTGGGCTGGGAGGCCGAGCTCGGCCGCGACAACGTCGAGAGCGTCGGTGCATAAGAAGTCGAGGACGACGGCACGGACATCGTTTACCCGGCGGTGGGCGGACAGGAAACGAAGGAGCTCGGGGTTGTTGAGCCGGACGCCGTCGAGTATCATGGGTATGATCTCGTGGGAGGTTCGGAAGTCCGTAGGCGGAGGGAGCCGGTGGACCGTGATGGAGGGGTGGGCGGCGGAGACTCTGGCAATGAAGGCGTCGGCGGAAGGGTGCTTCCAGGGGAAGTGCATGATGACGACGGCGACGGCGAATTCCTGGGCGGAGGAAGAGCTTGGCCAGCTCTAACATGGGGAGCAGATGCCCGATGCCGGACATGGGATACAACACCACCGTCGGTTTCATCGCCATTTCCGAACCCTCGACGGCCATCTCCGCTGCTAAGTCTCAACAAAATCAAGAGGCAGACGAATGGAGAGGAAGAAGAACACGACAAGAGATACAAATGATGGGAAAATCTACTCAAATTCTTGCAAAATATATATTTTTTTCTTCTAATAATTGATCTTATATATAATACACGTTAGTAATTTGTCTTTTAAGTTGATGCCAAAAATATTAATTGTTACCTTCCAATATATCATACTGTTTTCCGTTACGTAAAACACTTTGCAAAAGTTGTCAGAAGTCACTCTGCAAATGTTTAGTCGGACGCTCATTAACTGACGCCTTTTTAATTTTTGCCTAAAAAGTAACTAAAATTATTTTCAGTAAATTATATCTTTTATTTAACAAAAGAGACTATAATTTTATAAAAATAATAATCATAATATATCAAATTCTTATTTAAATTAAAAACACACAGAGCATCGTTGGATTACCATCAACATATCCATGGCATTTAGATCTTCAGCTTCAAGGTTTTGACTAGATCCAGCCACGCCTGTCGCGAGGACCCCCTTTCACTCCACGCCTCCGCCGCCATCTCTTTAGCCGCCGCCGCCCGCCGCCTCAATTCCCTCCCTCCCTCTGACTCCATCACCCACCTCACCTTCGCCTCCACCTCGTCAGCCTCCACCATCTCTCTGTCGTAACCCTCCATCACCACCGCCAATTTCATCTGTTCCACCAAGAACACCTTGTTCATCCTCTGCTCCGCGTACAGCGGCCACGCCACTATCGCCACTCCGGCGGAGATCGCCTCCAGCGTCGAGTTCCACCCGCAGTGCGAGACGAAGCATCCCACCGACCCGTGGTTCAGCACCTCCACCTGCGGCGCCCACGACTTCGCCACCATCCCCCTCTGCTTCGTCCGCTCCAAGAATCCCTCCGGCAACAGAACGTCCAGGTCCAGCTCCGACGTCGCCGTCGGCGGATCCTTAGGGATCCCCACGACCCAAAGAAATCGCTGCCCGCTTCTCTCGAGGCCAACGGCAATCTGCTTGAGCTGCTCCACGGAGAACGAACCCATGCTGCCAAAGCAGAGGAACACCACGCTATCGCGTGGTTGTGCGTCCAGCCACGCCATGCACTCTGCTTTTGTTTCATCCTTTCCTCTGCTCCCTTCCGTGATCAGCGGCCCGATGCAATAGATCTTTGGCATCCGGCGTCCGGGAAGACACGCCCCTTCCCGAAGAGCCTTAACGGCCTCTGCTTCCAGCAACTCGAACGAGTTGATAAGGAAGGCGTCACCATCCGGGAGCCTCGGGGCAATCTTGTTTACGAAGCATTCACAAGACTCCGAAGCGGGATCCATAACCTCTCTGGGCATATCGGAGGCGGGAATAGGGGGCAGTCCGGGGAAATGGAAAGGTGTATCCGCGAGCTCGCCGAGGCCGGGATCAGTGAGCTCAAGGGAGGGAAAGTAGAGCATGGAGGCGAGAGCGGAGGCGCCGGTGGCGATGAAAAAGTAGGCTGGGATGTCGAGCTCGGCGACGACGACGTCGAGAGCGACAGTGCATAAGAAGTCGAGGACGACGGCGCGGACGTCATTTTCCCGGCGGTGGGCGGCTAGGAAACGAAGGAGCTCATGGTTGTTGGGCCGTACGCCGTCGAACGTCATTGGTATGGAGGGGAAGGTGGTGGAGACGCTGGCAATGAAGGAGTCGTCGGGCGGCGGGAGCTGGTGGAAGGAGATGGAGGGGTGGGCGGCGGAGACACTGGAAATGAAGGAGTCGAGGGAAGGGTGCTTGATGGGGAACTGCATGAGGACCACTGCGACGGCGAAGTCGTGGCGGAGGAAGAGCTTGGCCAGCTCTACCATAGGGAGTAGATGTCCGACGCCGGACATGGGATACAACACCACCGTCGGTTTCATCGCCATTTCCGATCCCTCGACGGCCATCTCCACTACTACAAGGTCTCCAACAAAATCAAGAGGCAGAGGATTGAAGAGGAAGAAGACGAAGAGCTCTTTATTTCAGCGTAGAGGCAGAGGAGTGAAGGGGAAGAAATGGAACCCACCTGTTCATTGACATCAGCCAGCCCCCAAGAATGTACCACGGATCGTGATCATTTCACTATATTTTACATAAGTTGGTGAAACATGTGCAAGTTTTGTTGATCCAACCAAGAATGAACCGCGTCTCGGCTGCAGGAAGTTCGATTTACCTGCTGCCCTATATTTTACATAAGAGCATAACTTTAATAATTAAAAAATAAAAAAATATATAAAAAATTATATGTGAGGTGGGTCAGCCTTTGGCTGGTCCACACCACTGCCACGTGAATGCATTCAAGATGTTAAACGAGTTCCTATGGAGAGAGATTAAGCGGCGTTATTAACGCTGCATTAACTGCACGTTGCAGATGTTGGTGAAAGATTTACCTGCTGCATTATATGCCAACAAAAGTTGATGTTTATTTGACCCTAGAAGACTTGACGGAACTAGATCAATTTAAAAAGATAAATTTACAATTAAAAGTTGATTGGGGAATTATATTTTGATAAAGAAAAAAATATATTTGTTAGAAAATAAAAAATCAATCTTATCAACCTAACAGAATCCACAATTAACTCAAGATCACTATTTAAAATACAATATCCCAAAACTTCTATGAGAACAATAGACTTATTAGAATCACAAGTAGAAAAAGACCAATAAAAATTACGTTCTTTTGGAAGAGATTATATACTTCTAAATATAATTGAATGTGACCTTTAGCTATGTTAGTACTTAGAGTTATCAAACAGGTTAATCCATATTGGGGCGAATCAATTCGTTAGAAATTCATCATATAGCGCAGCAGGATGGGCTAGTCCATCAACTTAGTGGATTGAAATTTCAATCCAACCCAATTTAAGATGGGTTTGCAGGTTAGGCAGGTCAACCCACTAACTTGTCAAAAAATAAAAAAATATATAAAATATTAAAATATTTAAGTTTGGATTGTAATTTAAATAAGTTAAGTTAAAAATTTTAAATTTGGATTACGATTTAAACAGATCAAACTCACTAATTTATTATTTTTTTCTTTAATTTTAAATTTTGAAGAAAAAAAAAATTTTCTCAACCCATGAATCAACCTACGATGTCGTCGGGCTGAGGCGGGTTAACCTACTTGAACCCACCTTAAAATGGATTGATAAAATTTCAATTCAACCTTCTTAGATTGTTCGATGAGGTAGGTCAATCTATAGGTCTATAATTGACGATTCTATTAGTACTTAATGGAATTTTGATATGTAATTAAATAAGTTTGAAATTAGATTTTTGTTATATTTGATGTCTGCCTAAATGTATAGGGATTTAAGAAAACATTGAACAGTTTGGGTCATACACATTGAACAGTTAACAACATTAGGAATAATACAAACACCTTTATCTAATTACAGAAGTCTCGCAAAGAAGTAGAATAAAAAAAGAGACAATCTAAAATATTT
>NC_133872.1:1616040-1656065 GCF_044706935.1 Curcuma longa | reverse complement strand
TAATCGACGAGATCGGGAGACAGAACTGGAGCTTGAGCTTGCCTTGTTGCTGAAGGGGACGAGATCGCCGAGGGAGTTGAGTTCCTTCTGGCTCAGCCGTAGGTAGGCGGGGCTCCCGCGATCGCGCTCGTTGAACTCGTAGACGTACAGCTCCTGCACCTTAGCTGCGGAGATCTTTGTCTAGTCAACGATCGATCTATCTTAGAAGAAACAGGGATTAGAAACGCTAGGGAACAGAGATCGGAGCTTACTTTGCTTGGAATCAGAGGGAGGCTTCTTCGCGAAGAAGAAGCAGATGGGGCTGATGCTTCTGCTTCTAGTTGCAAGGGTGGATTGGCTACTTCTGCGGATCGAGGCTTGAAGTTTCGGGGATCTGGGGAGGAAGGATTTTGGGGCGAGGGGGAGGAGATGGGGTTCTGGTCGATGGAGAGAGTTGGAAGCAAGGGGATGCGAGGGATGACGAGGAAGTCGCCATGGCAAGGAATGAAGTGCAGAACAGGGAACTTGGTGGCGGAAGCGATGGCCTGACCATATACGGTTAATTTTTAGATTGCATCGAATATATATATATTGCAGTTGACTGAAAAGGACAGGAATGAGCCTTTTATGCTCAGTCTAAATCAATCATATGCTTCCTTTTCGGCATTTAATTGCATATTCTCTAGTCATATGAAACAATTAAAATCAGTAGATTAAGATGAAAAAACTAGATTGTAGATCTAGAGTTTGGATTCCATCCATTTCTTATACTAATTATTATTATTATTTTTTAAAGAAATGATTTCTGAATTATTATACAGTAAAAAAGACGGAATGATGTGCAGATATGTACAAGATAAAAACGAAGGAGCAGGCAACGATGGATGTCGGGTCTGCTCCATGCTTCCCACCAGCCCAATTACAACATTGGCAATGGGTTCCACTACATAATAGTGGGACCTATTACATGTAATTGTGAGTGTCATGCTACAATTCATGCTACCATTAACATACAGTGGGACCCATTACATGTAATTGTGAGTGTCATGCTACAATTTGATACTCCATTTCATATATGATCTCTGAAGCGATTCAACTGTGGCGCAGCATGGCAGTGTCCCCGCTGCTCATCATTCATTCCGCCTCCCATCAACACCTGAAACTGCAGGTTCACGATGATGATCGATACAGCAACCTGTCACCTTCTTCGTCCCCCGTCTCCAACCATTAATGACTGGCTATCCATCCGCATTCCATTCCTCCAGATACTCATAGACCGTGACAAACAAAAGCTGCAAAATCAATCACTATTTTATCTATTTCTTTCTGAACTGCAGATCTACTCTGCTCATGGCACCCACCTGCGGTCATTTCCAAGAAAGAGGCCCTCATCGGGTGCAGCCAGTTACTTGGCAAATCCAACACATGATTACAAACCCGTGATCCGAGTACAGAAACTCAATTATGATCGTGACAAGTTCCAGATGGGTGCGATGCTGACACAGGAGCAAGGGAAAGCAGAGCAACTGCAGGGGCCAAATTGCTCGTGGACGCCTCAGGTTTCGAGTCAAACGACGCCCCCGACAAAATTTGTGTTGTACTACGTCGCAATATGACGCGACTGCTACTGCTCTGTTAACAACGACTGTTGACGTCGCCTTCCAGGAAGGCAGCCTGGTGTGGGGCTCCAATATGATTCTATCCAAGGTCGCTCGCAACGCAGCACCACTTCCCACCTCGCCCTTCATGGAGTTCCGCGGCTTGCGCCGCCCGGCCTCTGTCGACGGCGGCGAGGAGAAGGGTCCCTTCTTTAACCATGAGTTGGCCTCTGCTTTAGCCGAGGAGGAGGAAGGGCTTCATCGGAGTGATAACCAGAATGGAAATGCGGCGGTGGCTGCAGAGTTCGCCTTTGCTGGCAGTTGTAGTCTCCGGCGCGATTTAGCTCTCTCATTCTCTACCTCCGGAGGGTTCTGCTTTAAGGGGCGCCTCGTCTCCGTCGACGACTCTAAACCATCGTCCAAGATGCAAGTGCCTGCCTTTCTCCTAAAACTCAGCGCCTTCAAGTTCGGATTTCACCGGCGGGCGAGGTCAGCCTCGACGGAGACCAATACCGGAGCCTCCCCTGTGTCCTCGTCGGCGTCACCAAAACAGAGCAAGTTTTCCTTCAAGCTCAACGTAGCAGAGCCGCCGCCGTCGCCGTCGGCCTTTGCAAGGAACAGAAGATCCGCATCAGCCGCCCCACCGGCTGGCGAGGTGTTGAACGGGAGGAAACTACCAGGAGACATGCTCCAAAGGTACCTGAGCAAAATTAAGCCTCATTACATGAGGATCTCGAAGCGGTTCGACGGAGACGGAAAGGTCCGGCCCGGCGCCGGCGAGGGATGGGGAGACCAGATCAAACGTCAGCGATCCTCTGCTTCCAGCCACTTGAGCAAGAGCCGATCGACATCGGCGACGGCATCCATCCGCTCATCACCGCCGGTATCCAGAAGACGGGACGACACATTGCTGGAGCAGCAAGACGGGATCCAAAGCGCCATTGCCCACTGCAAGCGTTCATTAAACAAAGGTAATAAAGAGCTCGCTCCCTCCCGGCGTCCGGCTCCACTTCCGATTGGCACTCAGGTTCAACTAATCGTGCAGGTCCCGAGCCGTCGCTGACGCGGTCAAGGAGCGATCCGGCGGACACGAGACCGGCCGTAGTGAGCAACCGAAGCAAGAAGAAGATGTAAATTCCTCCGTCTGGGTTTTAATACAGCGGGCGTGGAGTGGATGGAAATCAAGCTCTGGCTTGGCAGAGCACTTGCAGATTGTCTCTGATGGAATCTAAAAATAGCTCGTGAAGCTCTTTTAACTTTTTGCAAAGCTGTCGTCTGGATCACTCTGTGCTTGGTGACAAAAAGAATACTTGCTTCCAATCAACCAATTGATGTCTTTTATCAATTCGTCGTTGATTTAGTTCTTCCCAGAGTAGATTGACAATGTCATTCCTACGAGGCGACTACGGCTCCGATTTGGTTTTAAATCGTCTGTAAGTACGAATCTACTAACAAAGGAAAATCAAATTATTTTGGATAGAATTATTGGATAATAGCATCATAGTTGTTGATCTTCATGAGCACGGTGCTGTGGCTTCTAGTTCTTCAAGGTTTTGACGATCTCCAGCCATGCCTGTTTCGATGAACCACCTTGGCTCCACGCCTCCGCCGCCATCTCTTTAGCCGCCGCCGCCCGCTCCCTCAGCTCCTTCCCGCCCTCTGCCTCCATTACCCATCTCACCTTCGACTCCACCTCCTCTGCCTCCACCATGTCTCTGTCGTATCCTTCCATCACCACCGCCAATTTCATCTGCTCCACCAGGAACACCTTGTTCATCCGCTGCTCTGCGTACCGCGGCCACGCCACTATCGCCACGCCGGCGGAGATCGCCTCCAGCGTCGAGTTCCAGCCGCAGTGTGAGACGAAGCATCCCACCGCCTCGTGGTTCAGCACCTCCACCTGCGGCGCCCACGACTTCACCACCTTCCCCGTCTGCTTCGTCCGCTGCAAGAATCCCTCCGGAAGCAGAGCCTCCAGGTTCAGTGCCGAGGGCGCATCCTTGGGAGCCCTCACCGCCCAAAGGAAACGCTGCCCGCTTCTTTCGAGGCCGACGGCGATCTGCTCGAGCATCTCCGCCGAGAACGAGCCCATACTTCCGAAGCAGAGGAACACCACGCTGCCGCGTCGCTGCACGTCCAGCCACGCCATGCACTCTGCCTTTGCTTCGTCATTTCCTGAGCTACCTTCGGCGATCAGCGGTCCAATGCAATGGACGGGCGGCATCCGGCGTCCAGGAACGCACGCCCCTTCGCTGAGAGCCTTTACCGCCTCTACTTCCAACGACTCGAACGAGTTGACAAGAAAGGCGTCACCGTCGGGGAGCCGTCGGGTGACGTCGTTCACGAACCTGTTATAAACTTCCGATGAACGACTCATAACCTCTCTAGACATATCGGAGGCTGGAATAGGGGGCACTCCGGGGAAGTGGATCAGTGCGTCACCGAGCTCACTGAAGCTCAAATCAGTGGTGGACTCGAGGTACGGCAAGTAGAGGAAGGAAGCGAGAACAGAGGCGCCGGTGGAGAAGAAGATGTGGGCTGGGAGGCCGAGCTCGGCCGCGACAACGTCGAGAGCGTCGGTGCATAAGAAGTCGAGGACGACGGCACGGACATCGTTTACCCGGCGGTGGGCGGACAGGAAACGAAGGAGCTCGGGGTTGTTGAGCCGGACGCCGTCGAGTGCTCATGGGTATGATCTCGTGGGAGGTTCGGAAGTCCGTAGGCGGAGGGAGCCGGTGGACCGTGATGGAGGGGTGGGCGGCGGAGACTCTGGCAATGAAGGCGTCGGCGGAAGGGTGCTTCCAGGGGAAGTGCATGATGACGACGGCGACGGCGAATTCCTGGCGGAGGAAGAGCTTGGCCAGCTCTAACATGGGGAGCAGATGCCCGATGCCGGACATGGGATACAACACCACCGTCGGTTTCATCGCCATTTCCGAACCCTCGACGGCCATCTCCGCTGCTAAGTCTCAACAAAATCAAGAGGCAGACGAATGGAGAGGGAAGAAGAACACGACAAGAGATACAAATGATGGGAAAATCTACTCAAATTCTTGCAAAATATATATTTTTTTCTTCTAATAATTGATCTTATATATAATACACGTTAGTAATTTGTCTTTTAAGTTGATGCCAAAAATATTAATTGTTACCTTCCAATATATCATACTGTTTTCCGTTACGTAAAACAATTTGCAAAAGTTGTCAGAAGTCACTCTGCAAATGTTTAGTCGGACGCTCATTAACTGACGCCTTTTTAATTTTTGCCTAAAACGTAACTAAAATTATATTCAGTAAATTATATCTTTTATTTAACAAAAGAGACTATAATTTTATAAAAATAATAATCATAATATATCAAATTCTTATTTAAATTAAAAACACACAGAGCATCGTTGGATTACCATCAACATATCCATGGCATTTAGATCTTCAGCTTCAAGGTTTTGACTAGCTCCAGCCACGCCTGTCGTGAGGACCCCCTTTCACTCCACGCCTCCGCCGCCATCTCTTTAGCCGCCGCCGCCCGCCGCCTCAATTCCCTCCCTCCCTCTGACTCCATCACCCACCTCACCTTCGCCTCCACCTCGTCAGCCTCCACCATCTCTCTGTCGTAACCCTCCATCACCACCGCCAATTTCATCTGTTCCACCAAGAACACCTTGTTCATCCTCTGCTCCGCGTACAGCGGCCACGCCACTATCGCCACTCCGGCGGAGATCGCCTCCAGCGTCGAGTTCCACCCGCAGTGCGAGACGAAGCAGCCCACCGAGCCATGGTTCAGCACCTCCACCTGCGGCGCCCACGACTTCGCCACCATCCCCCTCTGCTTCGTCCGCTCCAAGAATCCCTCCGGCAACAGAACGTCCAGGTCCAGCTCCGACGTCGCCGTCGGCGGATCCTTAGGGACCCCCACGACCCAAAGAAATCGTTGCCCGCTTCTCTCGAGGCCAACGGCAATCTGCTTGAGCTGCTCCACGGAGAACGAACCCATGCTGCCAAAGCAGAGGAACACCACGCTATCGCGTGGTTGTGCGTCCAGCCACGCCATGCACTCTGCTTTTGTTTCATCCTTTCCTCTGCTCCCTTCCGTGATCAGCGGCCCGATGCAATAGATCTTTGGCATCCGGCGTCCGGGAAGACACGCCCCTTCCCGAAGAGCCTTAACGGCCTCTGCTTCCAGCAACTCGAACGAGTTGATAAGGAAGGCGTCACCATCCGGGAGCCTCGGGGCAATCTTGTTTACGAAGCATTCACAAGACTCCGAAGCGGGATCCATAACCTCTCTGGGCATATCGGAGGCGGGAATAGGGGGCAGTCCGGGGAAATGGAAAGGTGTATCCGCGAGCTCGCCGAGGCCGGGATCAGTGAGCTCAAGGGAGGGAAAGTAGAGCATGGAGGCGAGAGCGGAGGCGCCGGTGGCGATGAAAAAGTAGGCTGGGATGTCGAGCTCGGCGACGACGACGTCGAGAGCGACAGTGCATAAGAAGTCGAGGACGACGGCGCGGACGTCATTTTCCCGGCGGTGGGCGGCTAGGAAACGAAGGAGCTCATGGTTGTTGGGCCGTACGCCGTCGAACGTCATTGGTATGGAGGGGAAGGTGGTGGAGACGCTGGCAATGAAGGAGTCGTCGGGCGGCGGGAGCTGGTGGAAGGAGATGGAGGGGTGGGCGGCGGAGACACTGGAAATGAAGGAGTCGAGGGAAGGGTGCTTGATGGGGAACTGCATGAGGACCACTGCGACGGCGAAGTCGTGGCGGAGGAAGAGCTTGGCTAGCTCCACCATGGGGAGTAGATGTCCGACGCCGGACATGGGATACAACACCACCGTCGGTTTCATCGCCATTTCCGATCCCTCGACGGCCATCTCCACTACTACAAGGTCTCCAACAAAATCAAGAGGCAGAGGATTGAAGAGGAAGAAGACGAAGAGCTCTTTATTTCAGCGTAGAGGCAGAGGAGTGAAGGGGAAGAAATGGAACCCACCTGTTCATTGACATCAGCCAGCCCCCAAGAATGTACCACGGATCGTGATCATTTCACTATATTTTACATAAGTTGGTGAAACATGTGCAAGTTTTGTTGATCCAACCAAGAATGAACCGCGTCTCGGCTGCAGGAAGTTCGATTTACCTGCTGCCCTATATTTTACATAAGAGCATAACTTTAATAATTAAAAAATAAAAAAATATATAAAAAATTATATGTGAGGTGGGTCAGCCTTTGGCTGGTCCACACCACTGCCACGTGAATGCATTCAAGATGTTAAACGAGTTCCTATGGAGAGAGATTAAGTGGCGTTATTAACGCTGCATTAACTGCACGTTGCAGATGTTGGTGAAAGATTTACCTGCTGCATTATATGCCAACAAAAGTTGATGTTTATTTGACCCTAGAAGACTTGACGGAACTAGATCAATTTAAAAAGATAAATTTATAATTAAAAGTTGATTGGGGAATTATATTTTGATAAAGAAAAAAATATATTTGTTAGAAAATAAAAAATCAATCTTATAAACCTAACAGAATCTACAATTAACTCAAGATCACTATTTAAAATACAATATCCCAAAACTTCTATGAGAACAATAGACTTGTTAGAATCACAAGTAGAAAAAGATCAATAAAAATTACGTTCTTTTGGAAGAGATTATATACTTCTAAATATAATTGAATGTGACCTTTAGCTATGTTAGTACTTAGAGTTCTTTTATTGGGGCGAATCAATTCGTTAGAAATTCATCATATAGCGAAGCAGGATGGGCTAGTCCATCAACTTAGTGGATTGAAATTTCAATCCAACCCAATTTAAGATGGGTTTGCAGGTTAGGCAGGTCAACCCACTAACTTGTCAAAAAATAAAAAAATATATAAAATATTAAAATATTTAAGTTTGGATTGTAATTTAAATAAGTTAAGTTAAAAATTTTAAATTTGAATTGCGATTTAAACAGATCAAACTCACTAATTCATTAATTTTTTTTAATTTTAAATTTTGAAGAAAAAAATAAAAATTTTCAATCCATGGGTCAACCTACGAGGGTCACGGGCTAGGCAGGTTAATCTACTTGAACCCATCTTAAAATAGATTGATAAAATTTCAATTCAATCTGCTTAGATTGTTCGACAAGGTAGGTCAATCTGGTAGGTCTAATTTAAATTGACGACTCTATTAATACTTAATCGAATTTTGATGTGTAATTAAATAAGTTTGAAATTAGATTTTTGTTATATTTGATGTCTGCCTAAATGTATAGTGATTTAAGAAAACATTGAACAGTTTGGGTCATACACATTGAACAGTTAACAACATTAGGAATAATACAAAAACCTTTATCTAATTATAGAAGTCTCGCAAAGAAGTAGAATAAAAAAAGAGACAATCTAAAATATTTATATTTTTCAATTACAAAAAAAAAGATAATCATAAAAATTTGTCTTTTTAAATAAAAACTAAAATGCATATTTTTCATTCCTAAATTATCATTATTCCAACAGTATTACATCATGCGTATGTTCGGCGAGTAACCAATACACGCCTCCATGAAAGAAAGGGAAGAAGGCGATATGAGTAAAACTGCCCGAGATTGGTATCGGCCCTATGAACCAAATAAGCTCCAACAACAAATCTTATTCGGAATTCGAACGCCCTATTCTTCTTTCCCATCGCATTATCAATTTCAATCACCAGGAAAACAAGAACGATTCGAAGATACAACTTTCAAATCTAAGAAACTAATAGAATCAATGAAACCTTACCAAAAGAAAAAAACGTAGCGATCAGCGTTTGAAAAATCATGCGGAGAGAAAGACAGAGAGCGTCCTTACAGATCTATGAGATCGGTCATGTTTGCTTGGCTGAAGTAGTACTTGAAATTTTCTCAAAATCATCATCATTTAAGGTTTGATAAACGAGGAAAAGAGTCTTTTTGTCTTTTTTTTCTTAAATCTTTTAAATTATCTTTTTGAATAAAAGATAGTACTGACTCATCGTAGTCTTTCTCCACAACCTCTCAAACATCATGAGCTATAAGGAGTGTCTTCATATTAATACTCTAATTGTCATAGTTACTCGTCTTGATTGTATTGGAACTTGAAAGGGAACCATATCTCCATTCGACATGACTCTGATACCATTTTATTGGAAAAATAAAAGAAATTTGTGGAAGAAAAATCTCACTTATGTGGAAGAGGAAGAACAAAAAAAATACTAAACTTTAAGGGCCCGCTTGGTATGCGGGTTTAGGAGAGGGGAATGGGAATGAAATCTATTTCATTCCCATTCTTAATACTTGGTAGATAGGAATGGATATCAAATTAAGGATTTGATATCCGTGTTTTCATAACCTACCCCTCCCTCGGTTATCACTAAATCCATTCCCAAGTGCGGTGCAATTTTTTTCCCGTGACAGCGTTACCCCGCGTGCGATTTCTTCCGCTTCTTCCCCACCCGCGCCGTCGCACGCCCCTGTTGCCGTGCACGCCCCCTGCTGCCGCGCGCTCCTGCTGCTGCCGTCGCACGCTCTTGCTGCCGCGTTACCCCTGCTGCCGTCGCACGCCCCTGCTGCCGCGCGCTCCGCCGCCACCTCCCACATCGCTGCCGGTAGGGTTTTCTTCGCCCTTTCCAGTCGATGTAGCTTTCTTTCGATACCTGTCCATTTCTGTTTTCTACTGCCGCTTCTACTGCCGCACCTTCTCAACATTGCTAGAGATAGATGCGTTCTTGTTTTTGATTAATGAATTGCATCTTCAGAAGGAATTTGCTAAAAGTCAATTTTAGGGGCTGAAATATTGCATCACTAATGGGAAAACATGCTTCTTTTTTTTCCCTTCGTTTTGAAATGGTCCTTTTTCTGATAAATTTGTCTTCTTTGATGATTTTTTTTTTGCTAGATAAAACTACACCAACACCACTGCCATCGGAGAAAAGTCAATCAATAATATAGATTACAACACTAACCTATAATTTTTGTCGAATTGTATTAATAGAAAAAAGTGAATGGAAAACATAGCACAAACGTTGATAAAACTTTATAAAAACTTTTATATGTATTTTATATGTAATCTTATTTGATATGGAAGTGAAACTTTTCGATTATGTTATGCCATAGAATCTTCTTTAATTTGCTTTTCAACTTTTCGATTCATTTTCAGAAATTGTATGTTTGGATTTATGGTGTCATTAACTTGATTTAATATTCTTTTAGGATGGAGAATAATGCTGATGATTCTATGGGAAAAAATGTAGCACGAGGAAGAGGCAAAAATAAAGTTTTCTGGACGGAAGAGGAGAGTTGGGCATTAATAAGATGTTTACAAGACGATTGATATTGTTCACTTTTGGTATTGTGATTTTGTACTAAGTTGTTTTTGCTTCTTTCACTTTTGATATTGTGGTAGTTATTTTGATTATGTAAGACGATTGTATTTTGGACGATGATTTATTGTGGACAATTATGCCTTTTATACGTTGGGATGTAAAAAAATATTCATCATATTATATTTTTTAAAAAATAAAATGATTTTGATTATGACTCTATATGATTACTTTTGTCTTTTATATATAAGGGTAAAATGGGAATTTGACTGATTACCATTCCATAATTTAAGCCAAACCAAACAACATTAATGGGAATAATACCCATTCCAGTATCTATACCAAACACCAAAAATTCGGTAATCATTCCCATTGCCATTAACCCCTCAATGAAACTCATTACCATTTCCATTACCAAATTTATACCAAGCGCCCCCTAAATTTTTAAACGACCTCTTTTACAAATAATTTGACATATTTATAGGCTACTTAACATAATTCATGTAAACCCACTAACTCTATAATTATTTTATCTTACGCACCTCATTAATGCAACATAACCACCACTACTCGCCAACTCATCAACCCACTAAGTCCACATAACACATTATCACAAAATTTAATTTAATTTTCATCAAATATACATTAGTAATTTGTGTTTTAATTTAATTTGATGCCAAGAATATTAATTGTTACCTTCCAATATAACAAATATACATTATAATTAGTAATGTGTCTTTTAATTTAATTTGATGCCAAGAATATTAATTGAACTATTGCCTTCTAATATATCAGAAGTCACTCCGTTACTTAATACACTTCGATAATTCAAAACATACTATGTTAAAAATTATCAGAAGTCGCTCTGTTACTTAATACACTTTCTGATAACTCAAAAAACGTACTATGACAAAAATTGTCAGAAGCCACTCCGCAAATATTTAGCCTGATGCTCAGTTGACCATTCATTAAATGATGCCGTTTCATTTTTACCTTCCAATATTTTGAGTAAATTATATCTTTTATTTAACAAAAAAGACTATAATTTTATAAAAATAATAATCATAATATATCAAATTCTTATTTAATTTAAAAAAGTTTGAATTAGAATTTTTATCCTGATTTACACAGAGCATCAGTGGATTCACATCAACATATTATTGGGAAAATAAAAGATATTTGTGGAAGAAAGATCTCACAACTTTCACAACTTTTGTGGAAGAAAGTTCTCACTTGAAATATTAAACTCTAAAATTTTAATCTGAATTCCTTACAAACAAATGATTACTTAACATAACTCATATAAACCCACTAAGTCCACTATTTTCTCCCACTCACTCCATTAATACAACATGACCACCCCTACTCGCCACATCATCAACACACTAACTCCACATACCACATTACTTTAATATCACAAAATTAAATTTAATTTTTAACACCCCCTCTTAAACTTAATTTTGTGACTCCAAGCAAACTTCGCATTTTGATAAAGTCTTCAAATTTGAGGGCTTGGTAAAGATATCAGCAACTTAATTTTGAAACTTTATGTATTCCACTTGCACTTTTTTTTCTTATGATGCACTCTCTGATATAGTGATAGCGCATATCGATATGCTTACTTCTATTATGAAAGACTGGATTCTTTGCTAATGCTATTGCAGACTTATTGTCAACTTGAATCTTGGTTGCCTCTTCTTGTGGTAAATTTAGCTCCTTTAACAAATTTCTGAGCCAAATAGTATGACAAACACATGAAGTCGCAACCACGTACTCTACTGCTCAAGTAGAAAGTGTGACAATAGGTTGTTTCTTTGACATCCAAGTGAACATTGTATCTCCTATATATAACACAAATCCGGTAGTACTTTTTCTATCATCCATATCTCCACCCCAATCACTATCGTTATATCCTTCAAGCTTAAAAGTATTAGATGATGAATAAAGCAATTCAAAATCTATCGTACCTTTGATATAGTGCAAAATTCTCTTAGCAATTTTAAAATGAGTGATAGTTGGAGTCTTCATGTAGTAGCTAACAAGTCCAACAGCATAAAGAATATCAGGCCGTGTACATGTCAAGTATCGTAAGCTTCCAACTAAACTCTTGAAAAATGTTGGGTTAACACTTTCTCCTTTATCATGCTTTGACAGTTTGACTCTACATTCTATTGGGGTGTTTATGGGTTTGCTGTTATCCATCTTGAATTTCTTTAATATCTCTCTTGCATAACCTTCTTGAGAGATGAAGATTCCGTCTTCCCTTTGATTTACTTAGATGCTAAAATAATATGTCATGAGCCCAATATCTGTCATCTCAAACTCCTTAGCCATAGTTTCTTTGAATTTTCCAAAAATACCTGGATTGCTTCTAGTAAAGATCAAGTCATCAACATATAAACATATGATCAGAATATCTTTATCTTTATTCTGAATGTAAAGTGCATGCTCATAAGGACATTTAATGAAGTCTTTCTCTTGCAAGTATCTGTCTATACGACTATTCCATGCCCTTGGCGCTTGCTTTACCTCATAGAGAGCTTTCTTCAATTTTAGAACTTTGTGTTCTTCTTCTTTCAGAATTTCATTTAAGAAAGTAGATTTTACATCCATTTGATGCACTCTCCACTTATTTTGAGCTGCTAAAGAGATAATTAGTCTGGCAGTTTCTAATCGAGCAACGAGAGCAAATACCTCATTATAGTCAATGCCAATTTTTTTACTATAAACTTTTATCACCAATCTTGCTGTGTATCTTTAAACTTCTCCTTTGACATTCTTCTTTGTTTTGTACACCCACTTCACGTCAATTGTCTTGTGTCCTTCCTGTAAGTACCGATGGAATCAAAATATCTCCACAATGGTATGATATTGTCCACTTTGGGCCTAAGCCCTCATGACTTTGTTCTTGGGTTCTCCCCAAAAGGCCTCATACCAATGAAGATACTTTCCATCCTTTTAACCCCATGATCTTTTCCATGTGCTTTAGATGTGGGACTATGTTTGCACTCTTGCAACCCAACAATCCCCCCTCAAACAACCTCAACGTCATTTTTTGATGTCTGAATCCTCGACCCATCAGGACTTTTTGTCCCTCGGTCCACCCGACCTGCTAGAACTTTCCACCTAGCCGCAACTAGAACTTTTTGCCCTTCGGTCCACCCGACCTACTAGGACTTCTCACCTGGTGTCTGGTCCTCTTAATTCAGACACGGGAGCACTCACTTCCTTTGTTTTTAAGGTTCAAACCACATGGTTAGATCTGGATCATGGCTCATCCGGCGGTTAGTCCGGTGAAGAGCGGTCTCACTCTGATACCACTTGTTAGTACCGATGGAATCAAAATATCTTCACAATGGTATGATATTGTCCACTTTGGGCCTAAACCCTCATGACTTTGTTCTTGGGCTCTCCTCAAAAAGCTTCATACCAATGAAGATATATACTTTCCATCCTTTTAACCCCATGATCTTTTCCATGTGCTTTAGATGTGGGACTATGTTTGCACCCTTGCAACCCAACAATCCCCCCCTCAAACAACCTCAACGTCGTTTTTTGATGTCTGAATCCTCGACCCATCAGGACTTTTTGTCCCTCGGTCCATCCGACCTACTAGAACTTTCCACCTAGCCGCAACTAGGACTTTTTACCCCTCGATCCACCCAACCTACTAGGACTTCTCACCTGGTGTCTGGTCCTCTTAATTCAGACACGGGAGCACCCACTTCCTTTATTTTTAAGGTTTAAACCACATGGTTAGATCTGGATCATGGCTCATCCGGCGGTTAGTCCGGTGAAGAGCGATCTCGCTCTGATACCACTTGTTAGTACCGATGGAATCAAAATATCTCCACAATAGTATGATATTGTCCACTTTGGGCCTAAGCCCTCATGGCTTTGTTCTTGGGCTCTCCCCAAAAGGCCTCATACCAATGGAGATACTTTTCATCCTTTTAACCCCATGATCTTTTTCATGTGCTTTAGATGTGGGAATATGTTTGCACCCTTACAACCCAACACTTCCAGAAGTAAAGTTATCTCCTATGTATTATTTTTCTCAATCACCTTGATTTCTTCATCTATTGCATCTTTCCACTTTTTAACTTTTTATAGCTTTTTGAAAATCCATATGCTCGCAATCGACAAAGACAAAATAAAGATTATCTTGATTCTCAGTTGTTGGATCGAGTGCACGTGAGAGGGGAGGTGAATCATGTGACTTTTAAAAATTTTAAGTATGTCAAAAATCGTGCACAACAAAAAAATGAAATATGAAAAATCATAACACAAGCCAACACGAAGGTTTTACTTCGTTCGGAGCCTCCGACGACTCTTACTCCAAGGCTCAGGTTCCTTAGACCTTTCCTGTGGACAATCTACTAAATCTCTCTACTAGAAGAAAATCTCTGATAGAGTAGGCAAATACAATGAATTGAAAGTGTAACAACTCCACACTTTCAAATTTTAAATAAGTGTAGAAAAAAATTACTTCGTTACCCAACACGTAGAAATTTCTAGACGAGCTAAGATGTTGGGGATGATCTTCCGGCAGAAGCTGGATGTGGTCGTGTCGAAGCTCGAGTCACTGCAGAAGGAGGACGTTGGTCGAAACTATACAATTCATGCACTGATCAAAGCTTTATATAGGCACTATTGAGTTTATCTAGATCCGCAAATGTTAACTACACTTCTCATCCTAAAAACGCAAACTTGATCCACGTATTGCTTGTGATCTTATCCAGGAATAAAGAATAATTCAAATAAAACTTTATTATAGGTAGGAATAATTTTATCGTCGAGGAGTAACGTGACTTTAATTGGTAAATAAATAATAATTCAAATAAAACTTTATTATAGATAGGAATAATTTTATCCTCCAATAAAATTTCAGATTAGCAAAATGAAGAATAATGAGTAATTTTACAGAGTTCACCTGCAAAATTAACTTAGTCCATATACCAAATAAACCCTGCAAAACAAAATTAGTATAATAATAAAATAAACTAAAATTTAGAATATTCAAAGTTAATTAAATCCTGTCAATCCAGATCAAGATTTAACCAAGCATCAACTTAGATCACCCAAATGGGTCTAAGTTGAATCGCGTCTAAAGTTCCAAAATGGAACTCGTCCTCACTAGTTCGCTTCTCCAGTGACTTACCTTACTTACATTAACGTAGCTTTACTAGACTTCTCTAATCCACCAGGTCTTTGCCAAGGCTCAACCACCCTGGTCTTCCTGTCAAGTCTCCACCAACTTGATCTTCAGCCAGTTGTTAGGCCTCGCAGACCCAACTGGACTTCCTGCCAGGACTCAACCATCCTAAACTTTAGTCTGGTGTCTAGTTCTAAGTCTTTCAACTCTGTACACTTAGAAAGAAGGTTAAACCCACAATAAACCTAACTTTAACCTATTTATTATTCATCAAAATTTAAGTTTGACCGTTAGTGCAAACTGCACCAACATCAATTACCTCATAAATGTCTCGTAAGCTTTTGAAGCGTTTCTTTCATCAGTTGCTCTTTATGTTGGGTTGCAGATCATGAGTTTAAAAGGATGGAAGATATCTCCATTGGTATGAGGCCTTTTGGGGAGAGCCCAAGAGCAAAGCCATGAGGGCTTAGGCCCAAAGTGGATAATATCATGCCATTGTGGAAATGCGAACATCCTTGGGGAACCTACAATTGGTATCAGAGCGAGGCCGCTCTTCACCGGACTAACCGCCGGATGAGCCATGATCCGAATCTAACCATGTGGGTTGAACCTTAAAACAAAGGAAGTGGGGACTCCCTATTTGAATCAAGAGGACCAGACACTAGGTAGGAAGTCCTAGTAGGTCGGGTAGACCGAGGGGCAGGAATTCCTAGTTGCGGCTAGGCAGGAAGTCCTAGTAGGTCATGTGGACCGAGGGACAGAAAGTCATGGTGGGTCGAAGATTCAGACATAAAAACGGAGGCTATCCGTTTGAGGGGAGCCTGTGATCCTTTGTTTGAGGGGGGGATTGTTGGGTTGCAAAGGTGCAAACATAGTCTCACATCTGAAACACATGAAAAAGATCATGAGTTTAAAAGAATGGAAGATATCTCCATTGGCATGAAGCCTTTTGGGGAGAGCCCAAGAGCAAAGCTATGAGGGCTTACGCCCAAAGTGGACAATATCATGTCATTGTGAAGATGCGGACATCCTTGGGGACCCTACACTTTCTTCTTAGGTGATCCACACTCTCTAGCATAATGACCAAACTTGTCACAATTGTAGCACTTAATTTGAGATTTATCAAACCTCGAGTTTGTGTGACCTCCTTGTGTCCTCTCGTTGAATTTTCTCCTCTTTCATTGTTGTTATTGGAACCACATTCTTGTTCACTAGCACGCCCTTGTCCATATCCACGACATCTTCCATGTTGGCTTTTATTGTTAGAAAACTTTCATCCTTCTTAGTTGGTTGAAGAGGCGTCTTAAGAAGTTGTTGAGTGATCACTTCATTTATTCTTTTCTTTTCTTCATGGGCTTGTAACGAACCCAATAGTTGCTCTATCGTCATAGCTTGTAGATCCCTGGTCTCTTCAATGATAGTTGTAATACTATCAAATCTTGAATCCAATGATTGAATAATTTTCTCAACAGTAATTATTTCTTCTCGTTTCTCATCATTTGTCTTTAGTTGATTGGAAATAGTAGAGACTCTAGAAAAATAATCGGATACCAACTCGCCTTCCTTCATACGAAAAGTATTAAATTGACTTCTTAATATCTGAAGGCATACCTTTTTCACGTTTCTTCTCTTTGATATGAGATTTAGAGCTTTTGCCATGCTTGCTTGGCCAAAGTATGCTTGAAATTTTTTCAAAACCATCATCATCTAAGGCTTGATAAACAAGAAGAGAGCCTTCTTGTCTCTTTTTTTTAAATCTTTTAAATTATCTTTCTGAGTAGAAGATAGTACTGACTCATCGTTTAACTCATCGTAGCCTTTCTCCACAACCTCCCAAACATCATGAGTTCCAAAGAGTGCCTTCATCTTGATACTCCAATTATCGTAGTTACTCGTCTTAAGTATTGAAATTTGGAAGGAAACTATATCTCCAATCAACATGGCTCTGATATCACTTTGTTAAAAAAATAAAAGATATTTATGGAAGAAAGATTTCACTTTTGTGGGAGAGGAACAATAAGAAAACACTAAATTTTAAAATTTTGACCTGCATTCCTTACAAACAAATGTCCTATTTATAGGCTACTTAATATAACTCATGTAATCTTACTAAGTCTACTATTTTATTCTACTCATTCCATTAATACAATATGATCATCATATACTCGTCACACCATTAACCCACTAACTCCACGTACCATATTACTTTAATATCATAAAATTTAATTTAACTTTCAACCCTAGACTGCAGCTTCAAGGTTTTAACTAGCTCCAGCCACGCCTGCTGTGAGGACCCCCTTTCACTCCACGCCTCCGCCGCCATTTCTTTAGCCGCCGCCGCCCGCCGCCTCAATTCCCTCCCTCCCTCTGACTCCATCACCCACCTCACCTTCGTCTCCACCTCGTCAGCCTCCACCATCTCTCTGTCGTAACCCTCCATCACCACCGCCAATTTCATCTGTTCCACCAAGAACACCTTGTTCATCCTCTGCTCCGCGTACAGCGGCCACGCCACTATCGCCACTCCGGCGGAGATCGCCTCCAGCGTGGAGTTCCACCCGCAGTGCGAGACGAAGCATCCCACCGAGCCGTGGTTCAGCACCTCCACCTGCGGCGCCCACGACTTCGCCACCATCCCCCTCTGCTTCGTCCGCTCCAAGAATCCCTCCGGCAACAGAACGTCCAGGTACAGCTCCGACGTCGCCGTCGGCGGATCCTTAGGGACCCCCACGACCCAAAGAAATCGCTGCCCGCTTCTCTCGAGGCCAACGGCAATCTGCTTGAGCTGCTCCACGGAGAACGAACCCATGCTGCCAAAGCAGAGGAACACCACGCTATCGCGTGGTTGTGCGTCCAGCCACGCCATGCACTCTGCTTTTGTTTCATCCTTTCCTCTGCTCCCTTCCGTGATCAGCGGCCCGATGCAATAGATCTTTGGCATCCGGCGTCCGGGAAGACACGCCCCTTCCCGAAGAGCCTTAACGGCCTCTGCTTCCAGCGACTCGAACGAGTTGATAAGGAAGGCGTCACCATCCGGGAGCCTCGGGGCAATCTTGTTTACGAAACATTCATAAGACTCCGAAGCGGGATCCATAACCTCTATGGGCATATCGGAGGCGGGAATAGGGGGCAGTCCGGGGAAATGGATAGGTGTATTCGCGAGCTCGCCGAGGCCGATGATCAGTGAGCTCAAGGGAGGGAAAGTAGAGCATGGAGGCGAGAGCGGAGGCGCCGGTGGCGATGAAAAAGTAGGCTGGGATGTCGAGCTCGGCGACGACGACGTCGAGAGCGACGGTGCATAAGAAGTCGAGGACGACGGCGCGGACGTCATTTTCCAGGCGGTGGGCGGCTAGGAAACGAAGGAGCTCATGGTTGTTGAGCCGTACGCTATCGACCGTCGTGGGTAGGGCGGGGAAGGTGGCGGAGACGCTGGCAATGAAGGAGTCGTCGGGCGGCGGGAGCTGGTGGAAGGAGATGGAGGGGTGGGCGGCGGAGACACTGGAAATGAAGGAGTCGAGGGAAGGGTGCTTGATGGGGAACTGCATGAGGACCACTGCGACGGCGAAGTCGTGGCGGAGGAAGAGCTTGGCTAGCTCCACCATGGGGAGTAGATGCCCGACGCCGGACATGGGATACAACACCACCGTCGGTTTCATCGCCATTTCCGGTCCCTCGACGGCCATCTCCACTACTACAAGGTCTCTAATAAAATCAAGAGGAGAGGAGAAGAGGAAGAAGACGAAAGTTCTTGACTTCAGTTTAGAGGCAGAGGAGTGAGGAGGAAGAGATGGAACCCGCCTGTTCATTAATCATGTCCTTGGCTCCAGATCCCAATAATGAACCACGTGTCGGCTATAGCATGTTCAGTAGATCTACTGCACTATATTTTACATAAGTTGGTGAATGATGTCCAAGTTTTGTTGATCCGACCAAGAATGAACCTCGTGTCGGCTCTAGCATGTTCGATTGACGTGCTGCACTATATTTTACATAAGTTGGTGAAAGATTTGCTGCTGCAAGTTTATTTATGACCACCAGAATAAATCAGGAAGCGCATACAAGTGATCTAATCCAGATGCCAGCATCCTTTATGATTGATTTCTCCATTTGGAAAATTAAAATTTTTGTAAATACGCCGTGCTAAGGATCGAACTGCGGATCCCTGGAATTATAATCACAACTCGGATGTCCTACCGTTGCACCATTGTCCCAGGGACTTACATAAGTTGGTGAAAGATTTACCTGCTGCCTGTGTGTAATTGTGCATGACACAGTGAAGAACTGTGCACGATTATGGATCGACAAGATTTTATTTATTTAGTTTTTAAATTTATGATTAAATTATTTAAAATTTTATTTTTAAAAAACAGAGATTGAATTATAATATTGAATATAAAAAATTTTTAAAATGAAAAAAATGTAGATGGATGTGTAAATATCGTGTGTGTATATATAAAATAGAATCATTAAATTTAAATTTTAGAGTTCTATTTTGATATTTTAGATTGACGTTCCATTTTAATTGTGTTAATGTTTCGAGATAAATTTTCTAAATTTTAAGAAATAAATATCTTTTATGATTAATATTTTAATCATTTATTGAATATTAATTTTAAAATTATTATTTATGTTATTCATGATTTTTTTTCAAAAATATAATGTCTAAATGAATGTTTTTTTTTAGAAATCTCCATAACATTATTAAAGTATTTCGGATCAGGTTTAGTGGATATAACCTTCTACTTCCCGACAAATTGAAGAAGATAATGTGAATATGATAAACATAAAAGAAATAAATCAACGTAACATAAATGAAATTTTTTCCGACGATCTAGAAAAATATATGTACATGTCAACAAAAGTTGATGTTTATTTGACCCTAGAAGACTTGACGGAACTAGATCAATTTGATAAATTTATAATTAAAAATTGATTGGGAAATTATATTTTGATAAAGAAAAATATATAATTATTAGAAAATAAAAAGTCAATCTTATAAACCTAACAGAATTCACAATTAACTCAAGATCAGTATTTGAAATACAATATCCCATAACTTCTATGAGAACAATAGACTTTTAGAACCACAAGTAGAAAAAGACCAATAAAAATTATATTCTTTTGGAAGAAATTATATACTTCTAAATATAATTGAATGTGACCTTTAGCTATGCTAGTACTTAGAATTGTCAAACAGATTAATTCATATAGGCGCAAATCAATTCACTAGAAATTCATCATATGACAGAGCGGACGGGTCAATCCATCAAGTTAGTGAGTTGAAAAATTTTCAATCCAACCCAATTTAAGATGAGTTCGAGGGTTAGGCAGGTCAATTCACGGACCTGTCAAAAAATAAAAAATATAGAAAATATTAAAATATTTTAGTTTAGATTGTAATTTAAATAAGTTAAGTTAAAGATTTTAAGTTTGGATTGCGATTTAAACGGATCAAACCCACTAATTCATTAAATTTTTTTCTTTAATTTTAAATTTTGAAGAAAAAAATAAATTTTCTCAACCCATGGGCCAACCCACGAGGGTCGCGGGCTAGGCGGATCAACCTACTTGAATACATCTTAAAATGGATTGATAAAATTTCAATTCAACCTGTTTAGATTGTTCGATAAGATGGATTAATTTGATAGGTCTAATTTAAATTGATGACTCTATTAGTACTTAATGAAATTTTGATATGTAATTAAATAAGTTTGAAATTATCTTTGTTATGTTTGATGTTCACCTAAATGTATAGGGATTTAAGAAAACATTGAACAGTTGGGTCATACAACAGTTAATAACATTAGGAATAATACAAACACACCTTTATCTAATTATAGAAGTCTCGCAAAGAAGTAGAATAAAAAAAAGAGACAATCTAAAATATTTTTCAATTACAAAAAAAAAAGATAATCATAAAATTTGTCTTTTTAAATAAAAACTAAAATGCATATTTTTCATTCCTAAATTATCATTATTCCAACACTATTACATCATGCGTATGTTCGGTGAATAACCAATACACGCCTCCATGAAAGAAAGGGAAGAAGGCGATATGAGTAAAACTGCCCGAGATTGGTATCGGCCCTATGAACCAAATAAGCTCCAACAACAAATCTTATTCGGAATTCGAAGGCCCTATTCTTCTTTCCCATCGCATTATCAATTTCAATCACCAGGAAAACAAGAACGATTCGAAGATACAACTTTCAAAACTAAGAAACTAACGGAATCAATGAAACCTTACCAAAAGAAAAAAATAGTAGTGATCGGCGTTTGAAAAATCATGCGGAGAGAAAGAGAGAGAGCGTCCTTACAGATCTATGAGAACGGTCATGCTTGTTTGGCCGAAGTAGCACTTGAGATTTTCTCAAAATCATCATCATTTAAAGCTTGATAAACGAGGAAGAGAGTCTTTTAATCTCTCTTTCTTAAATCTTTCAAACTATCTTTTTTGAGTAGAAGATAGTACTAACTCATCGTTTGACTCATCGTAGTCTTTCTCCACAACCTCTCAAACATCATGAGGTCTAAGGAGTGTCTTTATATTGATACTTCAATTATCATAGTTACTTGTCTTGATCATATTGAAACTTGAAAGGGAATCATATCTCCATTCGACATGACTCTGATACTATTTTGTTAGAAAAATAAAAGAGATTTGTGAAAGAAAGATCTCACTTATATATGTGAAAGAGGAAGAGAAAAAAATACCAAACTTTAAAATTTTAAACGGCCTCCTTTACAAATAATTTGACATATTTATAGGCTACTTAACATAATTCATGTAAACCCACTAACTCTATTATTTTATCTTACACACCCCATTAATGCAACATAACCACCACTATTCGCTACCTCATCAACACACTAAGTTCACATATCACATTATCATTATCACAAAATTAAATTTAATTTTCAACCTTCCAAATATACATTAGTAATTTGTGTTTTAATTTAATTTGATGCCAAGAATATTAATTGTTACCTTCCATTATAACAAATATACATTAGTAATTTGTCTTTTAATTTAATTTGATGCCAAGAATATTAATTAAACTATTACCTTCTAATATATCAGAAGCCACTCCGTTACTTAATACACTTCGATAATTCAAAACATACTATGATAAAAATTATCAGAAGCTACTCTGTTACTTAATACACTTTCCGATAACTCAAAAAACGTACTATGACAAAAATTGTCAGAAGCCACACTGCAAATTCTTATTTAAATTAAAAAAAATTTGAATTAGAATTTTTATCCTGATTTACACAGAGCATCATTGGATTCACATCAACATATTATTGGGAAAATAAAAGATGTTTGTGGAAGAAAGATCTCACAACTTTTGTGGAAGAAAGTTCTCACTTGAAATATTAAACTCTAAAATTTTAATCTGAATTCCTTACAAACAAATGATCTATTTATAGACTACTTAACATAACCCATATAAACCCACTAAGTCCACTATTTTCTCCCACTCACTCCATTAATACAACATGACCACCACTATTCACCACATCATCAGCACACTAACTCCACATACCACATTACTTTAATATCACAAAATTAAATTAAATTTTCAGCACCCCCTCTTAAGCATAATTTTGTGACTCCAAGCAAACTTCGCATTTTAATAAAATCTTCAAATTTGAGGGCTTGGTAAAGATATCAACAACTTAATTTTGAGACTTTGTGTATTCCACTTACACTTTTTTTCTTATGATGCACTCTCTGATATAGTGATAGCGCATATCGATATGCTTACTTCTATTATGAAAGACTGGATTCTTTGCTAATGCTATTGCAGATTTGTTGTCAACTCAAATCTTGGTTGCCTCTTCTTGTAGTAAATTTATCTCCTTTAATAAATTTCTGAGCCAAATAGTATGACAAACACATGAAGTCGCAGCCACGTACTCTGCTTCTCAAGTAGAAAGTGTGACAATAGGTTGTTTCTTTGACATCCAAATGAACGTTGTATCTCCTATATATAACACAAATCCGGTAGTACTTTTTTTATTATCCATATCTCCACCCCAATCACTATCATTATATCCTTCAAGTTTAAAAGTATTAGATGATGAATAAAGCAATTCAAAATCTATCGTACCTTTGATATAACGCAAAATTCTCTTAGCAATTTTAAAATGGGTGATAGTTGGAGCCTTCATGTAGTAGCTAACAAGTCCAACAGCATAAAGAATATCAGGTCGTGTACATGTCAAGTATCGTAAGCTTCCAACTAAACTCTTGAAAAATGTTGGGTCAACACTTTCTCCTTTATCATGCTTTGACAGTTTGACTCTACATTCTATTGGGGTGTTTATGGGTTTGCTGTTATCCATCTTGAACTTCTTTAATATCTCTCGCATAACCTTCTTAAGAGATGAAGATTCCGTCTTCCCTTTGATTTACTTCGATGCCCAAATAATATATCATGAGCCCAATATATGTCATCTCAAACTCCTTAGCCATTATTTCTTTAAATTTTCCAAAGATACTTGGATTGCTTCTAGTAAAGATCAAGTCATCAACATATAAACATATGATCAAAATATCTTTATCTTCAGGGGCGGAGCTAGGATATTGATCGAGTGTGGGCAACAATATAATATATTTAATACAATCAAATAAAATTAAAATTTTATAATCATAAAATTATGCATGTTCTAAAATTAAACATCAACATTAACTAAATAACATATATATTGAGTGTGCCCTACAAAAAAAAACTCATATGAGGAATAACTATGTTTCATTATCTAATAATAGAAGTTCAATAAATGTCTTGTTAGGCTACAGAATAAACACCTATCCATAATTATCTTACATACCTTAGCATTTATTTTAAGAAGGACATTGGTTAGATACTGATCATTGATCTTGTTAGGAGAGATGCATTGAGTAACAATACCCATTTCTACAAGATTCTTCTTCTTCCATGGTCCTACAGAGAAGATAGTATAACTATTTCTAGTAATGTTCAAAATAATCAAATTAGAGAGGAATATTATCTAACCATATATTTCAGAATTTTTTTCTCAGGCAAGACACAAAGAAGAAATTGTGGTTTCTCTGGAATACGTGGCATCATCTTCTCAAACATCCGTTCCACTCTTACAACAGGACTCAATAGTCTCTGATACAAGACAAATTAATTTCAGACTAGGATAGGAAATCAGAAAGGAAATTGATAATGGAGGATTGAGACACAAGAATAATTAACCTTGATGGTAGAGAGTACCGTTGACGGAGAATTGCAAAATTACCTTTTGGTTAAAGTTCCATCATCCATTTCGAGGCACAAGATCTTCCTCATTACCAATCTTCAGCTATGTTAAGAAAATTTGTCATTTAAATGAATAGTACAGTATCACAAAAATAATCATATTTTTCAGCAATATGGATGTTAGGCAAGAACCCAGATGACTACCATTGGTGCATGAAGAACACGACCATCCAACTTCATCAGTTGCTTATCTATGTAAAGACCACAAGCACTAAGAATTGGATCCTCATCATACTGATTTTTCTTTAGAAACTGTGACAGTAGGAATAATTAGCAATGATGCATAAAACTACAATTAAGTACATATAAAAGCAAAAGAGCCTACATTTGTCACCACACTGATTCTTTCCTGTGATAGCATATACAAAGCTATCTATTCCACCATCATCATAAAAAGATGTTTAGCTATGAAACCCAACTGCAATTGAATCAAAATCAAATTAACATTTGTCATCAAAATGTGAAACAAAATATTCCCAAGAATAGAAAACTAAAAAAATAATAGCAAAATATTATAAAATAATTACCTTATAATTGTTCTTTTCGGGTCTTCATATTTTGAAACCTTTGTATAATAGCATCATTATCAACCGTTAGAAATATTTCTTTCTCCACATAGACAATAAGACTATCATTCATCCAATCATCACTCATCCGATTGCGCAACTTATCTTTCACAATTCGCATGGCAGAAAATACTCTCTCTACCGTCGCAGTTGCAACATGTAAAATTAATGCTAATGTCAAAAGTTTAAAAACCAATGGATACACCTTTGTTGACACATCACGAGATTCATCAACCAAAATAGAGAATAATGAATCACCAAGATCTCTAATAATAACATTAATTGTTTCAGTTGCACAAGCACTTACTATATCCTTCTGAATATCAGGTGATGTTAACTTGTAATTTTTAGGAGCATTTTTCAATATCACATCATTAATTTCTTTGTTATGAGCACCTAAAAACTCCAGTTGAATAAGAAAGTTACCCGGATTAAGAGAACCTTCAGTCTCATCATGACCGCGAAATGAATGCCCTTGTCGTAATAAAACTCTAATACAATCAATTGAAGCATTAAGACGAATACGATAATCATTCCGCATTTGCTATGATTGTTTGTGCAAAATTGATTGAATATGTGCATCTTGATTCATCAAAGCTTCACAATTCATTCGAGCTTTATGATGTTCACTATCATGTTGGCCAACATGAATGTTTAATCTATCTTTACTCTTCCAATTTGTGAATCCTTCACTAACAAAAGTCTCCCCTCCTGCTTGTTTTCCTTTAGTTGTTTTGAAGAGATAACAATATAAACAATATGCGGCATCTTTTTCTATGCTATATTCCAACCAATCACCAAATTCCTTAAACCAAGAAGGATTGAACCTTCTAAATTGACTTACTCCAAATTTTCGTTTTGGGAATTCATAACATGAAGGTTGACATGGACCTTTTTGCAAATATATCCTTCGAACTTGATCCCTAATGTTAGCATTATAAGAACAAATTGGAATCCTTAATCCAGGATCTGTCGGTAATTGTGAAAAATCAAATTCAACTGTGACATCTCCAATATTTTGTTCTTCTAATTCTAGAGCTTTCCTTTTGAAAAATTTATGCATTGTTGACATAATGTTTTCCTAAGATCAATAAATAAATAAATAAATAAACAACAATCACACTTAAATAAATAATAAATTAACAATTAGAAAAAGGGGTAAGAGTCTACCTCAATTGGCCAATTTGCTTCCCAAGATATGGCTGCTCAATCAACGGTATTGGTTGCTCCAAAATTCAATCTAGCAAACATAAACCCATAATTAGAAGAAAAAAATAGTTAGAAAAATTAAACCCATCATGAACTACATCTCCTGCTACTTGTGCTGATGTGCAATTTAGAAACATGTGGATATAATTCGATATCTTTGCCTCTATAAACTCAGTTCTGTATTAATGGTTGCTGAAGTATGTCTACTTGTTTGACTTATCAGAAATTCAGAATCAAGTATAAAATATACATGCAACTATTGATTTAAAAGATCATCACAACTATAAAACATATCTGGCCAATTGAGATAGTACAAAACTATAAAATTTATTATGTAGGGTGTTTTTTTAAATGCTTGGTTCCTCTAATTTTCCAAAAGTTTCAGCCTCCTGCCCTTAGAGGCTATGTTCTGAAATAACAGACAACTCTTTTCTAGACACAATGGTTGAGTGATTTTTCCCCCTTCAAAACCACCAAAATGGAAGCAAATTTGAGATTGGAAAGTCAAGGGAACAAGTAGCATTGGATATTGACTAATAAGTGAAAAAGCCATCTAATTACACTGATTAATAGTAATAGTTGTAAGTTTTGCCTAAGTTGTGAGATGGATATTGACATTTTTACTGCATACAGATTGAGTGGAAATTGAATTAACTGAATTACCTTCTTTTACTTGGGATATTACATGTAATTTGTGTATTTAAAATAAAGATTGCAATTGTTTGATGAAAATATTGATGCCATCAAATGGGGATTTTAGTACCTGAACTTTGGTGTATCTGAAAACTTTCCAGAAGCTTCATCGTGCCGGAATGCAAGCACTCGCTTTATCTCCCTCAAATTCACCTCCGACGGGCGATCGGCGGCAGGATCGGAGATGTGGAAGCCGGGGAGATAGAAGGCACGAGGGGACCAGCAACGTCATTGAGGAGGCAGGGAACGGCGGATTCGTGTTCTCGGAGGCGACGGCGAGTAGGATCTCGACTACGGGCTTCAGAAGGGCAGCGGAATCGGGATCCAGTGGGGAGAAGGGTTGAGATGGCAGTGAAGCCGGCAGTGACCAAAACTGATCGCGTAGTGCCTGGGATGGCGGAAAGGCGTCGGAGGGATGTCGACTACGGGCTTCAGGAGGGCTTCGGCAGTTCAGCTGGAGGAGGGCTTCGGCAGTGGGGGACGGCAGTTCAGCTGCAAGCCTGCAACAGCGGTCAGCGGGAGGAGGGCTTGCGGTTCAGGGCTTGCGGGGGAGGAGGAAGGCGCTGGTTTCGAGGCGCTGGTAGGGCAATCCCAACTAGACATGCTTCACATAATTTCATAAGGACATCAGGATGTTTGATGAGAGCAAGATAATCCTCTCATTCCATCTCCTTCGTTGAGAGCAATTCTAGTCCTCCCAAATTGAGATGCCCAAATTGAAGATGTCATATTTCTTCATCCAATTAATGTCTTTGTAGCAAGCATTTAGACACTTGGCAATATCATTTTGAATGTTAAGCAAGAACATTCTATGTCTTGTCATGGGCATATTAGTAATCAAGTGACCAATATCATCTTTCAAGAAATGCATGTTATCTTTTAGGTGAATATCATATCTTTTTTTCCAAGAGTTGCCTTAAGCTCAAGATATTGCTCTTCATATTTGGCACAAAGTAAACATTCAAAATAAATTGATATTTTCCATTCTTCAAGCGGATGAGAATGTTACCTTTGCCTTTTATATTGATCTTCAATTCATCTACGAATGATACATTGCCACCAATTGTTCATCATGCTCTACGAATATGCTTCTTTTCTACACATATGATTGCTTGCACTTGTGTCGAGATACCACACTATATCTTCATCTCTTTTATTATCTTTGTATGCTAGCAATAGAGTGCTATCTTCTTCTTTTCTTTCTTCCATATAATTTACTTTTTCATATACTTTCTTCTTAGGTGATCCACACTCTCTACATAATGACCAAACTTGTCACAATTGTGGCACTTAATTTGAGATTTATCATACCTCGAGTTTATGTGACCTCCCCGTGTCCTCTCGTTGAATTTTCTCCTCTTTCATTGTTGTTATTGAAACCCCCTTCTTGTTCACTAGCACACTCTTGTCCATATCCACGACATCTTCCACGTTGGCTTTTATTGTTAGAAAACTTTCATCCTTCTTAGTTGGTTGAAGAGCAATATTCCGCGTCTTAAGGAGTTGTTGAGTGATCACTTCATTTATTGTCTTGTTTTCTTCATGGGCTTGTAATGAACCCAATAGTTGCTCTATCGTCATGGCTTGTAGATCCTTGGTCTCTTCAATGATAATTGTAATACTATCAAATGTTGAATCCAATTATTGAAGAATTTTCTCAACAGTAGTTATTTCTTCTCGTTTCTCATCATTTTTCTTTAGTTGATTGGAAATGGTAGAGACTCAAAAAATAATTGGATACCAACTCGTATTCCTTCGTACGAAGAGTATTAAATTGACTTCTTAATATCTGACGGCATACCTTTTTCACGTTTTTTCTCTTTGATATGAGATTTAGAGCTTTTGTCCATGCTTGCTTGGCCGAAATAGCGCTTGAGATTTTCTCAAAATCATCATCATCTAAGGCTTGATAAACAACAAGAGAGCTTTCTTGTCTCTCTTTTGTAAATCTTTTAAATTATCTTTTGAGTAGAAGATAGTAACTAACTCATTGTTTGACTCATCATAGTATTTCTCCACAACCTCGCAAACATATGAGTTCCAAGAAGTGCCTTCATCTTGATAATCTAATTGTCATAGTTACTCGTCTTAATTATTGAAATTTGGAAAGGAACCATACCTCCAATCAACATGGCTTTGATGCCACTTTGTTGAAAAATAAATGATATTTATGGAAGAAAGATTTCTCTTGGAAAAGGAATAATAAGAAAACACTAAATTTTAAAATTTTGATTTGTAAATATGTCCTATTTATATGCTACTTAATATAACCCATATAAATTTACTAAGTCTACTATTTTATTCTTATTTCATTAATATAATATGATCATCATATACTCATCACACCATTAACACACTAACTTCACCTACCATATTACTTTAATATTGTAAAATTTATTTACCGTAAAGGGGAGCCTGTGATCCTTTGTTTGAGGGGGGGATTGGGGTTGCAAAGGTGCAAACAGATTGAAACACATGGAAAAGATTATGGGTTTAAAAGGATGGAAATATCTCCATTGGCATGAAACCTTTTGGGAGAGCCCAAGAGCAAAGCTATGAGGGCTTACACCACTTTCTTCTTAGGTGATCCACACTCTCTAGCATAATGACCAAACTTGTCACAATTGTAGCACTTAATTTGAGATTTATCATACCTCGAGTTTGTGTGACCTCCCCGCGTCCTCTCGTTGAATTTTCTCCTCTTTCATTGTTGTTATTGGAACCCCATTCTTGTTCACTAGCACACCCTTGTCCATATCCACGCCATCTTCCACATTGGCTTTTATTGTTAGAAAACTTTCATCCTTCTTAGTTGGTTAAAGAGACATCTTAAGGAGTTGTTGAGTGATCACTTCATTTATTATCTTCTTTTCTTCATGGGCTTGTAATGAACCCAATAGTTGCTTTATCGTCCTAGCTTGTAGATCCTTGGTCTCTTCAATGATAGTTGTAATACTATCAAATCTTGAATCCAATGATCGAAGAATTTTCTCAACAGTAGTTATTTCTTCTTGTTTCTCATCATTTGTCTTTAGTTGATTGGAAATGGTAGAGACTCTAGAAAAATAATCAGATACCAACTCACCTTCCTTCATGCGAAGAGCATTAAATTTACTTCTTAATATCTGAAGGCATACCTTTTTCACTTTTTCTTCTCTTTAATATGAGATTTAGAGCTTTTGCCATGCTTGCTTGGCTGAAGTAGCGCTTGAGATTTTCTCAAAACCATCATCATCTAAGGCTTGATAAACAAGAAGAGAGCCTTCTTGTCTCTCTTTTTTAAATCTTTTAAATTATCTTTCTGAGTAGAAGATAGTACTGACTTATTGTTTGATTCAGCGTAGTCTTTCTCCACAACCTCCCGAACATCATGAATTCCAAGGCGTGCTTCCATCTTGATACTTCAATTGTTGTAGTTACTCGTCTTAAGTATTGAAATTTGGAAGGGAACCATACCTCTAATCAATATGGCTCTTATACCACTTTATTGAAAAAATAAAAGATATTTATGGAAGAAAGATTTCACTTTTATGGAAGAGGAACAATAAAAAAATATTAAATTTTAAAATTTTGATCTGCATTCCTTACAGACAAATGTTCTATCTATATGCTACTTAATATAACCCATGTAGTCCCCGGGGCAATGGTGCAACGGTAGAACATCCGATTTGTGATCCAGTGACCCGCGGTTCGATCCCCAGCTACGGCGTATTTACAAGAATTTTCTTCCAAATGGGGAACGCAATCAAAGGATGTTAGACATCTAGATTAACCGCCGTATGCGCTTCCCGATTTATCCTGGTGGTCGGTGAGAAACTTCCGTGGGACCGGGTCGGCCACTTCCCGATTTACCCTGGTGGTCGGTGGAAAATTTCTATGGGACCGGATCGGCCACCCCCAGAGAGAGATTGAGTTCATGAGACTGACTAGGATTTATCATTTTTTTTAATATAACCCAGGTAAACTTACTAAGTCTACTATTTTATTCCACTCATTTCATTAATATAATATGATCATCATATACTCTGTCACACCGTTAACCCACTAACCCCACCTATCATATTACTTTAATATCATAAAATTTAATTTAATTTTCAACACATATCTAGATCTGCAGCTTCAAGGTTTTGACTAGCTCCAGCCACGCCTGCTGTGAGGACCCCCTTTCACTCCACGCCTCTGCCGCCATCTCTTTAGCCGCCGCCGCCCGCCGCCTCAATTCCCTCCCTCCCTCTGACTCCATCACCCACCTCACCTTCGCCTCCACCTCGTCAGCCTCCACCATCTCTCTGTCGTAACCCTCCATCACCACCGCCAATTTCATCTGTTCCACCAAGAACACCTTGTTCATCCTCTGCTCCGCGTACAGCGGCCACGCCACTATCGCCACTCCGGCGGAGATCGCCTCCAGCGTCGAGTTCCACCCGCAGTGCGAGACGAAGCAGCCCACCGAGCCATGGTTCAGCACCTCCACCTGCGGCGCCCACGACTTCGCCACCATCCCCCTCTGCTTCGTCCGCTCCAAGAATCCATCCGGCAACAGATCGCCCAGGTCCAGCTCCGACGTCGCCGTCGGCGGATCCTTAGGGACCCCCACGACCCAAAGAAATCGTTGCCCGCTTCTCTCGAGGCCAACGGCAATCTGCTTGAGCTGCTCCACGGAGAACGAACCCATGCTGCCAAAGCAGAGGAACACCACGCTATCGCGTGGTTGTGCGTCCAGCCACGCCATGCACTCTGCTTTTGTTTCATCATTTCCTCTGCTCCCTTCCGTGATCAGCGGCCCGATGCAATAGATCTTTGGCATCCGGCGTCCGGGAAGACACGCCCCTTCCCGAAGAGCCTTAACGGCCTCTGCTTCCAGCGACTCGAACGAGTTGATAAGGAAGGCGTCACCATCCGGGATCCTCGGGGCAATCTTGTTTACGAACCATTCATAAGACTCCGAAGCGGGATTCATAACCTCTCTGGGCATATCGGAGGCGGGAATAGGGGGCAGTCCGGGGAAATGGATAGGTGTATCCGCGAGCTCGCCGAGGCCGAGATCAGTGAGCTCAAGGGAGGGAAAGTAGAGCATGGAGGCGAGAGCGGAGGCGCCGGTGGTGATGAAGAAGTAGGCTGGGATGTCGAGCTCGGCGGCGACGACGTCGAGAGCGACGGTGCATAAGAAGTCGAGGACGACGGCGCGGACGTCATTTTCCAGGCGGTGGGCAGCTAGGAAACGAAGGAGCTCATGGTTGTTGGGCCGTACGCCGTCGACCGGCATTGGTATGGAGGGGAAGGTGGCGGAGACGCTGGCAATGAAGAAGTCGTCGGGCGGCGGGAGCTGGTGGAAGGAGATGGAGGGGTGGGCGGCGGAGACACTGGAAATGAAGGAGTCGAGGGAAGGGTGCTTGATGGGGAACTGCATGAGGACCACTGCGACGGCGAAGTCGTGGCGGAGGAAGAGCTTGGCCAGCTCTACCATGGGGAGTAGATGTCCGATGGCGGACATGGAATACAACACCACCGTCGGTTTCATCGCCATTTCCGATCCCTCGACGGCCATCTCCACTACTACAAGGCCTCCAACAAAATCAAGAGGCAGAGGACTGAAGAGGAAGAAGACGAAGAGCTCTTGATTTAAGTGCAGAGGCATAGGGGTGAAGAGGAAGAGATGGAACCCGACTGTTCATTAATCATTTCATTGACATCAACCACGTACGTGATCAGTTCATTGACGCCAGGTCCCAAAATGAACCACGTGTCGGCTGTAGCAAGCTCGATTTACCTGCTGCGCTATATTTTACATAAGTTGGTGAAAGATGACCAAGTTTTGTTGATCCGCCCAAGAATGAACCACGTGTCGGCTGGAGCAAGTTCGATTTACCTGTTTCATGTTACAGTGAAAGATTTACCAGCTGCATTATATTTTATCGTGCGTGACGCAGTGTATAATTATGAATGATTGTGCGTGACCACTGCGTGTGATTGTATATAACTGTGTACGATTATGGATCGACAAGATTTTATTTATTTATTTATTTACAATTAAATCATTTAAAAATTTATTTTTAAGAGTCCCCCGATTGAATTATAATATTAAATATAAAAACAAATTAAAATGAATAAAAAATGTAGATGGATGGGTAAATATCGTGTGTATAAAATAGAATCATTGAATTTTGGAGGTCGATTTTGAGATTTTAAATTCACGTTCCATACTAACTTTATTAATATTTCAGGACAAATTCTTTAAATTTTGAGAAATAAATATCTTTTAAGGTTAATGTTTCAATCATTTATTAGATATTAATTTTAAAATTATTATTTATGTTATTCATGATTTTGTCCAAGAATATAATGTCTAAATGGATCTTATTTCTTAAGAAATCTCCATAACATTATTAAAATTTTTTAGGATAAGGTTCAGTGGATATAATCTTCTACTTCCCAACAAATCGAAAAACGAAGGTAACGTGAATATGATGAACATAAAAGAAATAAATCAGCATTACACAAATGAAAATTTTTTAAATGACCTAGAAGAATATATGTACATGTCAACAGAGAGCTATTTATTTGACCCTAGAAGATTTGACAGAACTAAATCAATTTAAAAAGATAAATTTATAATTAAAAGTTTACTGGGGAATTATATTTTGATAAAGAAAAAAAATATAATTGTTAGAAAATAAAAAATCAATTTATGAACCTAATAGAATCCACAACTACCTCAAGACCATTATTTGAGATACAATATCCCGAAACTTTTATGAGAATAATAGATTAAGGACAAGGACATCCACCTAGAACTAGCATAATTCTATATACAAATAATAATCCTTTACTTAGAACCACAGGTAGAAAAAGACCACTAGAAATTAATTCTTTGGAAGAAATTATATACTTTTAAATATAATTGAATGTGACCCTTAGTTATGTTAGTACCACAATGAAATTTTGATACGTGGTCAAATAAATCTAAAATTAAGTCTTTGTTATATTTGATGTGTGTGTCTAAGTATACAGGGATTTAAAGAGAACACACATATTTCAGATGATGAACTTTGATAGAAGACGCAAGCGAGCGAGGAGGATGATACGGGAAAGAAGCCGATGGGCTTGGTGCATCCGAGTTACAAAGAGTTGCATAAAAGTATTCTGACAAGAGCGAGAAGGACATATCAGCGCGAGCTAGAAGGGTTCTATGCAGCAGAGAGACGAAAAGTTAGAAAGAAGACAGGGCAAGACAACCAAGACAAAATGGAAAAGGAAAATGATCAACATGAGGTTGACCATTTTAGGCGCCTAGAACTAGTCCAAGTGCTTGGACTCATCGGACTCCAGGAGTCTTGATCCATTTCAGGAGCCTCCGCGTCCAAGCGCTCAGATCTATTCCAAACGCTCGGATACCCATTCCAGGTTAGCGCGAGCCATTGCCGAGACGGATCAGTATAGAGTCTATGTCAATGGATTCCAAGTGCCCGGATCGTTTCTAGGGCCCGGATCATAAGGAATCATCCAAACTCATTAGCAGACCATTGCCAGAGTGGATTAGGTTTGACGAATCCAAGCGCTTGAATTATTTCTAGGCGTACAAAAGAGTCATTCAGACCCGTTAGCGAGCTATTGCTAGAGTGGATTGGGTTCGACCAATCCAAGCCCCAAAAGGCTTCCAGGCGTCCAGAACTATCACGTCAGCACAACGGTCAGATCAAGAAAAAGTTATAAATAGACTGAAGCTCAAAGAAGAATGTACACACTTGATTTTAACTGTTTTCGCTTAGTCGTTTTTAGTGTTTTACGGTCAACCTTTTTATGAGGTTTCTTCACTTTCGAATCGTTTCCGACGAGTAAATTTTGAGTAGTGTTATTCATAGTTTTAGACTAACAACTTGAGGGTTGTAACCGTGTAAACTTTATGCCTTGTATTCCTTTTTTTATGTTATATTTCTGTTTTAATTAGTATATCCTTGCTAAAATGTTAGCAAGAGAAAAATGTTCACTTTTATTGTAGTGTTGGATCGAAAGCGCTAGAGGGGGGGTGAATAGCGCTCGCGGCTATTTCGTTCTTTTCGGAATCGTACGAGTAAAACAAACGCAGCGGAATAAAAAATTAAAGACAAGACACAAAGACACAAGATTTACTTGGTTCGGAGCCTTGAACGACTCCTACTCCAAGGCCCACGCTCCTTGAGCGTTTACGACGGGCAACACTTATAAGTTCGTAAAAATAGTTACAAAATATTACAAATGGAACTACAAGAAAGAAATGATACCGAAACCAATAATATTAAAAGAAAAGCTCCTTGACGTCGGTAACACTTCGAAGTCGTTGTTGGCAGCACGTTTGAAGAAGGAAGGCTTTTTTTTGTTGCCAGCACGTTGAAAAAAAGAAGCCTTAACGATTTTTTGTTGGCAGTACTTTTTGAAGAGCAAAAGCTTAGAAAAGAATTGTGATTCTTTGGCCTTCACGTTGAAACCTTGCTTTATAGGGTGTTAAGGAGCCTTGAAGCCCTCCACGTTGCATGCAACGTTTATCTAGATCCTCCTTATTTGCTCAATTGACCGGATTAATCAAATCCCATGCTTCACGTTGATCACGTTGCATTAACGTTGCATGTTTATAGGATTTTTATGCTCCTTTTTCCTACACGTTGAAGCTGCCCATTTTTCTTTTTCTTTTGCACCGTTTATCAAGAATCCACAATGCATGGAATTAATTCTTTGACCGAAAAGTGATCAAATGCTCTCCACCAATCACCTCATTTGATCCATTTAGTTCTCCACCAATTAAATGTTAGCCACCTCATTTGATCCATTTAATTCTCCACCAATTAAATGTTAGCCACCTCATTTGATCCATTTAATTTTCTCATCTAATCAGCTCGGCATCCACCTTGGTTGGGTCGACCGATCTCAAGGTTCGGTCGACTGATCCCCTAGTCGAACTCGATCAATTTGCTGGAGTTCTGATCTAGATGTTCGGTTGACCGATCCTGGCCGATTCCAACTCTGTACAAGCATGTTAGTTTCCTGCAAAAGAAAGTTAGAACACAACAGATAATATATAAGACAGTCTTCAAACTGTCCGATTCTGACTTCGAATTTCCAACCGGAAATTCTAGGTCGAACCGACGCCTACTGTTCCCTCTTCCGGAGAACGCGTCCTCACCTACTCCCCTCAGGAGAGATTACCTGATGCCAGTACGATCCTCCAGATCGACTGGACTTTTGCTCGGCGCTCGATGCTCCCGGACTTTCTGCTGGACTTCCGTTTCCCGGCTGGTCCAGTCTTCCACCTGGTTCGCGACACCAGGACTTTTCCACCTAGGGTTACCACCCCCTAGGACTTTTGCCTGAAGCACTCGACCCACCAAGACTTTCCGCATAGGGTTACCACCCCCTATGACCTAGGGTTACCACCCCCTAGGGTTTTCCCTTTGCCTAACCGCAGCTAGGACTTTTGCCTAAGTACACTTAGGACTTTCCTGCAAACTCATTCAAACCGTTAGATCACAAATGGACTTAACTTTGAATCCCTTTGCCATAATCAAAACTTAGGTTCGATCGTCGGATGCTTCCCGCACCAACAATCTCCCCCTTTTTGATTATGGCAATCAAAATTCAAAGTTAAGTAAAAATGCAAATAAACATTTTAAATATAAAATATATTAGCTAAAAATAAAAAATTTAATCTAAATATTTAAAAATAAAAAATAAAATATATTTTTAAAAAAATATATAATGAGATAATTTATTACACTTCAATTAAGTTTAAGTTTATTTATATTATCTCAATTATAGTAGTTATGAGTTGATTAAAATTGTTAATTTAATTAAACCTAAGTTCGATGTTCTCCCCTGTTCCACGCTCACAAGATGTATCCTTGCCGAGTGCGATGTCGGAGGCATTGTGCAAGCCCCACGAAGCCTACAGACGCATCGCGCGACGGCGAGGATCCTTCTAGGCGAGTCGTGAGGGCCAGCCGGGGTCGGCATCAGAGCTTTGATCGTATCGATTTCGGTTCGCGGATGGGAACAAAATTTTTTCCTCGTATCAGACGAAATAGCTCAAGATGTTTCATTCCATGAGTAGATGTTTCATCGATACAGATCTGTTGGCAAATTAAACCTATGCAACAAATTCATAATTAATTCAAATTAATCCATTAGTTTTCGATATCAACATATACTTATTTTTCCAATTCTTACTTTTAGTTGATCGTCATATGAATAACAATCTTATTGAACGAGAATACTAGGAGGTTTAGAAATGAGGAAAACCTACTGTCCTTGATTTAGGCAAACGCCCTGGGTTGGTGTCTCTTCATTTTGGTTTCTACTATTGTTGCAATCGACTTCTGGTTAAGGTTGACTAAGCTCGAGTTGGCTCGAGTTGCGTTTCAATATTTAATGTTGAGTGATACGTTAAGTTGATCAAGGTTGATCAGATGCTTGACAGTTGATCAATATGCTTGACGAATGAGCAAGAGTCGAGTAAAATGAGAGATTGTTGGAGAGGAAGATTATTGGTGCAATCGTCTTTGGGTCAGGTTGACCAAGATTGTTTTGGGTGTTGATGATTGATGGTTGAGTGAAAAGTCAAATAGGTCAAAGTTGATTAAATACTTGACAGTGACGAAATCCAAGTGGGTCATGGAGTACCGAATACTTGACATGAGAGACGAAGTCTAAGTGGGTTATGAAAATCAGATATTTAGTGGCTGAAAGTCTAACATGGAGTTGGGAGTTGGTAAAGGGGAAGTCCAAGTGGATCATGAAGGATCAGACACTTGGCATGAGATGCGAAGTCTAAGTAGATAAGATTGATTGGACACTTAGTAATGGTGGAAGTCCTAACAGGTCATGGAGGATCGATTGTTAGATGTGAAATTGAAAAATTCTAACAGGTCATGGAGGACTAGATGTTAGACACGAGGAGTGAAGTCCCAACAAGTTAAGGTTGATTAGATGCTAGACATTGGTGAAGTCTCGACAAGTCAAGGTTGATCGAATGTTAGGTAATAATGAAATCCTGACAGATTAAGGTTGATCAGATGTTAGATAAAGATAGTCTCAATAGGTCAAGATTGATTGTATGTTAAACAAAGGAAGTTTTGGTGGCTTGAGATCAATCGGATACTAGGCAAAGTGAGAATTCAATCTTGGTAAGACTAAAATAGAGGTATTAATCGATTGCTATGGACTGACAATCGATTGATGAATCACAAATTTGGTATTTGAGGAGGTTTAAAGGGTTTGCGGTGTGATTAATTGACTGATGGTAATGGTCAGCCAATTGATGCATCAATTGAGTAAGGAATTCGATTGATGAAACTATTGGAGCGAATAAAAAATTTCCGAGTCGATTCGGGAGCTTGGCTAATTGCCATTAGTCGATTGATGGGTGCCATCAGTTGATTGACGATGAGCTGGATGGAGCCGTTGGGTTGGCAGAATAGGGCAATGTTCGGATCTTGACTAGAGCAATCGATTGATGGGATTTAGCAGATGATTGTTAGATGGTTTTTAATCCCGACTTGAGCGCATGAAGGAAGATTTTGTGGAGGATTTCAGACGTCGATTCTTGGAGACTTTGAAGGGGAAGTGTTGTTGCATTCTAGACCTTCAAAAAGCAATCCAAAACAATTAAATAGTGGGCGAAGCAAAGATTACTTGTGTAAATTGTTGTTTACATTGTATTTTTGTTTTTCTCTCCATCATTGTAAGAACATGTGTTTTTAAAAGGTTTCTTTGCCTTGGGAAGGTGTTAACGCTAAGAAGGTAGGTCGTGGAGTAGGAATCGGAGGTTATGAACCACGTAAAAATTGGTTTGTGTGCTTGTGTTTTGTTCTATGCTTGGTTTATTTTCCGCTATGCATTAACGTTTGTAGATGAGCAAACGATGGATCGGAACAACGAAATAAAAAATCCCTTATTTTGATGCCTAAAAGTTGGATAGGTTGGCCCCTGCATAAGGACTATATTATCTCCAATTTCTATGAAATACAAGATGCTCATTGAATGATAAGAATAAGAAACTAATGTTTAGTTACACGACTATGACACGATTTCAGATTTCATTCAAGCGAAGGAAGATTTTTACGCCCCGTTCTAGATGAAAGAAAGTATTTACCCCCTCTAGCGACGTCACCGGTCCCAACACTTACGGCTCCAACGATTGACAGCAGCAGTTGCTATGTTTCTGGAAAAAATAGAAGAAGAAAGAAAAATGCTGATGCTGCTGTGTTGCTGGAGAAAAAGGAAAAAGACAGGAACAATACTGCTGGTGTTGTGTTGCTGCAGAAGAGGAAGAAGAAAGGAAATAAGAATTGCTTGCTGTTGTTGGAACAGGAAAAGGGAAGATGCCTTCTGCAGGTGAAATCTGGTGCCCTGCTTGGGTTGCTGGAAAAAGGGCAGTAGAGAAGAGGCACGCTTCTGCTGGTCTTGGTGGCATGGGGAAGAGGAAGGAGAGTTAGGGTTGTTGCCGTTGAGAAGAGAATGAAGGCTGATGTTGGAAAAGAGAAGGAAGAGGGGAATAAGAAAGGGAAGAAAGTTGTAGGTTGCTTGCTGGAAATATAAAAAGAATAAGGCTGCTGGGACAGTGAAGAGGGAAGGGAGCAGAACTTTTTCCCTCTTCACCAGCAATAACCTCAGCTAGCTCTGGCAATAACCTTTGCTAGCCCCAGCTGCTACTGCAGCGATGCTGGGAGAGTGAGGGAAGGAGATGCTGGGAGAGTGAGGAAAGGAAAAAGGGGGCTGCTGCTAGTGCTCCTGTTGCTGGAAAAAGGAAGGTAGAAAGGCTGCTGCTGTGGGCTGGAAGAAGAGGAAGAGGGAGGAGCTGCAGATTGCAGATGCTGGTTCTGGGAGAAGAAGTGTTGATGTTTATATATATATATATCTATTAGCTGTCAATTATGTTAGCTGTTATTAGCTAACATAATTATATATAGTTTCCTAAGATAGATTTCTAGTTTTGTATATAAATATACTTCATCTTTTAATAAAAGGTATTCTATTCTTTCCATCATGCATCATGGTATTAGAACATTAGTGATTCGAAATTAGAGTTTCATCCCCACTGGTGCTACCCTCTCGTTTTCCACCTCTCCGTGTGCGATAAAGCCAGCCACTACAACCCCTTCTTCCTTTGTTTGTTGACACATTGTGCGAACCCCCTCGTGTTTGCCTCAGATGCTTGCGCACCAACCAGACGAGCTCTCGGCC
>NC_133872.1:1578152-1615940 GCF_044706935.1 Curcuma longa | reverse complement strand
GGAAATTTTTAGACAGACAACTCTGTTTTTATATATATATAGATATAGATTTTTAGGATCAGGTTCAGTGGATATAATCTTCTACTTCCCAACAAATCGAAAAACGAAGGTAACGTGAATATGATGAACATAAAAGAAATAAATCTGCATTACACAAATGAAAATTTTTTAAATGATCTAGAAGAATATATGTACATGTCAACAGAGAGCTATTTATTTGACCCTAGAAGATTTGACAGAACCAAATCAATTTAAAAAGATAAATTTATAATGAAAAGTTGACTGGGGAATTATTTTTTGATAAAGAAAAAAATATAATTGTTAGAAAATAAAAAATCAATTTATGAACCTAACTGCAGAATCCACAAGACCATTATTTGAGATACAATATCCCAAAACTTTTATGAGAATAATAGACTAGGGACATATCCACCTAGAACTAGTAATTCTATATACAAATAATAATCCTTTACTTAGAATCACAGATAGAAAAAGACCACTAGAAATTACATTCTTTGGAAGAAATTATATACTTTTAAATATAATTGAATGTGACCCTTAGTTATGTTAGTACCACAATGAAATTTTGATACGTGGTCAAATAAATCTAAAATTAAGTCTTTGTTATATTTGATGTGTGTGTCTAAGTGTACAGGGATTTAAGAGAACACACATATTTCAGATGATGAACTTTGATAGAAGACGCAAGCGAGCGAGAAGGATGATACGGGAAAGAAGCCGATGGGCTTGGTGCATCCGAGTTACAAAGAGTTGCAGAAAAGTATTCTGACAAGAGCGAGAAGGACATATCAGCGCGAGCTAGAAGGGTTCTGTGCATCAGAGAGACAAAAAGTTAGAAAGAAGACTGGGCAAGGCAACCAAGACAAAATGGAGAAGGAAAATGATCAACACTGAGGTTGACCATTTTAGGCGCCTGGAACTAGTCCAAGTGCTTGGACTCATCGGACTCCAGGAGTCTTGATCCATTTCAGGAGCCTCCGCGTCCAAGCGCTCAGATCTATTCCAAACGCTCGGATACCCATTCCAGGTTAGCGCGAGCCATTGCCGAGACGGATCAGTATAGAGTCTATGTCAATGGATTCCAAGTGCCCGGATCGTTTCTAGGGCCCGGATCACAAGGAATCATCTAAACTCATTAGCAGACCATTGCCAGAGTGGATTAGGTTCGACGAATCCAAGCGCCTGAATCGTTTCTAGGCGTACAAAGAGTCATTTAGACCCGTTAGCGTGCTGTTGCTAGAGTGGATTGGGTTCGACCAATCCAAGCCCCAAAAGGCTTCCAGGCGTCCGGAACTGTCACGTCAGCACAACGGTCAGATCAAGAAAAAAGTTATAAATAGACTGAAGCTCAAAGAAGAATGTACACACTTGATTTTAACTGTTTTCGCTTAGTCATTTTTAGTGTTTTACGGTCAACCTTTTTATGAGGTTTCTTCACTTTCGAATCGTTTCCAATGAGAAAATTTTGAGTAGTGTTATTCATAGTTTTAGACTAACAACTTGAGGGTTGTAACCGTGTAAACTTTATGCCTTGTATTCCTTTTTTTATGTTATATTTCTGTTTTAATTAGTGTATCCTTGCTAAAATGTTAGCAAGAGAAAAATGTTCACTTTTATTGTAGGTCGTTATTCATCCCTCTCCTCTAGCGATCCATGAATCGTTTCCGTTGCACCAACAATTGGTATCAGAGTTAGACCGCTTAGAAGGACTAACCACCAACTGAGCAATTAGATCGGGAGGAATGGCTGGATCAAATATCCACCCACCGAAGTTCGAGGATGAATTCACAATCTGGAAAAAAAATGAAAATATTTTTCAAAATAGATTTTCAATTTGTATTAAACATGATTTCGAAGTGCTTATGAACGAGGATGGAAAAGAAATCGATGAACAACGATGGATCAAAAAAGCAACAAGACGAGTTAACAACTAATGGTAAGGTCAATCTTCTTAATGTGTTACCTATATAGAAACTCAACCAAATAGGCCACTACGACTTGACCAAAGACCTTTGAGAAAAGTTCCTAAAACTTCACAAGAGAACCTCAGAAATAAAGTTAACCAAAAGGGACTTACTGAGGAGGAATCAATTTGACTCATTTCCAACTAAAAAAGGGAGAAAAAATGATGCAACTACATGCGAAACTGAAAGAGATAATCACCAGTCTCAACAACCTCGGAGAGATAATTATAAATCGAGATACTCTTAGATATGCATTGAATACATTTTCAAAAAACCCAATAGTGGACATCAATAGTGGACCTGTATTACATCTCAAAAAATTTAGAGGTATGTTAGAAGAATTATTTTCGACCTTAAAATTAACATGAATCTCAATGTGCAAGAATTAAAGACATAGAACAACCAAACAACAACATCCTCTACAAGCTAAGAAGGGTGACTCAAATTCAAACACATCCTTAAAGATGGATGAAGAAGCATACCTGGTTAAAAAATGAAAAGGTTTTTAAAACTAACAACTTTACCAGGAGACAAGCAACCAAATTATTAAAGAAGAAGCAGATGAGGAAGGTAAGATGCTTCAACTATAACAAATAAAGTCACATCAAGGACAACTATCCTAAACTCAATCAAAAGATTAAAAAAAAAAGGAAAGGGAAGACGAAGCCTAAACATAAGAATCTAAGAGCAATTTGGAAAGACTCCTCAGAAGATTCAGAGTTAGAACAAATAGCAGAGCTTGCACTAATAACAACGAACCAAGAAGCAAAGTCAGAAAACTTGACATTAAGCGACGAGAGTAATAGTGCAAGGGGAGCCTCAACAAATACATCAGACACAGTAAATAAGGTAAGACAACTACCCTCATATCATCTCTATGATGTTATTAAAATATTATCTAGATCATTATATAAAATTAGAAATAAATGGAATTAAACATAAATTAAAAAAGAATTAGAAAATAGAATAGAAAATTTATGTTCTAAAGATGAACTTGAAAAGGTAAAAGATGAAAATGCAAAATTAAGGGTATACAAATAGAAACTTGAAAATTAGAATTAGAAAAAAATTTCATTGATTCACTTAATTTGAATATAATGTTAAAGAACCTATGAACAAAATTTCAATAAGGATTAAGATATAAAGAAACAAATTATAATTATTAAAATTTCAAGGGTCAAATTAGAAAAGTACCAAAATAGTTCATTTCAAAAAATATTTAATAAATTAATAGGTTAAATTTATTTTGGATTCCAAAATTAATTTTAAATAATTAAAAAAAAATTCCTTTTATTTTATGATTGACTTGCGGACCCAGCCCGGACCCGGTTAGCCGGGCAGAACCGGAACCGGCCCGACAAGATGCCGGGTCGATTACGGTTCAAGCGCTGTGGAACCGACGGACCGCCGGTTAACCGACGGGTTGAACCGGCGGTTCAACCATTTTAATTTTTTTTGGTGTTTCCCGTTGGAACCGACAGTTCCAACGGCTCCAAACCGCCGGTTCCAACGGCTCCGAACCGCCGGTTAACCGACGGTTGGGAGCCGTTTGAGCTTTTTTTTATTTTTTTTTTCTAATGGCTAAGATCATTTGACCATTTTTTGATCAATGGCTATGATTTAATGTCCGTTATGATCCAAATTCTATAAATAGGGAGTTCATTTCATCATTTCCACACACTTTCTCTACTCTCTAACTCTCATTCTCAACTTCGTAAGTTCGCGTTCTCTAATCTCTATGCGTTTCCAAATTCCGACTCCATCTTTCGACTACAATGGAAGGAGACTGCGGTGGAAGTTCTTTACATCGATCTCGGAGGGGAAAAGAAATAGCACACGAGGATCCCAACATTCAATCCACCGATGATGAGATCGAGGCCCAACACCTTCCGACGCCCGAAACATAAGGAAGTACTGAAGCAATTACTTCTAAGGTTCGGGATAATCCTCCTCTAAAATCTTCTATTTTCACTAAACATTTTAGAAAGTCACTCTTCCATCGGGAGAAATGCGTGCAAAATGCAAGCATTGCAATGCTTCCTACAAATTCCAAGCCGACGGCGGCTATGGATCGTTAAAACGACATGTAGAAATGAAGCACCCGACAGAATATGGACTCAACTTTTCTCAAACACAATTATCTAGATTTTCTAGCGGTAGTAGTACTGATTCTGATTTATTTTTATATTTTGATAATAAATTAAGAGAGTCATTAGCTAAATTTGTTTCCGTAGAACATCTTTCTTTTAGTTTTGGATCTAAATGCACATTTGAAGATTTTTGTAAAGAATTTCTTAATCCATTTGCTAAACGTGTTCCTAGGACTACACTTACTCGTACAATTAAAAAATTAGTAAAACAAGGAAAAAAGAATTTAATTGATGAATTTAATAAATTAAATAATAAAGTTTCTTTATGTGCCGATATTTGGAGTGATCATTGGCAAACTCATTCTTATATGGGTGTGACTTGTCATTGAATTGATAGCTCTTGGATCCTCCAAAAAAGGTTGATAGCTTATAGAGTTTTTGATGAAACACATACTGCCCATAACATTGCACAATTATTATGTTTAATTTTAGAAGAATATGGATTAACTCATAAAATATTTTCAATATCATTAGATAATGCTAGTTCTAATACAGCTTCTATAGATGAACTAAAATTTGTTTGCCAACCTGTTATTGGTAGTTTATTTTTTTATATTCGTTGTGTATGTCATGTTTTAAATTTATGTGTTCAAGATAGATTAAGATTTTTAGAAAATTATATTAAACCAATTAGAATCGCAATTTCATATTTATGGTCTCATCCATTTATGATGAAACAATGGGGTAGATTTTGTAAAACTAATGGAATGAGACCTAAAAAATTTCCACGTGATGTACCAACACGTTGGAATTCCACGTAAGACCTAAAGATTTATTATATTTATTTTTTATAAAAAATAATAATACTAATATTTATTTATTTTCACAACAATGAAATATCTGTAGTAATATTTGTGAAATTTTAAAAGTATTTAATGATGCAACCGAACAACTTTTCGGTGTTTATTATCCCACTGTTCATTTAATTTTAGTGAATTTTTGTAGTATAGTATTAATTTTAAATGAACATATCAATAATGAAGCTTTAACTTCTTGTATATTAGCTATGAAAACTAAATAGAAAAAATATTTTTATTTAATTTCTGAAATTTATTTAGTTGCATTTGCTTTAGATCCTAGATTTAAATTAGAAGTTTTACAAGAAATACTAACTTTTTACTATGACGCTTTAATTCCTGTTAAAGATCATTCTTCTCCTGATCCAGCTAGTATTATATATATTATTAGAAATTATTTATGTGATATTTATAATCAATATTTTGTGAAATATGGAATACAAACTAATATTTCTGAAACACAACAACAAACTATTAGTACTAATTTAAAACTTTCAAAAGCACAACTTTTATTAAAAGAATGGACAAAATATCCACGAGGATCCTCAAGTTCCACACAGGAACTTGAGAATTATTTTACCACTTCTTTTGATTTTAATGAAGCAAATAGTGAAGATTTCAATATTTTAAAGTGGTGGTCACAGAAGGCTCAAAGCTTTCCCGTTCTCTCCGTAATTGTCAAAGAAATTTTAGCATGTCCAGTGTCAACTATTGCTGTGGAGCAGACATTCAGTGTCGGTGGCAACATACTAGATGAACGGCGATCAACTATGTCTCCCGACTCATTGGAAGCCCAAGCATTACTCGACGATTAGACCAGAGCCGAGAAAAGAATCCAAGAAATGCAACTTTCAGAAGACGAAGCTGAAGAATTTGATACGGAAGGAACGAATACAACGGGAGGAAATGGAAATGAGTGATGTAAAAGGGTGAAATGTAAAAGAACTACGTGGGCTTTGATTCCCTTATACCCTAAGGGGATACGTAGGCAACTTAATAAGTGCAAGCCCTTTTTTAATAAATTTTAAATTTTAAAATTTTTAATATAATAATCTCGAACCATCGCGAACCGTAAATCGAACCGTGAATCGGCGGTTCCGAACCGTGAACCGTAATCGTCTTGGGCGGTTAAGGTTAAGGATCGACCTGCCATGAACCGTCGAACCGACGGTTCCGAATCGTCGAACCATCGATTCCGAACCGTGGTCAGGTCTAGGTCGATGGGCTCATTGCATCCGAGTTACGAGGAGTTGCGGAAAAGTATTCTGACAGGAACAAAGACACAAGCATGAGCTAGAAGGGCTCTGTGCATCAGAGGGACGAGAAACTAGAAGGAAAATTACATTAGGTAATCAAGGCAGAACGAAGGAGGAAAATGATCAACATGAGGTTGACCATTCTAGGCGCCTAGAACTGGTCCAGGCGCTCGGACTCGTTGGACTCCAGGCATCCGGATCCATTTTGGCACCCTCGCGTCCAAGCGCTCAAATCCATTTTGAACGCCTAGATCCATTTCGAACGCCCAGATACTCATTCCAGGTCAGCACGAGCCGTTGCCGAAATGAATCAGGATGGAATCCACATCAACGGAATCCAAGCGTTCGGATCATTTCCTCCAAACCCGTTAGCGGACCGTTGTCAGAGTGGATTAGGTTTGATGAATCCAAGCGCCTGAATCATTTCTAGCGCCCGGATCATAAAGAATCATCCAGACCCGTTAGCGGACTATTGCTAGAGTGGAATGAGTTTGAAGAATCCAAGTGCTCGGAAGACTTTAGGCGTCCGAAACTGTCACGTCAGTACAACAGTCAGATCGAAGAAAAAGTTATAAATAGACCAAAGCTCAAAGAAGAATGTACACACTTGATTTTAACTGTTTTCATTCAATCATTTTTAATGTTTTACGATTAACCATTGCATAAGATTTCTCCACTTTCAGATCATTTTCGACAAGGAGATTTTGAGTAGTGTTATTCATAATTTCAGACTAACAACCTGAGGATTATAACCAAGTAAACTCTGTGCCTTATATTCCTTTTTTATGGTATATTTCTATTTTAATTAGTGTGTTCTTACTACAATGTTAGCAAGATAAAAAGATTCACTTTTATTGCAGATTGTAATTCATCCCTCCCCTCTAGCGATCCACGAATAGTTTCCGTTACACCAACAATTTTCATTAGAGTCAAACCACTCAGAAAGAATAACCGCCAACTAAGCAACTAGATTGGAAGAAATGGCTGGATCAAACATACACCCACCGAAGTTCGAGGATGAATTCACAATCTGGAAGAAGAAAATGAAGGTATTTTTAAAATAGATTTTGAAATAATGCTTTATATTAAACATGATTTTGAAGTGCTCAGGAATGAGGATGGAAAAGAAATCGATGAACAACGATGGATCAAAAAGCAAAAAGACGAATACACAGCTAATGGTAAGGTAAAGTTCAATCTTCTTAATGTATTACCTATATAGGAACTCAACCGGATAAGCCACTATGACTCGATCAAAGACCTTTAAAAAAAATTTCTAAAATTTCACGAAAGGACCTCAGAAATAAAGTTAGCCAGAAGGGACTTACTAAGGAATCAATTGACTCATCTCCAACTAAAAAAGAGAGAAAAATGACGCAACTGCATACGAAACTGAAAAAGGTAATCACCAATCTCAACAACCTCGGAGAGATAATTATAAATTGAGATACTCTTAGATATACATTGAATGTATTTTCAATAACCCAATAGTGTACATTAATAGTGAACTCCTATTACATCTCGAAGAACTTGAAGGTAAGTTTATTATAAAAATTATTTTCGACCTTAGAATTACATGAATCTCAATATGTAGGAATTAAAGACATAGAACAACAAAACAACAACATCCTCTACAAGCTAAGAAGGGCAATTTAAATTCGGACACATCTTTAAAAATGGATGAAGAGGCATACCTGGTTAAAAATGAAAAGGTTTTTAAAACTAATAACTTTGATAGGAGACAAGCAACCAAATTATTAAAGAAGAAGCAGATGAGGAAGGTAAGATGCTTCAACTGTGACAAATAAAGTCGCATCAAGGACAACTATCCTAAATTCAAGCAGAAGATAAAAAAAAGGAGAAAGAGTAGACGAAGCCCAAATACAAGAATCTAAGAGCAACTTGGGACGACTCCTCAGAAGATTCGGAGTCAAAACAAATAGCAGAGCTTGCATAGATGACAACAAATTAAGAAGCAAAGTCAGAAAACTCGACACCAAGCGACGAGAGGAATAGTGCAAGGGAAGCCTCAACAGACAAATCAAATACGGTAAGTGAGGTAATACAACTACCCTCGTATTAACTCTATGATGTTATTAAAATGTTGTCTAAATAATTATGTAAAATTAGAAATAAATGCATGGAATTAAACACAAGTTTAAAAAGAATTAGAAAATTGAATAGAAAATTCATGTTGAACTAAAAAACAGTAAAAGATGAAAATGCAAAATTAAAGGAACAAATAAAATTTTAAAAATTAGAATTAAAAAAATTTTCATTGATTCACATAATTTGAATATAATATTAAAGAACCTAAGAACAAAATTTCAATAAAGATTAAAATATAAAGGAACAAATATAATTATCAAAATTTTAAGAATCAAATTAGAAAAATATCAAAATAGTTCATTTCAAAATAATATTTGATAAATCTAATAAGTTTAAATTTATTTTGAATTCTAAAATTAATTTTAAATAATTTATAAAATTTTAATGGTGAACCAAGAAATATTTTTTTTCTTTTATTTTATGATTGACTCGATATGCCAAAAATGATCTTTCAAAATATTGTATATGAAACTTTTAAGAAAATTATTTTTCTGTGAAAATATGATATGTTTCCTATCATCACACAAAATTTTTGAATTTTTAAACAATTAAATATTTTTTAATAATTATAAAAAATCATGTATTTTAAAATTAGAAAATTAATTAAAATAAATTTTTGATAAAAATTAATTTTTCATGAGTAAAGATACTGTGCTCTAAATATTTTAAAAAATTTTATGATCTAAATAATTAATATTATAGTTTTTAATATAACCCTAATTTTTTTATTATTGTCAAAAGGGAGAGTAAAAGTATAAATTAGAAATTAGGTTTAAATGTAGGAGGAGTAAGAATATTTTTTGCATTATGCTTGTTTATTTTACATTATGCGGGTTTATTTTGTGTATTAGTAATTCATCCTAATTTCAATCTTAATTTTACCAACATTAAAAAAGGAAAGATTATTAGTATCTTAGTGAAATTTTGATATGTGCTCAAATAAGTCTGAAATTAGATCCTTATTATATTTAATGTGTGTGTGTAAGTATATAGAGACTTAAAAGAACAAACGTGTCCCAGATGATGAATCTTGACAAAAGACACAAGCGAGCGAGAAAGATGACATGAAAAAAAAGCTGACAAACTCGATGCATTCGAGGTATGAGGAGTTGCGGAAGAATACTCCGACAGGAACAAAAAGGATGTACGAGAGCGAGCCGAAAGAGCTCGATGCATCTCAGGGAAGAGAAGTTAGAAGAAAGACTGCGCAAGGCAATTAAGGCATAACAAAGGAGGAAAATGGTCAACATGAGATTAACCATTCTAAGTACCTGGATTCGTCGGACACCAAGCGCCCAAATCGCAAAGACTCATCTAGATCCATTAGCGGGTTGTTGCCAGAGTGATTGGATTCGATGAATTCAAGCGCCTGAAAGACTTCCAAGTGATTGAAACTGTCACGTCAATACAACGGTCAAATCGAAGAAAATGATATAAATAGATTGAAGCTCGAAAAAGAATATACACACTTGATTTTAACTTTTTTTATTCAATCATTTTTAATATTTTACACTCAATCGTCGTACGAGGTTTCTCTACCTCCGGATCATTTTCGACAAAGAGATTTTGAGTAGTATTATTCATAGTCTCGGATTAACAACTCAAGAGTTGCACTAAGTAAACTTTGTGTCTCGTATTCCTTTTTTATGTTATATTTCTATTTTAATTAGTGTGTCCTTGCTAAAATATTAGCAAGAGAAAAAGATTCCCTTTTATTGTAGGTCACTATTCACCCTCCCTTTTAACAATCCATGAACCATTTCCGCTACACCAACAAGTTATATGATACCAAAGCATGAACTTGATATAGAAACTAGAGAAGCTATGATAAGAATAGGAGAAAACTACTTAGGAGATGTAACTAGGATTACTTAAGAAACTTACAAAGTAAAATTTCCAAAAGAGATAATTAGAATAATATCTCAACAAAATAATATTCTTAACTTTCCTATATCATTCATAGATTTCTTACAGCTAGAGATGTCTATATTGATTTAGACATTAGGTAAAGGGAAGTCATGCGTGACTTAAAAATCAACTTTTTTAACTGAACTGGATTAAGCCTTTTTGTAATGACTTTTTACACTTAAAGTAATCTCAGGTAATTATTATAATCTTGAATTAAGATAAACTATTTTGCAAATTATATGAAAATTTAGGAAAAGAAAATCATAAAACTTTGACAGATATGAAAATCACAGTACAATATAATAATATAGAAGTACGAGTCCTAACATATCATAATCATACTTAAAGAAAAATGCACTTATATTTAAATACAAAAACAACTTAAAAATCAAACATATGATTTCTGTAATCAAATTTATACTCCACAATAATATAACCTAAATAAACACCAGCTCCACTGGAAAAAAATAAAGACTTGCAATACAAGTGGACAGATATGAAGGTTACACTACAATATAATAATATAGAAATAAGAGTCTAACATATCATAGTCATACTTAAAGAAAAACAGTTGGGAATATAGAAGTAAGAGTTCAACAGATTTTTAAAATAGAAGATTAAATCCAAACCATCACAATCACACATTCAGTCATACTTAACTTTAGAAAAATGCACAAATTTGATTTGTTGTGATTTATTTAAAGAAAAATACACTAATATTTAAATACAAAAATAACTTGAAAATCAAATATACAATTTCTTTAGTCAAATTTATACTCCACAACAATATGACCTAAATAAACACCAGCTCCATAAAAAAAATAAAGACTTGTAATACAAGCAAAGCCAAAAATGAAATCAGACAGAACTTATTATTTGAGAGAAAGCAAGATCAGAAACCCTTATTTAAATAAGGAAAATATGTTAAAAGATTTAAATCACAAAAAACTTATGTTAACACGATCACATAATTTGCGTATACTCAATCTGGACACTTATCCTCTGCTTGTCCAAGGAAAGAATTTATATACAAGAAAAGTTAAATTAATCTTCTATACTAAATTAGATTTAATACAAGTTCAATCTGATGTCTCTACTACCTCCTCTATTAGATAGAAATCGATAATGATCTAGAATTACTCATATCAAAATTTTAAAAAAATTAAAAATCAAAAAAAATTCTATAAAATATTAAGAAAAGGATAAAGTATATTGTAAAATAACAATCATAAAAATAAATCAAAATATTAAGAAAAGGATCTAAAATACACTTCAACAAAAAGTCTAAAATACACTTCAACAAAAAGTAGAATCTGTCACATGGTCGATCCACGATCATCTATAAGGAAAGTAAATTGAGAAGCTACAGTCGACCACTATAGGAGAGGACATTACCTCAGCTTCGTTAAAATTCAACCCTTGATCACTTAATCATACCCAAAATAAAATCTAAAATACACAAATTGAGAGGAATGGGTCATGCACATTGAATAGTTAATAACATTAGAAATAATACAAAAATCTCTCTAATTATAGAAGTCTTGCTTTCATAAATAATGAAGTAGAATAAAGAAGTCTAAAATATTTTTCAATTACTAAAGAGATAATCATAAAAATTTGTCTTTTAAATAAAAACTAAAATACATATTTTTCATTCCTAAATTATCATTATTCCAACACTATTACATTATGCATATGTTCGGCGAGCAACCAATATCCGCCTCCATGAAAGAAAGGGAAGGCGATATGAGTAAAACTGCCCGAGATTGGTATCGGCCCTATGAACCAAATAAGCTCCAACAACAAATCTTATTCGGAATTCGAAGGCCCTATTCTTCTTTCCCATCGCATTATCAATTTCAATCACCAGGAAAACAAGAACGATTCGAAGATACAACTTTCAAATCTAAGAAACTAACAGAATCAATAAAACCTTACCAAAAGAAAAAAAAAAAAAGTAGCGATCGGCGTTTGAAAAATCATGCGAAGAGAAAGAGAGAGAGCGTCCTTACAGATCTATGAGATCAGAACAGGGCGTCAGATCAAAACATCTCACGAGAAGGAGGAGAAGTTACACAAGTAACTCTGGAAACGCCCCTCCGTTTGTATTTGGTATATATATACTCGTAAGATAACCTCGGAACCCTAGCCTTGATAAATTGGGCTTTTATTGGGCCTTTAGAGCGTGTTGGAAAGGCCCGCCGGTTTAGCGTTTGGAAATGCTGGTGCATTGATAGGTATTATTATCGTAATAATTAATTGTTTTTTTTAATGAAAAACGAATTTTTGCTTGTTTTCTGGTAAATTATACCAAAATCTCTTCTAATTTATTACGCTTATATGTATTTTTCTTTTGAAAAAATAAAGTCCCTTTTATTTACCAAATGGTTCAGTGTTTGTATATTTTACGATTTTCATAAATTAAGTCAGTCTTGTGGTGGATTTGTAAGACACTTATATTGGTATTTAAAAACTATATTGGTATTTTAAAAAATAAATATAAATTTTAAAGTAAAGTGCAATTAGGTGTTGATAAATTATAAAAAAATATTTTATAAAAGCTGTGGAGGAAATTTCTAACAAACAAGTGAAATACTTTTTGAATTGGAATTTGTAAAAAATAATATGTTTTTTAAAATGCGAGGCGAACTAAAAATATTTTTAAGGAAAAAATCTTTTTCTTAATGGTTAACAAATTTCACGTGCACAAGCTTGTATTAGAGCAATTTTAATATTTTTTCATCTATATATATATATATATATATTCATTTTATTTACTCATAGTAGATGTCTTCATTTGGATAAAAAAAATTAAAATATATATGCGCTTGTAAAACTAGGGCATTTTTTATTTAGTTATAATCGGTATTTTCCTGTAATTTTATTTATTTGTAGAGACTGCTTTTAAAAACAACTACAATGCAGATGCTATTGTAGTATTGTTTATCTATAGTAAATAGCTTTATTTAGCAGGTATTTTTATTTAATTATAGCAAGAGTATAAAAAATGAAATTATCATAATACTTAGTTGTATTAGATGCTTTTATTTTGATAAAAAAATAATAATAAATTGCAATTGTTTCTATTTAATCATATCACGTGCTATATTTTTTAAAAAAATAAATAATATACTATAATTTATCCAATATCCATATTAATTTATTATAATTGCATCAAACGCGAACCAATATAGAGAAGGTTTTCTTTCAACTACAAACTCCATTTTGACCAACCACCTAAATGATATATTTTTGATATATTTTTCACCTATTTAATTAGCCAAACACGTTGAAGTCTTAAATCTTCTTAATCAAGAATCCATGTCTTTTTCACATGCCTGCCTTATTTTATTTTTCACTAAATGAATGCTTTTTTTATATATCATTTTCCCTTTTTCTATTTGTTTTTTTTAAATAAGAGATCGAATTATTCTCTGCCAGTCGACGTCACTCGAACCGGTTGCCCGTGACGTCGTCAGCATGGAGAAACCGGGAACGGCCGGTTAGGGGATTATGAACCGTTAGATTTTCTCAAGATACGTGTTGGGACGATCGTAAAGCGGACCCAACGGCGGTTCGTAACTTTCCGCAGAAAGGCGTTGCCCTAGAAGTTTACCCTGACTTTTACCTTTTTTCTGATTTTCATTGTCCGTTGGGTCCCGCTTCTGGATTCAGGCATTCGGGTGCGCGTGATAAAATTGGGCTGTTCCTCCCCACTGGCCTGTTGCGAAGACGCGCAGAAGGGTTCGGAGCGTCGGTCCCCGAGCGGAAGCCCAAATCCTCGACCGCGTCACCGCCATTTTCTGTCCTGCCGATCCGTTTGCCTCTCTCTCCGTTGGTCTCCTTTCGCTTCTCATTTGCTTCGCATTCCCACTGTCCGAGCCCGTGGGGTAAGGGCGAGGGAGATCGTGTTTTGAAAGATATTGGTGTATAGATTTGTTTCGATTGTAAAAGGCGCGTTTTTTGTGGACGGCAAGTTGGATTTAAGCTGGAGTTTGTGAAGAATTGCACTTGGTTTCTTGTATTAGGCGTTCTTGTGTACTGGTCTTTGCCAGAGAGTGCGGATTTGAAGTTCTTGGTTCTTCATTGAGAGGATTTTTTTTTTGTTTTTTTGTTTTTTTGTTTTGAAGACGAAGGGAGATGAGAGGGCGGCATCTGGGTTGGGAGGGGCAATGACCGGAGTGTCATTGGGTGTGCGATCGGGGAGTTATGGATCATTGCAGCAACAAACTCAGAACGGTTCTATTTTTCCATCTCAGTTGCCGCCTGTCACAGTCCGCAAGCCTGCCAAAATGTCACTTTCTGGATCAAGAGAAAAGGAGAGGATCTGGGTTAGAATCTGCAAGTTTGCAGGGAGGAGAAAGGTTGGGATGCTGCTCTTGCTCGTTGTCTCGGTTGCTGTGTTTTCGTTCATTTCCCTTTTCAGCAAAGGTTTGGTTTCTTTCATTCGTTGCCTTTGTTCAAACCTTTATGTCGTGCATGATGGATTAGCAGGCACGTTTTAACTTAAATGTGCTTTGACGGCATCATTATCTAACAATCGCTCTTGTTGATGTCTCTGATTTAAAACGGAGAAGCACCTCAAATTCATCTTCTGTCCACTTCTGAGTTATCTGTTGTTGTATTTCCCTACGCAGAATCGCAGATTCAATAAGTTTAGGTTTATAAGAAAATTATTCAGTCATACACGAATTGTTCATCATGGATATGGTGCAAAAAAAAAGAGCTTTTTTTATAATCCACCTAGAATCTAGGAAGTATTCATTGTGCTTCAACCAATTGTATTTGGTTTGGATATATCTTGTTAATTAGCCATGATTTTGTTGATAGGCACGAGTTAAACTTTACAAGGATCATACACCAAAGGACAACCTGCTAATAAATATCTTGAATAATCTATGACCTTTATTTACCAACTCTCTTCACTTTATTTTGTTGGAATTGTTAAATTGTTTATTGGCATAGTTTAAAGCAATTTATTGTTGAAATTTCAGATGAAGATGCGTCAGCAAGCTCTAACTCTGGCATGGGTTTCACAGATCATGTATTAAGCTTTGTAAATCCTAGCAAGCCAACATCAGATATTGACAGGCCTGCCTTTATTGCTCCAAAGGAAACAAATTTTGACACCTCTTCAAGTTCAGTCAATGAATCTGAAAGACTTGATTTTCACAAGGGATTCACAGATTATGCCCAGAATATAGTAATTCCTGAAAGCCCATTATTGAATAATGATAGGCCTTCCATTCTTCCTGCTAAAGAACCTAAGGTCAATACTGCTACCCGTTCTATAGAAAAATCTGGAATTAATCACAATTCAACTCAGCATTCTGCTATGATGCTTCTCTCAATACCTCATCCTTGTGAAACTTTTTCTCTTCCTCCACCACCAGCAGACAAGAAGCGCACTGGTCCACGCCGTATGTCTTGACTTGCTATTTTGGAAAGCAGCACTTTGGTTATTTAAGTATTTTTATAAGTTTTCACATTATCTCTTGCAGCATGCCCAGTGTGTTATGTTCCAGTAGAGCAGGCTGTGTTCGTTATGCCACCATTACCTTCAGCTTCGCCTATTCTTAAGAATTTAAGCTATGTTTTAGAAGACGATTTGATAGCAAATGAGTCAAACAGTGGTTCGGTATTTGGAGGACATCCATCATTACAGGAGAGAACTGAATCTTTCAATTTAAAGGAATCAATGAGAGTGCACTGTGGGTATGGTTCACTCCTTGATGGTCCATTTCTTTGCTTAGATGCAGTGACTTGATATATTTTAATCACTTGAAACATCAATATATGATCAGACTATTTTAGTTGTTAAATGAATGTTCTTATTTATGTGGGCTGAAAGTTCTACCTTTCTATATTTGTCTAAGACAATGTAAACTACTATTTGTCAGATTTGCCAAGGGGAAGAAACCTGGTCAAGGTACTGGCTTCGACATAGACGAAGCTGATCTTCTTGAGATGGAGAAATGTCATGATGTTGTTGTAGCCTCTGCTATTTTTGGTAAAGTGTTTGGACTATCCCTGTCGTTTTTGTCTCCCTATGATGGACTTGTGGATTTACTTATCTCCATCTTGATGAACAGGGAATTACGATATATTGCAACAACCTAAGAATATCAGTGATTTTGCAAAGAAAAATGCATGTTTCTATATGTTTGTTGACGAAGAAACTGAAACATACATAAAAAATTCTAGTGGCCTAGTTGATATCAAAAGAGTTGGTTTGTGGAAAGTGGTGGTGGTACGAAATCTTCCTTATGTAGATGCAAGGCGTAATGGAAAGGTACACTATTTCTCATAAATCCTTGATTAGTTTAAATTCTCATGACCCTTTTTAGTCCTTAGAAGATATATACTGAAAATTGTGCTTAGGAAGTATGTTGTTCAAAATTACTGATTACTCTGCCACTTTGTTTCTGATATGGATCTGGCATACACTGAAATGATGTAGGCTGTCTCAAATTCGACTTCATGCAATTCTATAATTTTTTTCCCATGAGGAGTTAGAGGGATCTAAATTTAGGTATCTACAGCTTGAAGCTTTGTTTATCAAGATCACACCAACATATCCAAGAAAACTTAATTATTATATTGGCTGAAAATTACAAACAAAGATCTCTGTGTCTATTATACAGAGTAAAACTTTAAGAATTCAAAGCTAGGGTGGTTTATACTTTGCACAGGGAGTCCAGATTTGGCAAGTCAGCCTTTACCAGTATTATTTAGATCTGTCATAATTCACATCAAGCTGTGTTCGGCCTATACTCCCGGGGATCAACTATATAATTTTATTCTTCCATTGAGATCTATGCAAGTCAATATCATTATCATTATTCAAATTAATTAAATTATTTTTGACTACATTGATTGATTGAATCATTTGTTATTACATTGAATATAATTTCTTTGACCTGTTTCTAACCATTACACCTTCCATTCAACTCTTGTATGTATAAATTCATTTAAACTAGTGATAATGGTACTTCAGTCACAACGTAAATCTGTCACATTGTGAAAGCAGTTTTGTGACTGTTGTTGTCAATTAAGAAGAGAATCTTGCAGTTGTGACTCCTACATAGTCAGTCATTGTTAGACCATTGGGCCTTGTTAAAACAGGATCTTATGAATTTGTGGGCAGATTGTTGAACATTTTCATCATGCTATAAAACATTTATTCTATCGTTTGACCTTCATCTAATTTTGTTTATATCATGTTAATTTTATAAGATAATTTCTGACTAGTACATGTGTGTCAGGTTCCAAAACTTTTGCTTCATAGGCTTTTTCCAAATGTCCGATTTTCTCTTTGGATCGATGGGAAACTTGAGCTTGTTGTGGATCCCTATCAAGTTCTTGAGAGGTATGCCTGATTGAAGAGAATGCTTCTTGTCCTAAAAGAATCCATGATTAACCGCATAGTTTGTCTGAAGTAGGTTTAAGTATATCAACTTAAATGATAGGATATTTTAGTGTTCTACATTATGCTTCATTATTTTGACGGCCTCCATTATGCTTCACTCTCTCTAAATGAACAACAAATAGGTTTTAAGTTTCTGTATTGTGCTTTAGAAGTAATTGATTATTAGATGCATAGTATGTTTTGTGTACTTGTTTTTATCATCATCTTGCAAGTGCACTAACTATTCTAGTTCAAATTCTATTTTGGTAGAGTATTACAGTCAACTAAGTATATAGTACAGTCCTCAGATATCATGAGTGAAGGTTGTTAAGAGGCAAGAGAGCTCAATGAGATCCTGGGAGAGAGAGAAGATAAGATAATTTCGTTTGTGTTTTGATGCCTTTCTTGTATTCATGCTAGAATGTAAATGGATGCTACCGCACTATAATCATGACAAATACTAATTACTAACAACTAAGGCTAACCATACTCATCACTTCACTAATATAGTATTTGAGATAATAAACTTTAACGTGTTAGGCATGGGCTTCGTTATATCCGTATCATTGTGTCTGTAAGAATTCAAAGTATCATGTAGTCTTGTGTTTTCTGATAATTGGCAGACCTCTTGGTAGCTACAAATGGTATGTATTTCTTTCTTATAAACAGGGATAAATAGGTTATATTGAAGTAGAACGAGTAGAATTCCAAAGTCACAGATAGTTGTAATTATCAATTATCTTCTCATGTACGAGAATAACATGACCAGAAGCAGTTGAAATGATCTGATATGTTTTTGTTTATGAAAAGCTGTTAATTTAAGTTGATTTATGATGCCTGTCATGGTTCAGCATATTATTATGATAATATGTTTACTATGCTAATGTATGCTACATTCGATCAGGTAATTCTTGGTTCTTCCAAAGTTCCTTTGGGATGTAGATTAATGCTTTGTTTGAATATTTTATTGTCTGAAAAATTAATTTAACCTAGGACTTAGCATGGCTTCATTTATGTGAATGATTGTTATTCTAGTAATTATCTTCATTTTTGCCTCGTGTTGCCAAAGCCATTTTATAGCCTAATATTCATTCTAACTTCTATGGAATTGGCAATTTTATTTGAAAATGATGATCAACCTGGAAAAGAAATGATGTTTTATTGAACCTAACAATTAGAATTTCAAATATCAAATATATATGCTAGTATGAACTTGATTGGATTTCAGATTCTTGTGGCGGAGGAACTACACTTTTGCAATTTCCCGGCACTATCGGCGTTTTGATGTTTTTGAAGAAGCAGAGGCCAACAGAGCTGCCGGAAAGTATGACAATGCATCCATTGATTTTCAAATTGAATTTTATAAGAAAGAGGGTTTAACACCTTATTCTTCATCCAAGCTTCCAATAACAAGTGGTGAGTAATAAATTCTCATACTATGGATTTAGTTTATAGGTTTTAATAAGTTTTTATGCTAATTAATTATATTTATTTCACAGATGTCCCTGAGGGGTGCGTGATCATCAAAGAGCATATACCCATTACCAATCTATTCACTTGTCTGTGGTTCAATGAAGTCGACCGTTTTACTTCTAGGGATCAAATCAGCTTTAGTACCGTCAGGGATAAGCTAATGTCTCAAGTGAATTGGACAATTAACATGTTTCTGGACTGTGAAAGGCGCAATTTTGTCGTTCAGGTAATGCCTTGTCAAAAGAAAGAATCGTTTGCTGTCATAGTTAATTTGACTCATGCTTTTTCATGGATGTGATCGATGCTATGATTTGTTCTAGTGACAATTGCCTAGAGATTGTTTTAATCTCCTGAAACATACTACCATTATGCAGGCATACCACAGAGACTTATTGGAACAACGGAAAACACTCATTGCCTCAGTTTTTCCACCACCTGCGGCAGTAACAAACGAACCACCTTCTAAAACAATTCCAGGGACCCTACCAAATGGGATTGCAAGGGCTCCTCCTCCTCCATCAAGGAAGCTGCCGACTAATATTCCCACAAGGCATGGGAGGGACAAAAGGTCCAGCTCGAGGCATCATCATCCAAAGATCGACCGCTGGAAAAGATAGCAGTGCACCCTGATGTCTTGCATAATTCTTTATTCACGCCCTTCTGTGAGGGGTATTACGAACAGCACCACTTAGTATGGCTCCATTCTTTAACATAGCATTCTGTTAATTCGATGACGAACTGTTCATAGTAATTCATTTTTTTTTCAACTATAAATAACTGATGGGAAAATAAGTAGCATGGATATGGATATATTGAAGAAAACTTTTGCCCTGCTTGAGTTGTTCATTTCCATGTTATTCTGATTTTAGGAAATACTGTCTCGTAATTACAGGAATTTCTAGTGAAAAAAATATTGTGGCCATTAGTTTGTGGTACTAATCAGAAAGTCCACCTGCAAAATCGACAGATCATTTAATTCAAGAGACACTATTTGCTTTGGGTTTGTTTTGTTTTTCCTAATGTATATTTGTGCTTCTATCCTCTGCCTGTGTCACTCTGCAACAAGCTACTTTCTACTGTGATTAACTGTAAACATGTAAGTAGTGATTATCTGTAATATCTCTTCAGAAATAGAAAAATCTACTTCAAAGATTACTGCAATTGCAACAGCAACACAACTACTACAGCTGGTTTTACTTATCAGTGTTCCTAGTATCGCCATAAAACGTGCAAGAGAATAACTAAAATAAAGAATCCAATGGCGAAATCATAATTTACAAGCTATTGAAAGTTTGTAACCACTTGGATTTTTATAAAGCAAAAGCAGGTTCGCTGCGAAGTGCAAGTTGAGTTTTTTACAAAATATATCGACTCCTTGCAGCTCAAAAAAGATCATGGTTTCAGTTGCCACAAGGCCCAGAACCATTGATACATCAGTTGAGAAGCAGTCAATATGCCGGCCTGCGGCACAACCTTTGCGCGTGAACTTTCTCCTGAATTTTAATTGCAATGGTGAAAAGATGCAATATCAGAACATTAAATTGGCATGGTTTAGGACCTCAGAGTGAGCACTGCAATGAGCACAAATGATTACAATGGGGGAGGAAATAAATAATGTAGGTCACCTCGGTTTGGTCATGATCATAGCGGACCAAGAAGAGGCAGCGACAGCCCCTTATGTCATGAAGCTTCCTTTCTATTTCAACAATATGCGCATCAAAGTACATTGCTTGATCACTATTTTCCTGATATAGCACACAAGTTGATCTAATTTACCATCAAAAGTGCAAGGAATTATAGTTTACTCAGTCTCTGTGAACTTCGTACCTGAAAACAAAGGACAAGATCACCCACTCGAACCTTTCTGCAATCTGAGGCCTCCAAGGGAATTGAACGTTCCCTGACTGCATTCTTGACATTCACCCATTCATCCTCCTCAGCACCAAAACCTTGAAACCTCACACGGACTTCCTGCCAACAACCAAAGAAAAGCTCCACTACAAATCATTCTTTTAAAAGCCTTAAATATCTCAGTTCTGTCCAAGTTGGAGTCAGGCAACAGATAATCATATCTCTAGTTCTTGTCCATTTTAACACAATAAGTTGTTATTGTCAAGCATAAGTTCAACCAAATATTTCAAAGTTTCATTAATAAAGTTGCTTTGTTTAGTTCGACTATTAAGCAACACAACCTTGAACTTCTTGGGGCGCACTTGACTCTCTGTAGGTAGAAGAAACAAAGCAGAATAAAGGGCATTTCGTAATGCATCTGTCCACTGCCCTCCAAGGTAGTAAAAATCTCTTAGCTTGCTGCGAGGCTTGCTACCAACACTGACTGATGATGCTCAATCCATAGAAACTAACTGACACAAGGACCAGGGATGAAAGAAGACGTGCAGAAGCAACCCTTGACATTGGACAACTTACAAGACAAATGGGAGGGGAAGTATTGCAAACATAATAGAGAGGGCCTGCTGCAAGAAATTTGGGGAAAGGGAGTGGAAGCGGTTGAAGTTGCATGGATCTTGCAGAGGAGTTTGGGGAGACAATCACTAACACGAGTGTGCAGCCTGGTCTTCCTCCTACACATGGTCTTCCTCCTACACAAGACATAGTTGGTGGTTGAGAGGGGAAAGGGGGCTGCGATGGATTTTTTTCCTCTGGTCGAACTTGAGTTACTGATCAGGAATAGGGCAGGGAGAAAAACAATGGGTTAATGAGTTTAAATTGGATCTTTGGCAGGACTCAAATCAAACAAGTATAACTGTTCATATGAATATTAGTTCTCAACTAAAACCAGACATTTGAATGTTAGTGATAGGGCTAAAATATTTGAGATTGTCTTCTTTGCATCATCATGTTTCATTGATGTGAATCTTTGCAATTGCATAACTTTAACAAAGGCGTCCATATATGATTAGTAAACATAGAAGCCATCACCTAATGAATGTGACTCACTAAGCAAACCAATAAGATTTTGTTGAACAATCTTACCACATTTTTTAGTCACTTAGGTTTATCTCAAAAAAAAATTTGCTAAATTATGCAGTGTAAAGCAGTTTATTAACAGTTTCAGCAACTGCCAAACTGGTCTGGCACCAATATATATGCTTCTCATAGAATTTGGTATCAAAATAAAAAGGCAACCTAGGTACATAGCTGAGGTCCATTTCTGTTTTGTTGGGCCAAATACCATTCAGTACTTACCGATCTGTATTATAAACAACGTATGAATGAACATCTAAATGAGATTACAGCCAAAGTTACTCTAGAATAGTGATATTATAATATCCTTACGAGTTCGCCAGAATTGAGAACCCTATGTGCAAGGAACATAGCCACATCATACCTGCAGAAGGAGAAAAAAAATCGTCACACATCTTTGTAAAAGTCAAGAAAATTAGAAAGTGACAGAAATTTCGTCAGCATACATGTAGGATCTTCATTGCCATCCATATAAATGCCAAGTAAATTAAATTTAACCTACTTAACCCTAGTAACAAATTTTCATGAAGTTATGCAACATTCACCACCTTTCCTGATTTTCACTGTTGAGGATATACCCTTTTTTTCATAAACTATAATGTGGGCACAATATATCTTTGAGGTTAATAGATTTATGTAACATTATAAAATTTAATTGTATCACCCCTCATCTCTATTTCAGTATGCTGGTTTGTTACATTGCTAGATTTAATTGTTGGGGATCAAAAGTGTCTGATAACATGGGCAACAATTGGAGACTACTCTAGTATCACTTGATAGATTTTGTTGTTCAAACAACTCCAAGATTTGACAACCTCAGCTGTGACATCACTTGTTGAGATTACAAGTGCTTCTGGTATCAATGGATGGGGTTGAAAACTATTCTGGCACCATTTGGTAGATTCTGTCACCATCTCAAACCATACACTTGAATATCCAAATATGGTCTCTAGAATGTGGAATATCCTCCACTAAAAGCCCACGTGATGAATTTTTTGGTCACACTTGGAAGAATAACACAAACACACTAAGACAAACAAGAGCAATTAATGCGGTTAGTGGTTCAACATATGTAGGGGTGTCCATTCAGTTTTGGGATTAAATTAGGCAAATCAAATTCTTGCTATCAACTTTTTAGAAGTTGGAAAAAAACAAAGCTTGCAAATGAAATTCAAACAAAACCATAATTGTCTGTTTGGTTTGTCTTGGTTCATGTTGAATTGGATTTGCATTTATATAATAAATTTGTTTGGCTTTATTATTAAATTGTAAGCTTTCAAAATCAAATTTTATCTTCTAAAATATAGCATATCAAATTAAATTGTCATAATGCAAATTTTTAATGTAAACTTTATAGATATTAAATGATTCTTACTGAATCCCAATAAGAAATGTACATTTTATTATTTTAAAATGGTAAATTTAGTATAATTCTGGTTTGGTTTGGTTTTCAAATAATCAAACTAAAATTGAATTGAGTTTTTTATGCTTCAGTCAATCCAAACTGAAGCGAGCCAATTTGTTAAAAAACAAATACTATATTAAAATTTAAACTCTATTTGATTGGAAATGAATAATGGGCACCCCTAAATATAAGTTTGCATCTACAAAGATAATACAATTCTATTTAATATGAACAAAAGTACAATAGAAACTGGATACAAGTGCTATCCACACCATATACAAGAGATTCTCAATCTTTCCAAGACTTAACTTCGATAGAGAAAAGTGGACTACCTCTAGTGCTCTTTAGAGACCAAAAAAAATCTCCCCAAGAAGAAAGCTTCTTCTCTACAAGCTCTGTTTCCCTAGCCTTTAAACTCATCTCATGACATTTTCTAGGCTACAAAATGTTGTAGGAGTGAGGAATTTGCAACCATCATGAAATTTCAACTATCACTGTAAAAACCATCCTTATCTAAAAAATTATAAAATAAGATTTATTTAACTGTTGGACAATAGCCAGAAGTACCCCAATATGCCACCAAACCCAACACTGATATGGGATGTTGGCACCAAGGAAAATAGTGCTTCTTTCTACAAACTTATGATTTAAGAAAAAATTGAAATAATTCAAACCCTGATAAACAATGGATATCTACAAGGGTACTTAAATTGAATAGACAAGATAACAGTTCTAATTGAATACATGCGAATAGAAAAAACAAACAGATGACTATTGCAGCTCTAACATACACAAACCATAATCAGACTTTTTGAATATTCGTACCAAGCTTCATCTCTTGATGATTTGGCTTCAAACTCCAGCTCTGCAACTTCTGCTGTTTTCTCCTCACTCTCTGGAATAATGGAACAAGGTAAAGTTATACATATCAGGTTTCATAAATTACAGCATAAAGTATGTCCACTATCATGTCAAAGAAGCAAGAAAAGGAAAAAAAAAAACCAAAAGAACTTCGAAAACCTTTTGGCAAGCCAGAGGTATCAGGTGCATCACTTAGGCTTGAATCTGCAACGACATTTTCTGAAACAACAACTACATTTTCTGAAACAGCAGGTGAAGAACCAACTTCAGCTTCAGATTTTTGCTTGCTAGGTTTAGTTGGTTGCACCACTCCATTCTTCATAATCAAGAAAAGGAAATATGGTTCAGCTCGTGTAGAATGAGGTATCTAAATTCTAAAATACCTATGTTAACTTTATCTATTGCATTATATTTAAAACAGAAGCAACTGCATACAAGTAAAAAACTTGAAGTAGAGAAAATAAAACTAAAGAATAACAAAAGGCAGTTTAATTTGGGAAGTTTCCCTATCATATTTCTTTTCAAAATCAGTCGACAAGTATTCCGTCTAATAGGAGTTATCCATGCTCTTACACGTGCATACAACTCAATAACCAAGCACAACAGCTACACGTAGCAACAGGGAAAACCATTTGAATGACGAAAAGTAAGAGTTAACTTCGGGCAAAACTCATACTACTGTTATCAGCCACACCCAACTTAGAAAGACCTGATATAGCGGAAAGAAAGGTACTCGCAGAGAGCCCAAGAACCTCTTTGCAAAAGAATGGCGCAAACTTGAATGTTGGAGCCAAGAAAACGAACCATATGATGGCCTTGTATCAGGAGATCAAAACACGAACGACGAATGCCGTTCAGATTTCAAAACCATCCGTAACAGACAGAAATCTTTCCATCGACGACCTAAAGAGGGGGGAAAAGCATCAAAAACTCAAAGAAGGGCGCTAGGCAAGCTAGCAAAAGAGAGGAACCTGCTCCGATGATCTTGATACGGAAGCCGACTTGGATTTGGGGTTCAGCGAGCTGCGGAGCGTTCGCCCCATGATGAGGAGGAGAAGTACAGAACTGTAGCCCGGCGATCAAGAATCGATCGGAAAAAGGGAAAGAGGAGCGATCGCAGCGAAGAAGACGTCGAGCGAGAGAAAGAGGAACGGCTCGGGGTTTCCGCTGCGGTTCGCATAATAATCGAAATTAAATCAAAATTTTCGAATCATAATAATCTCTTCGATTTAATTTAAAAATAATGGGCCATTTCCAGGAAAGCCCGTTATTTCTCGGACGCCCAAAGCCCAATAAGCACAGAGTCAACGGGTCAACAGGGCCATTCCAATGGAGTCAAATAAATAATCCAAATTATTATTTAAAAAAAGAGTTAAATGACATATCGTTGAAGATCACACAAAGCTTACAGCTAGTGCCACTTCCTTCAATTCACTCACATGAATCTTCCAACGTTATATAACTCGAGGTGGTTCTTTAGACCTCTACATAAGATGCATGTGATACATCATCACTTATTTTTCAAAAGAAATATGGTTCGATTGATCGGATCGTAAGAATTATTTCGGTCGGTAATTAACCAATCTATTTCTTATAATTAAATATCACTTCAACTGCATAATTTACTCATTGTTCAAGCTTGTTAGATTCAATTTTAAACAATGTTTTTTCCTTGCACATTACTAAATATCACTTGTTGGATCAGTCTTAAGTAACACGAGATCCAAAGTCACTTCACCTTCATGAACACTGCTTTAAAGTAGGTCAACTCGTGGGAATGAATCTAAAGTCAATCTCGTCACAGGGAATTCTTCTCCTCAAAGTGAATTCTACTGCGTACAATTAATTAAACTTTCAAAACAATTAATTTGGGATTAGCATATTTAAAAGAAGTAATTTGGGAGTCATTAGTAATATTTAATAGCATGCTATGGTATTATTTAATTATCTCAGCTATAATCAAATAATAGTATTGCTGGAATTTATGATAATAATAGCAGCGCATTTATGATTTTAAAATCAAGGAGGCTTTATTATAATATTTTCTGAATATTTATATTTAAACTATGATTTTATGGTTATTTGTTAACTTATTTAGAAGGGTAGAATAAATGATTTTGAAAATGGGGCGTTATTTTTTATTTTTTATTTAATAAAAATTTGCTTGGTCCTTTTTACCCTTTACCTTAAAATGGAATATTTATAGGACGAGAAGAGCGACTATAAATAGACACGCACACGCGTTTCATTTCCCTCGCTTGCCGTTCTCGCTCTCCCGCTTCCGTCGCTCCCGCTCCCCCACTCTGGTCTCTCCGCCGTTGCTTTCGCTGCTTTCCTTCCTTTTTCGTTCCCAATCTTACGAAACCCTTACTATTTTGTTCTGATTGCACACGTTTCTCGTCTCTTCCTCGCAGCTCCTCCGACTCGATACGCCATGGCGAAGAAAATTTTGGTCACCGGCGGCGCCGGCTACATCGGCAGTCATACCGTGGTGCAGCTTCTCCTCGCTGGATTCAGCGTCTCCGTGGTGGATAACCTCGACAACTCCTCGGAGGCCTCCCTCGAGCGCGTCTCCGAACTCGCCGGGGACTGCGGCAAGAACCTGACCTTCCATAAGGTATTCGATTTGTTTTCTTTTAATTTGCACTTTGATTCCCGAAGCGGGATTTTAGGGTATTTGGATCGGGGTGGATGTCCTCGTAGAAATTTGTGCTTTTGGATGTTGTGCAAGGTTTGATTTTTGGGTGTATTTGTCGATTCGAGTCGCTTGCGCAGCTTTAACTATTACTTTTCGCGATTGATGTTTTTTTTTTTTGAGTAACAGAGATTGTGGCAAACGTGGATGGTTTTCTGAGGAATAACATTACATGATTTACTTACGAATTGTCGTTCATTTTTTTCAATGGAAGAAATTCAGCGGCACTGTTGATGGTTGCGTCACGTTGTTCGTTTCCCCCCTTTATTTTTGATGGCGATAAGTGTCTTCCGGTTTCTTCATCTTTAATTGCTAGGATACCAAGTGTTTTGACTCATTTCAGTAGTCCTCAATTATCTTGTGACGGACACTTGTTGTGTATCTGATGTCAAATCGCTTGGTTGATACACTTTCTCGTGTCCAGTCCTGCAAATTGCACCTTATTCTCATGAATTTTCCAAATCGTCGCATTCTTTTTGACAAATATGCAGCATGCCTTACTGTGGGAATCATATCTGTGGATCGCCATTGTATGCTTTCCTCTGTCCTTGGAAATCGGAATTGTTGTTTCGGAGGGTGGATTCTTAGGTGCATCTCTTCAATCTATTTGCGCATCTCTATGACAAACCTAGCCAGTTTGGCTTCTTACGTCTTAGTGGACGATGCAATACACCACTGTACTTAAATATGTGATGCTTTTGATCCATCGATCGGTTTCTTTAATTAATAGTGCATCTCTTTTTCTTCCACATACATATATTCATTCTCTAATCTTTTGTTATTATTTTACCCCAAGTTCTTCAATGCAACTCCGAAACTGATCGTGCATATGTATTTCGTTTAATATGCAACTCTGCCGATGTCCTGTTTGATGGTATATCTTTGGCTACTGTATCAGGGAAATGATATGTTATCTTCTTCTTTCTCAAACATATTTCCAATAATGTATATATGAAAACTTCAGTAGAAAATATAACTGTCATCGTATAATGTTTTTGTTAGTGTGGCTGCTCGTTGTTCTTCGAACCTGTTCTCTCTCTATTTTTATGTCAGTCTTGGTTTGAGCAAAATCTAAATGTACTAGAATAACACCCCACGTGGTCTTGGTTTCTCATTAATCATTTCCTCTATGCTTCTGCAGATTGACATTCGGGATAGGGATGCACTGAAGAAACTTTTTGCTACAACAAAGTAAGTTTTTTTTTCCCAATAATGATTGCACCCAATACTTTAGCGACTAATAGATAAATTTTACTGCTAATATGGTTTTCTCCATGCACGGAGTTACCATCGCGCCATCACGTACAAAGGGATCTTGTTTGCAATTGGAAGTCTTGGTGATAGGATAATCCATTGCCAGCCAGCCATAATATGAATTATATTCATTTTAGTGGCTTGCGGAGATTAATTAAAGGATGTTGTAGCATTTTTACAATCAAGTTAGAAAGAAAATGTTGAACGACCTCTTTCTTTCTCAGTGTCCACAAGGAGAGGAGTTCAATTATTTTGTCAAGGATAAAGGATAAATGTTTTATAATCCTCCTGTACTGTGAGCGCCTGTCCTTAGTTATTCCTCTCTTTAAGGAGTAATTAGTAGTTTTCTTGTTATAATGATGAACTTTTATTTATGCTTTTGATTTCCTTGGCAGATTTGATGCTGTTATACACTTTGCCGGATTGAAGGCGGTGGGAGAAAGTGTTCAAAAGCCCTTGCTTTATTATAACAATAACATTATTGGCACAATCATTCTATTAGAAACGATGGCCGAGCATGGATGCAAAAAGGTATTATAATTCTACTTTTGACTTTGCTGTGAAAGGGACATGTGAAACTCACCAGATTTTTGAATGGGAGGTAATTTAACAAAACAAACTTGGTGATAATGGAAAGTGTCTTTCAGAAGAATAAAAAATTATAATAACAGTGAAGCTGATGTAAATAAGTGAATGACAGAAATATAGTATTTCTTGCAATATGATTGTCTTGATAAGTCAGATCTAAGTACCATGAGTAGATAATTTTTCATAGAATTATTGCTCTATATTAGTCCATTAGATTCTTCTACATAGTGCTTGTTTTATGCTGATACCATATCTTAAGTTCTCAGAGTTATGCAATCTGTAATAATGCAAACCCCTGTTTAGAAACCATGCTTTAAAGATCTACCTCCTTATTTTTGAAATATGTCTAAGAAATATTATTCTCTATCTGGGTAATGGTTCTCTTCACAAAATATGTAAAAATTTTGGTTTGCCACTCAACAAAGTGGTTTCTTCTAAACATGCACTTCTTGAATTTACTGAAAATTTGCAACTAATTTTTACAGCTTGTATTCTCATCATCAGCTACTGTCTACGGTTGGCCAAAGGAAGTGCCCTGTACCGAAGAATTTCCTTTATGTGCTACAAACCCTTATGGACGAACTAAGGTATCTTCATGTGTTCCTATTGTCTTTATCTCTCCTATTTAATTTACTTTACTGATTCATTTACTATTATTTTACTACAGCTTATGATCGAGGAGATTTGCCGTGATATCCAACGCGGTGATAGTGAATGGGACATCGTTTTACTGAGATACTTCAATCCTGTCGGAGCTCATCCTAGCGGATTCATTGGCGAAGATCCTCGAGGAATTCCTAATAATCTCATGCCATTCGTGCAACAAGTGGCTGTTGGGAGGAGACCTGCTCTCACGGTTTTTGGAAATGATTATTCAACTACAGATGGCACAGGGGTAATGATCTTACCTAGCTTCGATTCATGCTGTGCTGAAATCAAGACAGGATGCAATAATCTAAAGTATGTGATAGTGGTTACTTGCTTACAAAATTTCCTCTCTAATTTCAGGTAAGGGATTACATTCATGTGGTCGATTTAGCAGATGGTCATATTGCAGCCGTAGAGAAACTATTTCAGAGTAATAAAACAGGTGCGTGGATTTGGAAACTTCACTCGCAACATGTTCTTCTATAGTTTTTGTTCTTCACAACCTTGCTTTCCCTGAACTCCCTTACATGACAGAATGGATCTCATGAATAGCTTTTCAATTAGCAGGTTGCGAAGTTTATAATTTAGGAACTGGTAAGGGAACATCTGTCTTGGAAATGGTTGCAGCATTCGAGAAGGCTTCTGGAAAGGTACTGATCTCTTGAAACTTATACATATAATTCACCTTAAACGTTATGATTCAGGAAAAATAAAGGATCCTGCTATTTTCTCTTTTAGAAAATTCCTCTGGTTATGGCTGGAAGACGACCAGGTGACTCTGAAACTGTTTATGCATCTACCAACAAAGCAGAGAAAGAGCTTAATTGGAAGTGCGTGATATTATACCTTATACAAATATAGTGGTTCTACTCTTTTTTAAGCAAATTCGAGATATTTAATTGCCGTTTTGTTCGTTTGTGATTGAAAAATAACTCGACGTGTTATTATTATTGCAGGGCAAAATATGGCATCGAAGAGATGTGTAGGGATCAATGGAATTGGGCTAGCAAGAATCCATGGGGATATGGGAAACCAAACGAGTCCGCTGCTCCATCAACATAACTCGATCAATTCAACGAACTTAGTGTCTGAATGTGGATTTCTTTTCTTCTTCTTCTTCTCCTTCTCCTTCTTTAGTACCCGGACTGTGTGTCATTTTTGATATCTCTGATTATTTCTGTTATGTTTTCTAGATTGTCAACTTGCCTAGTTTTAGAATAAAGAGGCATGTTTGGTTCATAAAATAAAATAAATTGTTAATTTCTAATGAAATGTTGTATTTTTTAATATAGATATATTTTGATCTCGTGAATATTATTTATTACAAGATATGAAATTTATAATAATTAGATCTGTTGGAATTCCTTAGTTTTTCACTTTATGGTACCAAATAATACTTCCCTTGGGCCAAAATATTTGAAAATGGAATGCCAATATTGAAAAATAAAAATCAACAAATATCTTAGTGCACAAAGGCATGTCTATATTTTTATTTGAATGGGGTAAGAGAAGCTTTATTAATGGAAAAAAGAAGAAGAGAACTATTTATGTTCTCCTTGTTTAGAAGATAGGGAAGGTTAAACATGTGTTATTTGAGAGGAAAGGAAAGAGAATGAAAGTTAAATATATAAAAATATAAAAATATCTTACTTCGTAAAAATAAATGTATATGTGAAAAAAAATATATATAATTCATTAAATCAATTAAGATTTTTCTTGTTAAAACCATTGTGAGACCAACTAAAATTAATATTTATGACTTAAATAAATAAAAAATTTAAAGAAATAATGAATACATATATCATAAACATGTAAAATATAGAATCTATTTACTTTGGTATAACAAAGGATAAATTAATATTTTTATATAGATTTCTATAAAACTTTACTGATATAAGAAAGAGTGAAAAGATCACTAGAGAAATTTAAAAAATTTAGATTAAATAAATTATTTAAGAATTAATATTTTTAAAATAAGGATAAAATTAAAATAAATAATATTTAGAGTTGTCTTTTCTTTCCTTAAATCCTAAACTCTTCTTCCCTCACTCCTTATTTACCCTTCCTTCTCCTTCTCTCACCTCCTCCCAAACAAAACGTTAATAATTCCAGTTTAACAACACGATTAAAGGTATTCAAGTTTAGGATTTAAGTATAATTTTAGCAAAGAGCTTAAATAGTTTTTATTTAAAATTTAGCACAAAGTTTAAAATATTTTTAAAACTGTAAATACTAAGCTAGATTTATATATTAACTAAAACTTTAAAATAATTTCCAATTTTCTAAAAAAAAATGGAATGGTCTTTAACTAAACTTTAATTTTTATTTTTAGAACATTTTGGTACCACAAAGTATTTAGAAACTGTTGGGGGGCAAAGTGAAAGTTTATTGTCCATTATAAGATAAGCGTAGTAGGGTTTTGGATTCCTCCCGTCAGATGGCTTCTTCGTTCATGGCGATCCATCGTGCTGGTAACATCACGCTCGCCACCAGTCTCTTCAAGGGGCGCCTCCCGATCTTCCGCTCGTCCATCCTTGCGAACGCAAAGGTATCGCCTTTCCTCTCCCCCACCCTCGCCTCCCGGTGCCGCAGTACGTACGCCGCCGCCGCCGCCGCCCCCAATAACTTTCAGAGACACCCATCCCCGCCGCCGCCGCCCCATTCTTCCGGCCCCCGTACCTTTCCACAGGACCACAGAAATCCTAATCACTGGCCGCCGCAAAATCAGCACCAACGCCCTCCACCGCCGTACGACCACCGTCCCCCTTCCCCGATAGGTGACAACCCGCCTCCCGTGTCGGCTCCTCCTCCGGGCCCTGTTGACCTTCTCGCCCTCGCCCGAGAGGGAAAGCTTAAGGAAGTTGTTGGTTTGTTGAGCCAGGGCATCTGTCCTGACCCTCCTACCTTCTACGACCTTGTCGCTGCCTGCTATGACCCGAAGCATCTCGAAGAATTGAAAAAGATTTATGAGTCCTTTTTCCGATCGCCCTTCCGTGCTGACCTCCAGATCAATAACAAGCTGCTGGAGATGTTCTCGAAGTGTGGCAGCATGGTCGATGCACGCCGAGTGTTTGATAGAATGCCTGATAGAACTATGGAGTCCTGGCATCTGATGATTGATGGATATGCTGCAAATAACATTGGTGATGATGGATTGCAGATGTATGAGCAGATGAGGAAGATTGGAGTGCTGCCAGATGGAAGGACCTTTCTTTCTGTCGTGGCTGCTTGTGCAAGCGCAGAGGCAATCGAAGAGGCATTCATCCATTTTGAGTCCATGAGCAAGGAGTACGGGATTCCTCCACAGATTGAGCATTACATTGGTTTAATTGAAGTCCTTGGGAAGTCAGGCCACCTTAACGAGGCACTAGATTTCATCGAGAAGTTGCCATTCGAACCGCCGGTTGCTGTGTGGGAAGTGATGATGAATTTGGCTCGGGCTCAGGGTGATATAGATCTTGAGGATCGAGCTGGGGAGCTCATGGTTTCCATGGATCCTACCAAGACTGTTGCATCCAAGATTCCAACACCTCCAGCCAAGCGACGATCTGGCTTGAACATGCTGGAAGGAAGGAACAAGCTTGCAGAATACCGGTTGCCCCCAAAGATTGAAAAGAAGGTGGTGAAAGAACAGGTTTATGTGCCAGATACTCGATATGTGCTCCATGATATTGATCAGGAAGCCAAGGAACAGGCATTGCTCTACCACAGTGAGAGGTTGGCAATTGCTTATGGACTGATAAGTACACCTGCAAGGACTCCATTACGAATCATCAAGAATCTCAGAATATGTGGTGACTGTCACAACGCAATCAAGATCATGTCAAGGATTGTTGGAAGAGAGCTCATTGTCAGGGATAATAAACGATTTCACCATTTCAAGGATGGCAAGTGCTCTTGTGGTGACTACTGGTGAAGCTTCTTAGCCCGCGTACCGCCAAACCTTTTCTTCATTGAATTTGCATACTTTCTGCACATGGACCTCTTCGTCATGATGGTAAACATTTGGGCTAGGCGCATTTGCATGGTTTTTCATCAATGCCGCGGACTCACCGGTTCTTAAACCTTAAATCTACTACTAATTAGTTATCTATGTCTCTGAGTGCATCTGTGTCTTGAACAGTTGCATGTGGATTGTAGTTTTCGTTTGATAAACTGATTATGAACATCAATCAGATGCATATGATGAAATATGTAGTACACATTTGGACTTTGGGTTTAAATAGGTTTCTACTTTACAGTTTTACAGTTTGACTTAGCTCATGACAATTCCAGAGAGTAACTTATCTTTTGGATTTGTTATAGAATTCTTTAGGATACTTATTATGATCAAGATGGCTAGATTAAGTTTGAGTTTCATGTTGGAATATGCTTATAACAAGTCTTGCTGAGTGCATATGCTCATAGAGCGAGCCAGAGAGAGATTCCTTCCTGAGGTTGTCTGTGTGTGATATGAGGGGAGGGGAACACTAGAAAAAATTTACATGAATGGGCCTTCTAGTGGAATCCACATTAACACTCCTTCGAGCCACTTTTGTTCACAAAACACACTGTTTCTCAAGTGTGAAGATTGGATCTTCCCTTGTTGACCTCGACCTCATCCTCTAACCCAGTGGATATTCCTTCTCCAAATCAGAGAATCACTTTGTGGAGCATTTCCCTTGGGATTTCTTTACAGGCTACGCAAGAAGCTTTGTTTGACTCCGAGGGTTAACTAAGTATAGTATAATATATTTGGATTTTGGAGATGTTTCAGATATTTATTTTAAAATAATACTTAATTCACTCCGATTGAATTTTGATTATCTAAATCTGTCATCCAGTATTCATCTCTACCACCAATTCGCACGAGACATTCCATCGAATTTGCACTTATTATTAAATTAGAACTACTTTCATAACGAGGGGAAAACGTCATTTAAATAGAATAGTTTGGTACTTATACATTGGATGCTTATAATTCGTCCACGGAGTTTGCTCTAAAACAATATATAAAAAAAAATTATCTTGTCCACTTAATCAATTTGATTTGTGCAATTTAATTCGTCCACGGAGTTTGCTCCATTCATTAAGCTTGTTAGTTCGGTCGAGCATGCCCGCCTCGTTGGTCCTATCCTTCCACTTAATTCTCTGAATCTGCTTCGGTCAATCCATCGTACCCATTCAGTCCACGTAACCCACCTTATAATTTTGTGCCTGATCCACTGAATCAATCTCCCTCATGTGCCTCATGTGATACAATAACTTGTTGACCTCATGTGAATTTCAAATCAAACACACTACAAATTTGATTCAACCCAAGCCGAATGGTGGATGGTCTAGGATTCAGAGTATCGCGTGAGAGGGTCAAAATTAAAAAATATGTTGACCTCACGTTAATTTTTATTGCCATAACTCGTAAGCGAATGTATTTGCAACGTAAATATGATGCATGTGCAAGAATACCGTACCGACCCTATTAAGATAGGTCTAACAATTTGTGCTCACTCATTTCTAGTGCCAAAGTGAACGGAAGCTTTATCGTTACTTCACCATACACAATTGAGTCCTTGATCATGTGTTTATCGTGAGATAAAACTCAATTTGTTCAAATCGCGCATAAACAAAGGTTGCGGACCTACAAGCCCACACTTGTACTTCCTTCTAATCACCTCTATTAGTAATAAATTCAGGCTATCAGGTAAAATAATTTAAGATGAATGTTTCAGCATTCATCGTATGCCCTCAAACAAGGGCAAGCAAAATAAAACTCAATTGGCCAGCCGTACAACACACTACAAAGATTTCCAGACGATCAATTGTTTCTATTACTCAGTTTAGTACATTAAAAACCATAGAATTATGTTCTATCACTATGATCTCTATCGTGCTTAATGCTATTACTGTATCATTCATTGCAGTTTGTGTGAAAGTCCACACTAACTAGCCAACTATCATCCTTTTGCAACCAGACTTGAGACCGGTCTTGGCGGGTTTGCTATTATTGTGCCATCAATAAAAAATTTACATAGTTGATTCATAAATCTGTGATAGTACAAGTTGGTCACTACACTTGCTGTTGGTTAAGAAATGTCTTGGCTTGGCATTAGACCCTTCAACTCTAGCTATCTGGGACCTCTGATTTCCAAGGAAGATAGATGATATATTTGTTTCCAGAGCACATATATATAAATATATATATCAAATAAGGTTGAATTCTGAAGGTTGTTGGATAGATCTTTGAAATGATATGCACAAATAGAGCTACATATGTCTAAATGCTAAAACCTATTGATGATGTTCAACTATAGTATTACCTTTCCACATCAGATCATGGTTTACATCCTATTTCAAAGGAGAAAGCTCTCATTGTCCTTATTTTTATCTTTACTTTTCCTTGTTATACAACAATAAAAAATAATAAATTGAGGTGTAGTATTGCTGCATACCATAAATATAGGCCATTATAAGCATTGTGTCCATAACATTGAACAAGCCAAAATTATGCCTACAACATATTTGAACATTTGCCCATGAATATGCATTTTGAGACTGCTAGGGCTACAATAGTCATGCCCACATTTAACGGCAGATGTTGTATTAGCATATTAGATAGTAGAGTGCAGGAGAAACCTACAGATTCCACACACACACATATATAAAAGTAATACGACTAACAAAGTATTACCCAAGCATAACTTGTTGACCTTTCATAAAAGGTTGTACACCGTTTATTTAACTTCAATGTAACTAAAAGTTGAAAAACGGGAAAGAGAAGTAGCCAATTTCCTCGATCAAGAGGAAAGAGTTGTGCTACAAGAGCTTGTGACGAGGCAACCTTGCATTATAAGCATACACTCTAGAATTGTGGACTTAAGCTATAGTGTTTCATCCTAATACAATATATAAAATAATAGTTGATAAAAAAAACAAGTTCATCTTGTTCATGCTACTATACAAATAACAAAATTCCACTGACTTATCGAAATTGAGCATCTAGCTAAACAAGTACTAAAATTCAATCAATAAATATGGCTCAATCTAATCTAGTGAAATAACAAAGTTGCAGCAATTATGTTTACCATTGGCTACTTAAAATGACAGATGATTGCAGAATCTCTTAACTGTGACTTATTTTTATTCATGTGTATGAAACAGAATAAAATGATCAATAATACCGAAATAGCCATACGTAACAGATCGAATCGTATGATTAATTCGATTGGAAAAATGACTAGTATTAGGCAGATCCATTGTCAATGGTAGTCCAACTGAAAAGCAAAGTAAATTTATCGTTCTATAGACGAATCACATTCATTCAATTGTCACATGAACCAAATCGATCCATCAAACCATAAGAACGTACTAAACCCAATAGACAAAACTCAACAGAATCCGAAATCGACAGAGATCTAAAACAGCAAACAACAGAATATGGCGCATGTTTTTATTAAAACCTGAGCTTGGTGAAGAACCACCTGTTCTTTCCGGTCTTGAAGCGCTCCTCGAAGCGAGCTTTGGTCTCCTTGGAAGCAGTGACCTTCTTGTCGCGGGATTGGAGCGTGTCGAGGGTTACAATGTCTTTGAGATCGACATCGAGGGTGTAGCGGGTAGGCATGATATGGTTATAGTTCACCAACTTCAGGAACGGCTTCACACGGGACTTCTTGGCAGTCTTCTTCGCCGAATCCTTGCGAATGACCTTCTTCGGGTACTTGGCGATGCCGGCCACCAGGCAATGGCCGTAGGGCCGCTCCCGTGTGCCATCGTCGAACGCACGCACGATCACCGCCTTCCTCCCAGCGAAACGGCCCTGCAAGATGATAACGGCCTTGTTCTGCTTCAGAAACTTCACCATTTTCTTCCCCTTCGCCTCGCCGAGGACGATGCTCCGATTGGACTCCCCCCAATTGCGCCGCTCAAACAATCACGACCTACGGGATACAGAGTTTTTATAGTACAAAGTTAGGGTTGGCAATTGCCCTCTCCGGGAATGGGCTTTTTGGGCTTCAATCAACTTCAAAGAGATCATCGAACGGGCCGGTCTTTAGGATTACATTTTACAGTCAAAATATAATAAATAATACGATTTTTCAAAATGACTGAAAAAAAGGTCTCTATTTACAGAAAACCCATGTCAAATTCCTAAGAAATATATATTTTTAATTCTATTAATAAAATGGAAATTTTTATAAAATAGGAGAAAAATTTTAAAAATATTTTTATTTTCATTTGGCATAGAAATATCTAATTTTTTAAAAAATGTCCTATTTCATTTTTTAAACAT